>NC_080162.1:190795827-191159522 GCF_950295315.1 Erinaceus europaeus
CCTACCCTATGTACTTCCTGAGTTCCTGATGCTGCTGCCGGGGGAGAAAGATGGAGGAGTACATTGTGTGGTGATTAGGTGTTGGACTGTTTGCCCACTCGTGAATAAAGATTAAACTCCGTTCTCAGCTCAGCCATGTGTTTCTGGTCATCTGTTACCCGCCCATGAAGCCAGCCCAGAGAAAATGACATAATGGCACCCTGAACAGGGACAAGAATCTCAGCTCCACACACATGCAACAGACCAAAGAAGATCAGATAAGTAAAGCCACAATGGCCTTCTTTTCTGCTTGTGAAGAGGTTTCCAAAGGCCTCTGCCCTTTCTTCATGAGACTGTTTTTTCTGTTTCTGGAACTGGGGCATTGGGCATGGGCTCCCTCCACACTGCTCGGCTGCCCGGAGCAGGGCAGCAGACATGATGGGCAGGGCTGCAGCCTATCCTGGCTGCCACCCCGGGCCACCTTGGCCCACGCCTTCTGCACGGCCGGCCCACCCACCCTCCTGCTATGAAGTCTGGGCAGATCCTGGACCACCTGGAAACCACAGGCTCCCTGCCGGGACTGGGCCCCCTGGCTCCTCTGCCTTCCAGCTCAGCTCTGAAGGCAGAGGAGCTATAATAGGCAGAGATCCCTGCAGAGATCGCAACCTACAATTCCTGGAGCTGAAGTTGCGCAAGAAGCCACCACCGGACAACACACCACCAAACAACTAGACAGTACAGATCTAAATTCATGTTTAAAATGACATGTCTTCGTAACAAAAGTTTTTCTCCTTGTGTATTGAAGACCATGTTTATGTGTGTGTTTAAAGTTTGGTAAACATTAACTTTAAGGTTAAAAATGTAACTTTAAGGCTATATTCTTACTAGGCAAAGTTAAATGAAAAAGGTTTTCAACATAGTTCTCATAAAGGTAAAATTAACTTACATTTAAAGTCTGAGGTAAAAATTAGTTAAAAATAAATATATTTTAACTACGTTTGTCTAAAAAACCTGAGCACACCTAGGGTGTGTCTCCATCTTGAATGGGTGTAACAAAAGGTTAAGTAAGACGTTGATATGTAAAGCTCTCAAATACCTTCTCAATTAGTGGTTATGCTAATGATGCTCATGCCTGAGGCTCTAGCAGTGGTTCTTTGACTTACCACATTTTATTGAGCTTAAATTGGTTAAGGAGCCTTAAAATGAAATGAGAAAGACCTTCCATTATAAAGATACTTAAACCATTATAATCATCGGGTAATCAATCGTGGTAAACTTCTAACCTGCTACAAGTTTTGTTTCATAAGTAAGTGAATTGTAGCTGTCAAGTTCTCTACAGAAAAGTGGAATTCCAATGGCTGACCTCCCTCATGCAACAATCCACTCCCCGGCAATTCTTCAGCAGACATCTGCTTTGAACTGGCACTTCTATCTGACTTACTGGTACACAACACTACAGTGGCTTTCCTTTATGCTGCTGGGTTTCTCAAAGACTGACTGCAGCCAGCTGCCTTGGGACTCTAGGCCATACGCCTCATGCTAGGTAATGCCCACAGAGGTAGGAAACACCTGCCGGTAATGCCCACAGAGGTAGGAAACGCCTGTCAAGGCAAAAAAAAAAAAAAAAAAAAAGCCCACAGAGGCAGGAAAGGTCCTTTAGCTTGATAAAGCCTTTCCCACAGAGGCAATAAATGTCCCACTCAGGCCTTCCCTTGGCAGCACACTGGTTCTTGTTGCTCGCTTACTTGTTCCTCCATGTTTGTGCCAGTTTCTTTTTTGAAAATGCCTGTACGATATAGGTTTCTGTTCACCCCAAATTCCTGATACTATGGTCAATTAGTTAAAAAGAAAAGGGGGAATTGTTGGTATGCATCTAGTTCTGCTTCTGGGATCTAGTTCTGCTTCTGTTACATTGCTTGACATTGTGTTCTATTTACATGGTCTTTTCTGCTACATTGGTTTGGTCTCACTCCCCCCACCTATGGGAGATTTGGTTTAGCCCTTGCTAGTTTTGGGCTTCTCCCTTCTCCCTGCCCCCTGCCGGAGGAACACATCATGTGCTGATTAGGTGTTGGACTGTTTGCCCACTCGTGAATAAAGATTAAACTGCATTATCAGCTCAGCTATGAGTCTCTGGTTGTCTCTGTCTCCTGCCTGCGAAGCCAGCCCAGAGAAAATGACAGAGGTTTTTTTGCTTTTTTGTTTTTACTTGGGTGCAATAAACCAATATCTAGTTTTCATCTTGAACAAAATTTATTTATTTATTTATTTTTGCTACTAGGGTTATCACTGGGGCTCAGAGCCTATGGGACTCTAACTTTCCTTATGACCTCTTTTTTGGATAAAGGGTGAGAGATAGAAAGAGATAGAGAGGAAAACATGAGAGATGATAGACGATAGATAGATAGATGATATATAGGTAGATAGATACATGATAGATAGATATGTTATAAATATAAAGATACATAGACAGGTCTGTAGCATAACTCTACCACTACTGAAGCTTCTCCCTTGAGGGTGGGACCTGGGTTTCCTGCATGATGATGTGTATGTTCTACCAGATGCCTGTTAATGTTTCTATGTGTAAGAGTAGAACATTATCAACTTGCTGATAATTAAAAGTATCCTCTTTTCTTAAGTTTCATAAAAATAAAAGAGAACAGTTTTTCTGTAGTAAAAATTATTTTTATCAATGATTTAATATTGACTTACAAAATTACAAGATAAAAGGGTTATAACTCTATACCTTTCTCAGTACCAGAGTTCTGAATCACCAATCCCTCCACTGGAAGCTACAGCAGTTCTCCCAAGGTTGCAGATATGGATTAACTATTATTTCTATAACTGTTTGTCTATATTTGAACCCCCCCTTTTTAAGTTTCTGTCATCTCTTCCTTTCCAGGTCACACATACACCTATTACCACATAAAAATGTCCCTTCCTTTTTCCTCTTCTCTCTCCAGATCCTGATGGAGCTGGAATTCAGAGCCTTCTGATCATCTTTCCCCTATCATTTCTCACCCACTGGAAGTATGGACCAAAATTCTTTTTGGGGTGCAGAAGGTGGGAATTCTGGCTTCTGAAATTACTTCTCTGATGAACATGAGCATTGGCAGGTCAATCCATACCTCTAGCCTCTTTCTATCTTTCAGTAGTGGAATAGAGCTCTGGAGAAGTGCTCTATTAGTGAAATATTAGTGAGGTTGTCTGCCCAGGAATGTCAGAATAGAATCATGATAGCATCTGTAACTTGGTGGCTGAAATGCGACAAGTTATAAGCAGGAAAAAATTATTAATTAACAGGAACCAAAAAGTAGGAATAGATCAGATGAAAATAGGAATCTTGGAGTGGAAAGAAGCAAGGAAGTCCATTTTAGGTATGTTCCTATGGGCCCATGACCATCATAGTTTTTGCTCGAGTTTGATAGCTAACATGGAGTTGAATAAAAATATTGTCTCAGAAGATGGTATTAGAATGGAGAATAGGGCTATAAAGTTGGGTTAGGGCCAAGAGTAGCTCCCATTTTTTAAAAAAATCTCTGAATAAAATTAACTGTTTACCCCAGGAACCTGACCCAGGGCCCATATTTATATTTAGTATAGGAGCTAGTATTATATCTGAGTCTCTGTTGGTCTGAGTTCACAGTTCATGGCCACTGGTAACATTCCAGGATGCACTCATTTCAGGACCAGTCTTCCTTAAGTGACAGGGCAGGATGGACAAGCCTTCCATCAGTTGGGGCAGTCCTTACCATTGCTGCTTCATGGTGAGAGCAATGTCCTGGTCCTGCAAAGGCCCACAGAAGGGCTTATGATGACATTCCTGATGGAAGTGACCAGTGATGGTGGAGAGAGGGATCCATTAGAGATCTAGGCCCATATTATTTGTGTGGGAATGCAAGAATTTTTTTTTTCTTACAGAGCTGGGGCCGTGTACATGTATAAGTTTACTGCTCCAGAGCTGTCTTATTCATCCATATAGAGAGGCAAAGGGCAGAGGAAGAATCACCACTTCCTTAAGTACTGTAGTGGCATTCACATATAGTACCAGGGTTTGAATCTGGACCGTGCTCATGGCAAGGTACATGAACTACTCAGTGAGCTATCTCCTAGACCCTATAGAAATAATCTAACTGACTTGTTTCCTTTTAATTAGTATCTATGCACAGACAAAGGAACTAGCAAATAACACATGCAAATTTTCTAATAAAATTAAAGAGCATGATGGACCTCAATTTTGAGGGAAAATAGCCACATAGAGCAAAGTTTGAAATGGAAATAGGGAAGCAGTGCTGGTTCTACATTCAATCAGTCAATGCAATACACCATATCAACAAAAAGAAAGATTAAAAACCCCAAAATTGTTTCAATTGACATAGAAAAGTCATTTGACAAAATCCAACATTTATTTATGAAAAAAGAGCCTCCAGAAATCAGGAATAGAAGGACAATTTTTCAACATAGCAAAGTCTATATATGACAAATTCATAGATAACAATCTTTTTTGTTTTTTTCAGGGAGTTGAACATTTATTGAAACAAAGTAGGAGTAGTGAAGACCGAAAATACATGCTTTAGAGATGTGTAGGAGAGAGTAAAAGAACAGAAGGTTGAAGGCCCTGAGATTCTCAGGTCATACTCCAGCTAACATAATCTGAAACCTTTCCCCCTTAAATCTAAAACCAGACACAGATGCCCACTATCACCATTATTATTCAACATAGTCCTGGAAACTGTCACCATTGCAATCAAGCAAGAAAGAGATATCAAAGATATACAGATTGAAAAGGAAGAAATCACGATATCATTATTCATTGACGGCATGATGCTATATCTAGAGAACCCCAAGGATACCAGTAAAAAAACTACTGGAAACAATAAATTTAGTAAATTAACAGGATACAAAATGAACACACATAAATCTGTGGCATTTCTATATACAAATGACAAATTAGAGGAAAAGAAATTGAGGGATTTAACCACATTTACAGTCAAACCCCTAGTTAAAATACCTCAGAGTGAATCCTACAAAGGAAGTAGGGCCTTTACAAAAAAACCTACAAGATATTGTTAAAAGGAATAGAGAAGAATACATAGAAATAGAAGAAAAGGGTGCTGGGTGGTAGTGCCCTGGGTTAAGCACACATAGTGCTAAGCACAAGGACCCATCTCAAGGGTCCTGGTTTGAGACCCCAGCTTCCCCCCTGCAGGAGGTCACTTAGCAAGTTGTGATGCAGGTCTGCAGGTGTCCTTCTCCCCCGTCCCCCCCATCTACCCCTTCTTTCTCAATTTCTCTTTGTCCTATCCAACAACAGCAATGGAAAAAATATGGCCAGCAGGAGCAGTGGTTTCATAGTGCAGGGAGGCAAAACAAACAAAAGAGAAAGAAAGAAAGAAAGAAAGAAAGAAAGAAAGAAAGAAAGAAAGAAAGAAAGAAAGAAAGAAAAGAAATGGAAGAACATTCCTTGTTTCTGTATTGGAAGAATAAACCTTATCAAAATGGTCATTCTACCAAAAGGAATCTACAGTTATAATGAAATCCCTATCAAGATCCCAATGACATTTTTCAAGGAAATTGAACAACTTGTCCAAAAAATTGTGTGGGACCACAAAAAAAAAAAATAGCCAAAAGGACTTTTGACAAAAAAGAAAAAAAAAATGAAAGCATCACATGCTTCAATTGGAGTTTATATTGCAAAGCAATAATAATTAAAACAACATGGTACTGGAATAAAACTGGGCACCAAAATCAATGGAACAGATTTGAAATCCCAGAAACAAGCTCACACATATGTAATCACCTAATATATGACAAAGGGGTCAAGACCATTTAATGGGGAAAAGAAGTCCTCTTCAACAAATTGTGTCAGAAAATGTGGACAGCCACATGTAGAAAAACAAAATTAGGCCATCATCTAACATCATGTACTCAAATCAGATCAAAATGGATCAAATATCTAGACATTATACCAAAAACTAAAATATATAGAAGAAAACACCAGGGAAAGATATTAACACTAAACATATATTTGAAGACTCATGTTCATGGGCATATGAAATGAAAACAAGAGTAAATAAATGGAACTATATAAAACAAAATACCTTTTATATTGAAAGCAAACTTTCCAAGGACAACCAGGCAACTCAGTAACTGGGAGAAGATATATATACAGCACACATCCGACAAAAATTGGTATGAAACATCTATAAAGAACTGGTTCAGCTTAATGAAAAGAAAACAAATAATTGCCCAATAAAAAAGAGAGCCAAAGAACTGAACAGGCAGTTTTCCAAAGAACACATACACATGGCCCAGATAAATATGAGGAAATGCTCCACTTCAATTATCATTAGAAAAATGCAAATTAAAACTACACTGAGATACCATCTCAGGCCGGTGAGAATGGCTTATATCAATAAACCAGGAAATGACAGATGTTGGAGAGGTTGTGAAGAAAAAGGAACTCTGCTACACTTCTGGTGGGAATGCAAACTAATGCAGCCCCTTTGGAAGACTGTATGGAGAGTCCTTAAACAAAGATGGAATTCCATTATGATTCAGTGATAACACTCTTTTATTTCTTTATTGGGAGATTAATGTTTTATAGTCAACAGTAAACACAACAGTTTGTACATGCATAACACTTCTCATCCTTCCACACAACAACACAACCCCCACTAGGTCCTCCACCATCCTGTTCCAGGACTTGAACTCCCTCCCACCCCACCCCAGAATCCCTTACTCTGGTGCAATACACCAACTCCAGTCCAAACTCTGCCCATTGTATTCTCTTCTGATCCTGTTCTTCAACTTCTGCCTGTGAATGAGATCATCCCATATTCATCCTTCTGTTTCTGAATTATTTCACTTAACATGATTTCTTCAAGCTCCATCCAAGATGGGCTAAAAACAGTGAAATCACCACTTTTACTCTGAAAATGTCCAATAGTTCTAGTTTATCTCTTCACTTAGCTCCCTTGTTTCTTTATTGATTTTCTACCTGGATGATCTGTCAAGTTAAGAGAGTGAGGTCTTTAAGTCCCCTACTATTACTGTATTGCTATTAATATATTGCTGTAGCCCTTTAAGTAGATGTTAGATGTATTTAGATGGCCTCTCCTTGGATGCTAGATGTTGATAATCATTAAGTCTTCTTGATGGATTGATTCTCTGAGCACTAAGTAATGTCTATCCCTATCATTGAATTTTTTTAAAGATTTTATTTATTTATTATTGAGAAAGATAGGAGGAGAGAGAGAAGGAACCAGACATCACTCTGGTACATGTGCTGCCAGGGATTGAACTCAAGACTTCATGCTTGAGAGTCCAGTGCTTTATCCACTGCACCACCTCCTGGACCACTACCCCTATCATTTAAAATTTTATTTATTTTAAGGTTTATCGTGTCAGATATGAGCATAACTGTTCCAGCCCCCCTGCCTTTTTTGTGGTCCATTGGCTTGTATGATAGTACTCCATACTTTGAGTTTGTGTTTGTCTTGTTGAGTTAGGTGGGATTCCTACAGAAAACATATGGTTGTGTTGTGTTTTCTGATCCATCTTCCTACTCTGTGCCTTTTAATAGGTGAATTCAGACCATTGATATTATAGATTGAAGATATTTTAATGTCATTCTTTTAGATTTTTAGAGTGTTCTGATATTTGGCCTATTTATGGTGGTCTGACTGTTTATAAGAGAACTTTCAGAACTTCTTTCAGGGAAGGCTTGGTGATAGTTGATTCTTTCAACTGTTGCTTGTCTGAGAAGGTTTTTATGCCTCCATCTAGTCTGAATGACAGTCTAGCAGGATGCAGTAGTCTTGGTTGAAAGCCTTTCTCATTGAGCACTCAATAGATAGCTTGCCATTCTCTTCTGACCTGTAGTGTTTATGTGGAGAAGTCTGCTACTAATCTTATGCGTTTTCCTCTGTAGGTGGCATTTTGTTTTCTCTTGCAGCCTTCAGGATCCTTTCTTTATCCATATTCCTTTCCATTCTAAATATGATGTGTCTTGGTTTCTTTAAGTCTGGGTTAATTCTGTTTGGGACCCTCTGGGCTTCTTGAACCTTTATGTCTTTGATGTTGTCTAGAGTAGAGAAGTTCTCAGCTATTATGTCTGGAAGAATGTTTTCTTTCCCTCCCTCTCTTTCTTCCTTTGGTACATCTATAATGCGTATATTATTTCTTCTGAAGCCATCCTACATGTCTCTGTTGTTGCTTTCAGTATCTCTTAATCTCTTTTTCAGATCTTACTTCTTTCTCTAATTCTTCCTTGATTTTGCTAATTCAGTTTCCTGCCTCATTTATCCTATTCTTTCTCACCTCTGTTATTTTCTGTAGCTCAACTATTTTGTTACCCTGTTCTGATACTGTATTAGCTTGTTCAGCTTGTTGTGCTCTTAGCTCAGCTACTTCCAGCTTTCAGCTCTCTAATGACCTTGAGATAGTTAGTGCTCTTTCAGAGTCTCATTCGTTGTTTCTGCACGTCTGATGACAATTCTTTCAAACTCTTTCCTCACTCCTGTGACTAATTCCTCAATTAGCATTTGGATGTTGATCTCATTCTTCTGTGCTTCTACCTTTGGGGGGCTTTTAGGTGGATTCTTTTTTAAAATTTATTTTTATGTTTTTTAAAGATTTTATTTATTTATGAGAAAGATAGGAGGAGAGAGAAAGGATCAGACATCACTCTGGCACATGTGCTGCCTGGGATTGAACTCAGGACCTCATGCTTGAGAGTCCAGAGCTTTACCACTGTGCCACCTCCTGGACCACTTAGGTGGACTCTTGTCCTGCTTCATTTCTCCAATGTTCTCCTTGGTTTAACCATTATTATGTTGTGCTATGAGGTCCTTCTCTCAGTATTTTTCAGTCTACTGATCACTCTTGCCTCTCAGTGATAACACTCTTAAACTTTGATCCAAAGGGCACTAAACACTAATACACCCCTGTATTCATAGCTATATTCTTCACAACAGCCATCAACGGATGACTGGATAAAGAAGTTATGGGATGTATATTCCATGGAGTACTACTCTGCAAACAAAAAAGATGGTACTGTGTCCTTTGAGACAAAATAGATGGAATTGAAGGTGATTATACTTAGTGAAATGAATAAAGAGATGAAAAACTATTACCCAATGGTTTTACTCATATGTGGAATCTAGAGAATTGATACACATAAACTTTCAAAAACCAAAACAAACAAACAAGCAGACAAAAAAACCCAAACCAAACAAAAGCAAGCAAACTGTTCCTAAGATTTGTGAAAGCTGTGGTGGTCACCTTGGGAAGTGGGAGGGTGGGAACATAGAGTTTTGGTTGTGGATGTGGTATGGAACTATACTTTATAATCTTACAGTCTTGTAGCCCACTATGTCACAAATGGAAAAAAAAAAAGAAAGAAATTGGGTTTAGAAGAAGAATGATGTATAGGTTAAAATGAGTTTGAAAAGTCCTTTTATTATTTCCCTCAGATACATTTTCACATAATTACAAATATAATGTGAGCCAGTTTTTAGTTGGATTAAAAGCATATTTTCCCATTGTTAGGAATTTGGCCATCCTAGTTTGCTAGATCTTTGCGCTCTGAGAGGAGTGGTTGGTCCAGTTGAAGGATTAATCTCTGTGAGTAGGATTACAGTGTTTTGGAGATGGATAAGAATTCAAACAAGGCAAGAATTTTACTTGTCGTCTTCAAAAGTGAGGCAGTGAGGCAAATCCTAGTCAATATTTCCAAGGGGAATTAGAAAGATCAAGAGCTGAAAAGGACATATGGAACATAGTGATTGGACAGAAGAACCTACATTTGGTGACTAAATGAAGGACTTTTGAAATGGGGTCAGTTCCTGCCTGTCAGGACTGCTGAGTACAAATGTTCTAAACTTCAGAAAAGAATTGCAGATTTCTTCACGGTGTTGATGTTAAGACATACTTCTCTGACACAATGTCAACAATTACAGTGACAGTCTGAGAAAAGCAACCAGCACTTCTTACTTTGGACACTTATAGCTGTTTTAAAGCCAACAGAAGTTGATACTGTTCTAACTCTTCTTTCCAAACTCAGGTTACAGGCTCCCTGTACAGACTATTTGTATTTGAATTACTCTTAACAAAGAAACACTTCTCTCTCTCTTTCTTTTTTAACTTTCTCTTTCATGCTTGCTCTCTCATCTTTCCTTCAGTTGGCATGATATTCAGGTTCTCCTCTTTCTTTCTCCCTCCCTCTCTTTCTTTCTTTCTTTCTTTCTTTCTTTCTTTCTCTCTCTCTCTTTCTTTCTTTCTTTCTTTTAGATCAGTAAGGTGGGTTGTCTGCCTGGCTACAGCAATTTAGATATCTTGTGCCTTGTGGTTAGTTGTAACAGTGTCCCCACATACAGGGCAAGAAAACCTTGCCCAGTCTATGGTCATACCATCCTGAACACGCCTGATCTCATCTGTTCTCAGAAGCTAAGCAGGGTCGGGCCTGGTTAGTACTTGGATGGGAAAACCTTACGCAATAATTACTAGGCATATTTAATTTAATTTAATTTAATTTAATTTAATTCATGATGTGGGAGGGGAGTTTGGGGCAAGTAGTACTCCTCTCCCTTGCACCCTACAAGAAGTCAGGAGAAGGGACCAGAGACAGGGGCCAGAATCCTATCCAGGCTCCACCATTCCCTCCCTCCCTGACTACAAAGGCCATAAATGCAGACGGAGCTGCTGAAGACAAAGGCTGAAGCTCATCCCCTGAGGGCCCTGCCCTTCCTCTGAAGGGACTATAAAGCTTGGAACACCAGGGGCCCCAGTCCCTCATCACTCTCTTGGGGGGGGGGGTCTACATCCTTGCATGGCTTGTACTTGCTTCTCCCTTTCTGTCTTACTTTCTCCCAATAAATGCTCATGTTCCTGAAACACGACTGGCTCACTTGTGATTCTTCCATGTAGAAGTCAGTCTAGAACCCCACAGGAAGGAACTGGGGCCAGGTCTTAGTCGCACTTTCTCCCTGCTATGAGAGGGTGGTGGTGGTGAGAAGTTTCGTCTTGAGGGGATCCAGTGGTAGAGCATCTGGTTAAGGGCATGTGGGGCAAAACACAAGGACCAGCAGGGGAGTCGCTTCACAGGCGGTGAGGCAGGTCTGCAGGGGTCTGTCTTTCTCCCTCTCTGTCCTCTGGTCTCTCTTTCTCCTCTCTCCATTTCTCTCTGTCCTACCCAACAATGAACGACATCAACAACAACAATAATAACCACAACAAGGCTACAACAACAAGGGCAACAAAAGGGGGGGGGGGAAAGGCCTCCAGGAGCAGTGGCTTCATGGTGCAGGCACTAAGCCCCAGCAATAACCCTGGAGGCAAAAAAAAAAAGTTTTTTCTTGCTTTTGTATTGAATCTATAGTTCCAATGCTTTTAAAGAGTCATGAACTAATGGCTGTGTTTTAGCCTTTTTCTTTTTAATCTTTTTTTTTTTTTTTGCATTATCTTTATTTACTGGATAGTGACAGTCAGAAGATGAGAAGGAAGGGGGTGATAGAGAGGGAGAGGGACAGAGAGACACCTGTGGCACTGCTTCACCACTTGCAAAGCTTTCCCCCTGCAGGTGGGGACCAGGGGCTCGAACCTGGGTCCTTGAGCACTATAACATGTGCGCTCAACCAGGTGCACCACCACCCGGCCTCCATTTTTTAATCTTTTAAAAAATATTTATTTATTTCCTTTTGTTGCCTTTGTTGTTTTATTGTTGTAGTTATTATTGTTGTTATTTATATCATTACTGTTGGATAGGACAGAAATGGAGAGAGGAGGGGAAGACAGAGAGGGGGAGAGAAGATAGACACCTGCAGACCTGCTTCACCGCTTGTGAAGCGACCCCCTGCAGGTGGGGAGCCAGATGCTCAAACTGGGATTCTTACATTCTTACATTCCTTGTGCTTTGTGCCACCTGCTCTTAACCCAATATACTACTGCCCGACTCCCTTTTCCTCTTTTTAATCTCTAAAAAAATTTTAATTGATTTTTTTTATTATTGGGTAGAGACAGAGAGAAATTGAGAGGAGGGGGGAGATAAAAAGGGAGAGAGACAGAGAAACACCTGCAGCTCTACTTCACCATTTGTGAAGCTTTCCCCCTGCAGGTGGGGACCAGGGGCTTGAACCTGGATCCTTCTGCACTGTTAACGTGTGCGCTTAACCAGATGTGCCCCTGCCTGGCCCCTGTGTTTTAGTTCTTGCCTGTGTAATAGAGAAGTAAGATTGATGGTTTTCTCAGAGCCCTATAATACCTGCTAAGCAGAAAGAACAAGGTAAAGGGCTTTCTTCCCCTTTTCACTAGCCTTCTCATCATTTCTCAAGACGAGCCCCAGGGCAGTTGCCTGATGACTCTGCAGCTTCTAGGCACTGGGCACTACTTCCAACTGAGTCTACCCCTCCATAGAAATACTGTATTAGTGCTGGGAGAGCCTGAGGGTGCTTCTTCCCGGCAAGTGCTCTCTGGGTTGGAGAGAACTCAACTGGAGCCAACCTAGGCTTCTGTGTGGGAGAGGGATCAGGAACTCGTGCTGGGCTAGCATCACAGGAGAGAGACTCTGGGACTCTCGGAGCCGGAAGGCAATCTCAGGTGTGTTGAAACAGAAGAGCAGCTGTATATATACTCACCAAGTAGGGTGGAAACAGGATGTGACCTAGAGAGGGTGGAGCAAAAAAAGACTGGTGGAAATCAGGGTGACTACGAGAGGGGGTAGAGCAAAAAGACATCGTGAACCAGTGGGGATTAAACCAATGCCCTGCAGGCAGGGCAGTTCCTAGGTAACTGGTTATGTAAATAGACAGCAGGGATAAGCAGGGGGAAGCTGGCGTACTGCCCAACATATTAGGATACACACTATATTTTGTTTCTCTGAATTCAGATGTCAGAGGTCATATCTGCACACATCTGTGATCTCTCTGATGCTTCCACCACAGGAAAAAGTCACTCAGCTACTTTGTGGATTTCTCACAGGGAATGGCCCTCTGTCTAACTCCACATTGCATGTGGCTGTTGGAGGAAGGACAGAGATGTAGAAACCTCCTGTGTTGTCACCTTGTTCTGAATGTAGACTTTTAAATTTTAATGTTTATCTCTGTCCTTATACTTAGAAAATTTTCTTCTTTGTTTCTCTGATTTTCTCTGGTGTGATGTTTTAACTTTGTGACTCAACCAAAAGTCATTTCAAAGTGTAGTCTGGGGTTAGTAGTCAATTTGTTATTATTATTATTTAGCAGTCAATTTTTCTGTTCCACATCTATAACTGGTTTTCTAGAATAATTACCAAATCATCATGTCCATCCCTAGTTATTTCAACGCTGTCTGTGGACTATCCTATATTAGCATACACATTATATTTTGCTTTTATTTTGTTTTGCCATAACACTGATCAGCTCTGGCTTATGGTGGTGTTAGGGATTGAACCTGGGACTTGGGAACCTCAGGCAATAGAGTCTTTTTTCATAACCATTATGTGATCTACCCCCTACATTTTATTTTGGCTCATTGAATTCTGATCATTTTTATGTTAGCAGTACTACTCTAATTATAATGTCAATAATATAAGGCTCATCTCTTCTTACTGCTTTTTAAAAAGATTTTATTTTAATGTTCTTTCCTATTTATATATTAATGAATTTGATATTATCTGTTAATTTGATAACTATTCACATGCATCTTTGCAATGTTTAGCGTCTTCTATGTGGCAATACACAATGAGTATTTTATATAAATTCACTTAGTTAAATACATGCATATACATTTCTCACTAGGATATTTACTTAGTTCTTTTGTTGTCTATTATTATTTCTTAATGGAATTTACTAATTTACTTATATGAGTGAATAGTTTTAAAGCCATACACTTTGCACTCATTAGAACGCCTCCTGAAAATTTTACCTTTTTTGTGTGTGTGTGTAAATAGTGGTGTCTTGGTACTGTAGCCTTTGACTTTTGTTTTCAGATTTTGCTTTGCTGTTTGTTTAGACCAAAGCACTTCTCAGCTGTGGTTTATGCTGAGGCTGGAGATTGAACCTGGGACTTCAAAGTGTTTTCAGATTTTTGTGCCTATTTTTATATAATCATCTGTTAATTCCAAAAACTTTAAAATCAATACTGAAGGGTTTATAGTTTAGTATATATTTATACATAAGTATCCATTATTTGTTATAATTAAATTCAGTAGAACAAGTCTCGTTTTATTTTTGTACGGGAATGCATTTACCATGTTATATGTGATGATTCTTTTTCTGAAATAAAGGTTTAATCATGCATGTTAAATTAAGGAAGGTTGGATCATTTAGATATTGAAATGTGCTGCGGTAGCTTCGCGGGCAGGAGACCAGGAACTCGTGGTGGCATGGTAATACAATTCTTTATTCATGCGGAAGCCCTAGAGTCCGGTGCCAACACAGTGGGTTAAGCCATATGGCGCCAAAATGCAATGGCTGCCTCCTGCTCTGCATGCCAGACCTTCTCCCGGTCGGGATGCAGAAGAGAAAAGAGATAGGGAAACCAGGAACAGAAGTGGGCTTTATAAGGTAAAACTGGAAGTGGCAAGTCAGAAGGAGATGGCTGGAAAAGGGGGTGGAGAAAGAAAGAGTGGGAAGGTAGAAAGCTTCAGTAGCAACGGTTGCTAGGGTTCTAACTGGCGGATTTAATGTACCCTGCAGGCAGGGTGGGTCTGGAGGTAGAAAGAAAATAGATCAAAGGAATGGGTGGGGAATCTTTCAGACAAAACAATGATTATGTAAATAGGCCATAGTATCAGCAATGGGGGGGGGGATGGAGCAGGGTACTGGCTTAATGTCCAACAGAAATGGTTCACTTAAGGCAGCATAGCTAAGATTTATAGACTTCTACCTCAGTGAATAAAAGTATTCCAAGAGGTGGTAGAGTAAGGACAGCATGTGATTTGCTGCAAGCCATTATCCCAAACCAGCTACAGGTGGGACAAGATGTGTGGTGATCATTGCTGCTCTGGTGCTGCAGTTAAACTTATACCTTTGTTTGGTAGCAGAAAGGTCTGACAAACCATGTCTCAGGGCTTTGTGGTGTCCTTTCATTGAACAGTTGCTTCAGGAGTAACCAGTTGCTGTATTAATAAATATGTGTCAAGGTCTCATCCCTTCTAGTTAGGGCCTCAAGAGTTCTATGAACCTTGCCAGGTGTCTGACTTAGACCATTTTAATGTGTTTGCATCCCAAAGTCTGACTGCTGATTCTATTATTTTCCTATGAATTATTTGCTGTGTCATTATGATATAAAAATTACTTACTTTGCCTTTCACAATAGAAACTTTAAAAAAAAACTTTTTTAGAACTATCATATTTCAGTCTAACCAGAAATTTCCAGATATAATACAAGGAATTCTAAATCCTTAATCCTTATTACCTAAATGCTAAGATTTTATACATTTGCAATATTGTCTCTGTTCTTTGAATCTATGTGTAAGTTCTTATACACACACACACTCTTCTTTGAAATACTTGAGATTAAGTTACAGATGTGTTGCTTTTGCCCTCATATACTTCCATGTGTACTTTCTATGTGGTATTAACATCAACAGATGCTATTTAATTGTTACTAGTTGTCCTGCTGTTGTTCTCAACAGCAAATGAAAACTGTTTTTCAAGTTCAGTCACAAGCTGAATTTAATTGGCATGTCTTCTTTAGTCTGTTTATCAGTCTTAGTCTTTCATGAACTTGAATTTCTGATAACTATAGGTGACTTATTTTGTAGATATTTTCTCTTAATCTAAATCTTCAACCCATTCCAGAGGCATGATTCTTAACTTGCAACTGTGTCCCTATTATCTCAATTTTATGAACACCCTATTTATAGGAGAACTCAAATGTACTAGGGCATAAGCATAGGGAAAGTTGATAACATTTGATGTTACCTTTAAAGTGCTTAGACTGGATAGTTGATAAACATTCTACTTTAACTAGAATATCCACCCTATACCACAAATTATCCCGTATTAGAGAATGGGCCCACTGTCCCGGAAAGCCCAGGCCATTATTTCCATGAGATCCGAGCGGGTTGACCCCCAACTCTCCCTTCAGGTCTAGAGAAGGGCTGGTTCCTCAGGTCACTGGAATTTATGCCGGCTGGACCCTAGGACATGGACACCTTTCTACACATGCCACCTCCCCCCTTTCCTTCTTTAACTGAAAGCCTGGATTACTGTGTTAACTTTAAAACTCCAGCAAACATTGCTCGACTTTCCCCCTCTCTCTTACTGCTCTTAAGTGTCTGCAATTTACCTCCGGAAAAATATACATTGTAAAGCTTATGATCACACAGTCTGGAAAAATATACATTGTAAAGCTTATGATCACACAGTCTGTTGGTAAAAATGTAACTATGGATTATCTTGCTCTGTGCTTGGGTTAATGGATACCCCAAACCTCCCCCCCCCCAAGTTATGGCCTATATATATCTACTTTTCCTTTCAATAAACGAATTGCCCTCTGAGGCTTTTGCCAGGGCTGACTGAGTGCTTGTCTCTCTGTGCATGTTGCCCTCAGCACACTGAGCTGCCCCCTACCCACGGGGCCGCTTTTGACCTCCGTCTTCCAATGGCCGGGGAGACTGGTGGACCTAAGAGCAAGCCTGCAATCCTGTACTTTTCTTTTTAATTTAATTTTTAAATTATCTTTATTTGTTGGATAGCGGCAGCCAGAAATTGAGAAAGAAGGGGGAGGTAAAAAGGAAGAAAGTCAGAGAGACACTTACAGCCCTGCTTTACCACTTGTAAATCTTTCCCCATGTAGACAGGGGTCAAGGGCTTGAACCTGGGTCCTTGCACACTGTAATGTGTGAGCTCATCCAGGTGTGCCATCACCTGGCCTCTACCTCCCATTTTCCAAATGAAGGAACAGAAGCTGAGATATTGTAACTTGACAAAAACCCATGCAGTTGAAGCTAGAACATTTTGCTGCCCGAATCCTCTACTTTGTCACATTCCAAATGAAAAGATGTTAAATCTGTTTTGATTCTTACTAAACTTTTGTCCCTGACTCCTGTAGATTCTTTGAGCAGATAATCCAGATCATCTGCTAGAATACTTAGCCTGTCGTGTAAGTTGTCTATTTACGGCCTCTTGCTTCCACTGAACTGAATGTGAATAACTCCCAAAGAAGAGGATTCTGTGTAGACTCACATTTAATTCAAACTTAGAATATAAACAGCTCTTGAATGAAGGCATTTAAGTATATGAATTCTAAGAAGAACAAAAACATGCTTTAACATAACTAAGTTTTCCATGTCCAAAGGTTCTGTGAATGTGAAATCAACTGAATTCAAATTCAAAATTCAAATTCAAATCCTACAGGACTGTAGACAGAATAACTTCTCAAACTAGTTCCTCAGAGTTTTAACTTCTTTAAAAAAATTATCTTTATTGATTTGATAGAGATAGCCAGAAATTGAGAGGAAAAGGGAGATTGAGAGGGAAAGAGACAGAGAGTTACCTGCAGCACTGCTTCACCACTTGTGAAGCTTTCCCCATACAGGTGGGGGATGGGGACTTGAACCCAGGTCCTTGCACACTGTAACATGTATGCACAACAAGATGTACCAACACTTGGCCCTGGAATTTTGAATTTTTTATTAGTGACATAATATTAGTTTACAAAATGGCATATTTTCGGGGATATAGTTCTACACTTGTATACATGTATAAGTTACTGTATCCACCAATTTCTTTTTCTTTTAATATTTTTATTGGGCTGGGGATTAATGATTTACAGTGCAGTTGTTGACACAGGGATACAATTTCTCATCTCCCCATGCATCATGCCTTTCTTTCCCCAGAGTGCTTTGCTTTGGTGCAATACACCACACCCAGTCCAGGTTTTGCTTTGGAATTTTCCTCTGTCCTTATTTCTTCAATTTCACCTGTAAGTGAGATCCCTTTGGTAGCTGTCCTTCCCTTTTTGACTTAATTCACTTAACATGATGTCTTCAAGTTCTGTTTGAGATGAAGAAAATGAGCTGAATTCCTAACTTTTAATAGCTGAGTCGTATTCCATTGTCTATCTATACTACAATTTTGTTAGCCACTTACTTGTCATTGGACCTCTGAGCTGTTTCCAAGTTTTGGTTATCACAAATTGCCAATTACCATCAATTTTTAAGTTAAAAACTTCTCCATTTTCTTGGAGAAACTGGACAAGTGGCTGTTCACTTGAAGCTGTTCCTCATTCTGATTTTATCTGTCTGTTTACTATCTATACATCTGTTAAGTCAGAGTTAGATCTATATATTTGACTGGATGCAGGTTTGACTTCTTTGAAAGGAATATTATTTATGAGATATAGATAAGCACAGCATATATACTGTGTTATTTCAGGAGGGACATAATGTCTGGTTTTCTCATTTGACATGATGGGAATACATGATCAGTAGTCCAGAAGTGATACTTAAAACCTCTACTTTAATGTCTTTAAAAATTTATTTGCTTATTACAGCATAGAGCCAGAGAGGGACTGAGAGGGAAGGGGGAGATAGGGAGAGAGATCGGGAGACACTGCAGCCCTGCTTCCACCATTTATGAAGCTTCCCCCCTGCAGGTGGGGACCAGGGGCTTGAACCTGGATCCTTGAGCACTATAAGGTGAACCTTTAACCAAGTGTGCCATCACATGGCCCTTTAATGACCTTTTAAAATAGTATTTTCTTTATTCAATAGTGACAGAGAAAAATCAGGAGGGGAGGGGGGATGGAGAGAGAGAGGCAGAGAGACACCTGCAGCCCTGCTTCACAACTTACTAAACTTCTTACTAGGAGGTGGGGATTGAGGGTTTGGAGACTAGTCCTTGCACATTATCACCTGTGTGTTCAACCAGATGAGCCACGGTCCGGCCCCTCTAATGACTTCTATCAACTAATCATACTCGTTGGTAACCTTGGACTCCACTCACTTTTAACCACCGTCAGCATTTCTGTTGCTGTGATTTCTAACTTGGGGTATTGCATGAGTTTCATTGCCTGTTTCTGCTCTTACTTGTCAGTGGTGTCTTGGCAAAAACAAAGCAGCCAGTGTGAGTCACTGGAATACTGATTTTCTTTGCATCACTCTTCTGGCTAGAACTCTACAATTGCTACCTAACTTCTATAGAAAAGCTGCTAACATTTTAACTGTTTTGAAGTCCTTAGGATCTGACTTTATTTCTCACTCTCTGCTATGTGTATCTACGTCTGCATTGGGTTCTTGCCTTATAACTCCATCTGAAATATTCCTTTGCAGAGTCTCTGGGCTCACACCCTTCATTCCTTTCTGTCTTGTGTATCACCTCAGTGAGGTTTTTCCTCATCACTCTACATAAAATCATCACATTATCTCAGCATTCATATCTTCTCCCCCTGATTTCTTTGTCTACACAACACATAGCACTATTTTGATGCAGTTTTATCTACTTGCTCATTTAACTAGTCTCTGCTTCCTCACCTAGAATTTAATTCAGGCAAAATTTTCCTTTTGTCACGGCATTGCCTGGGTGATTGGCGATAAAATGTTTTAGTGTGGCCAATTCCTGACTGGGATGAAATTGGATATGTAATTAATGTGCTGTGCTTAAGGAATGAATTATGGGGTAGGGGGCGGGCAGTGACACACCTGTTAAGTGCACATATTATAATGCTCAAGAACCCAGGTTCAAGCCCCCAATACCCCCCTGCAAGTGAAGCAGGTCTGCAGGTGTCTATTTTTCTCTCTTCCTCTCTATTTCACCCTTCTCTCTCAATTTCTCTCTGCCCTAATCAATAAAATGGAAAGAAAAAAATGAATCATGGTATTTTTAATTTAATTTATTTTAAAAAACTTTTTAATTATCTTTATTTATTGGATAAAGGCAGCCAGAAATCAAGAGGGTGACAGAAGGAGAGAGACTAAGAGACACCTACAGCACCACTTTACCACTGGCAAAAATGTCCCCCTGCAGGTGGAGACCAGGGGCTCAAACCCGGGCTCCTGTGCATTGTAATACGTGCACTCAGCCAGGGCGCCATCACCCGGCTGCCTCCTGTTATTTTTTATATCAACATTTCTTATTTTATTTTATTTTCTTTATTGGGGGATTAATGGTTTACAGTTGACAGTAAATACACTAGTTTGCACATGCATAACATTTCCCAGTTTTCCACATAACAATACAACCCCCACTAGGTCCTCCTCTGCCATCATGTTCCAGGACCTGAACCCTCTTCCCACACCAGAGTCTTTTACTTTGGTGCAATACACCAAGAATCATGGTATTTTTTAATGTGGTTCCAGAGACAAAGCCAGGGTCTCATGTGTGTACTCCATGACTGTGTTATTGCTCCGGCCCAATTTCTCATTCTATTTTTTTTTTCCTAAAAAGTGAGAGATGTGAGAAAGCAGTAGGTTCTACTCCACTGTACATGGGGCTCTAACTTGGGTCCTTGTTGCTCTCAGACAGGGCTGGAGACAGAGCCCGGGTCTTCTGCGTGAAAGGCAGAGATTTATATCTGGGTCATGTCCATGGCTCCATCTACAGTATTTTTTTTTCCTTCTGGTGATTTTTTTTTTATAATATTTATTTTATTTATTTATTTATTCCTTTTTGTTGCCCTTGTTGTTTTATTGTTGTAGTTATTATTGTTGTTGTCGTTGTTGGATAGGACAGAGAGAAATGGAGAGAGGAGGGGAAGACAGAGAGGAGGAGAGAAAGATAGACACCTGCAGACCTGCTTCACCGCCTGGGAAGCGACTCCCCTGCAGGTGGGGAGCCGGGGTTGGAACCAGGATCCTTATGCCGGTCCTTGTGCTTTGCGCCACCTGCGCTTAACCCGCTGCGCTACAGCCCGACTCCCTGGTGATTTTTTTTTTAATTTATTTATAAAATGGAAACACTGACAAGACCATAGGATAAGAGAGTAAGAGAGGTACAATTCCCACCACCAGAGCTCTGTATCCCACCCCCTCCCCTGATAGCTTCCCTATTCTTTATCCCTCTGGGAGTATGGGCCCAAGATCATTGTGGGATGCAGAGGGTGGGAGGTCTGGCTTCTGTAATTGCTTCCCCGCTGAACATGAGCATTGACAGGTCGGTCCATACTCCCAGCCTGCCTCTCTCTTTCCCTAGCAGGGCAGGGCTCTGGAGATGCGGGGCTCCAGGACACATTGGTGGGATCTACAGTATTTTTAAGGAAAATTTCCGTCTTTGCTTGAATTTGCTTTATGCATTCACTTTCTATGTGGCCTCTTTCATGAAATAACCAAATCCTGGCAACTCATTGATCTTTAAAGCAGAAGCTTTAAAGGACAAAAATAAAGCTTCTGACCAGGGCTGGCAAAATAGCTTACCCGGCTAGTGACTCTGCCATGTGCACAACCCAGGCTCAAACCGAGGAAGCTTTGGTGCTGCTACTTATTTCACTTTCTCTCTGTCTCTATGCCTCCCTGTCTCTAAGAAACAAACAAACAAACAGACAGACAAACAGAACACTAGCTTTTGACCTGTTGGAGCTACCAGTTGAGCTGTCTTCCTAACCATTCTCATGAGACCTTCAGTGTAGATGAGCTTAATTTTCCTGTTTTTAGTTCAGAAACAACCCACTTTCAGACTTTAACGGGGAAAGCGTGAACTAGAACCTTCTTCCCCTTATGCATGGGCTGAGTAGCCTCCATGATAACACTCACCTGTGCCACCATGTGCTTCTTGTCTTTCTGGCTGACTCTTCTTGGTGAATCTGCCTGGTTCTAGCTCTGTAGTCTGCACCATTTTCAATGGGCTAAAGAGTATATAGTGTGGTGCACCTGGTTATCACTATGCACAAAGATCCGGGTTCAAGTCCCTGCTCCCCACATGCAGCGGCTATGCTTCATGAGCTATGAAGCAGGTCTGCAGGTGTCTTCCTCTTCCCCTCTCTGTCTCCCCTCTTCTCTCATTTTTTCTCTGACCTGTGAAATAAAAAGAAAAGGAAAGAAAAAGAAAAAGGAAAAAATAAATAAAAAGTAAAGAAAAAGGCCACCAGGAACAGTGAATTCGTAGTGCAGGCACTGAACCCCAGAGATGATAACCCTGGAGGCAAAAAACAAAAAGCAGATAGTATACTTGAAAGAGCTACTTTTGTGATCCAGCAGGCAAGCACTAGGGTATGGTTTTGCCACACCCATCTGATTGTGGTTTGTTTAATGTTGAAATGCTTTTAGATCTGCATAAATCATCTGCTTTTTGTTCATAGTCACTGAACCCTGATGCATTAAGCAACACTATTTTCTTCTAAGTCACTAATGTGTTAGTGTAAATAGCAGTTAGGAAGCTTGAGCTTTTGTTTTTTTTCAACCATGTTGCTTGTTTGTTTGATCCCCCCCACCCCCGGGCACTGCCCATCTCTGGTTTATGATGGTACCAGGGATTGAACCTGGGACTTTGGAACCTTAGACATGTGTTGTTGCGGCGGTCTGGTGTCGGGCTGCACCACGGAAAAGAGAGCGGACATCCAGAGCAAAGGGGTACACAAATCTTTATTATAGGATGGGGGGGGGAGGTTTGCTTCAGACCACGTGGAGCCAGCCGGCAATGGCCGACCACGGGGGGAGAGCAGGGAGCGAGACCTCAGAGAGGGAGAGCCGAGAGCCCAGAGAGAGAGAGGGGAGGGGTGAGGGGGCTTTTTATTGGGCGACAACCAGGGGTGCCGTGTAGGGCCAGGATTGGTTGAAAGGGGACACTCTAGGATTTAGTGGGGCATAGAAATACCTGGGGGCGGAGACTACATCAGAATAACTCCTCAGCAACAGACATGAGAATCTCTTTGCATATCTATTATGCTATCTACTCCTGTTGTTTGCTGTATTATCATTCTGGATTAGTCTATTTTAGGTACACTTTTACACTATCCTTAAAGTCGTTATTCAATATTTAGACCCCAAGTGACAAATTTCTTGACCTTAATTAGCACTACAATGATGTAGACTTAATTTCATGGCTCACCTGTTTTTGCTGTTTACTTTCTTAATCTCCAGTCAAGTTGGAGAAACTGTATGAAAACAGTCTCATTGTCCATGAAAGAAAATGTTGTTTTGAAAAAACTAAGCAGAAAACGATGTCACCAAAATGGGCATAGATACTTCATAGGGGAATGAAAGAAATACTGATCCCACAGCTCCTACTCAGGTAATACCATCATCATCCCCTCTCTTCTCCACCCCTCCCCCTCTCCCTTCCCCATCCTTTCCACCTCCTCCCTCTCCCTTCCCCACCCCTTCCACCTCCCCTCTCCTTCCCCTCCTCCTGCCCTTCTTCCCTCTTCCTACTTTATAAAATAAATACATATTTATTTATTTATTTAGCCACCAGGGTTATTGCTGGGGCTTGGTGTCAGCACTACAAATACACTACTCCTAGCACTACAAATACACTACCCCTAGCAGCCATTTTTTTCCATTGTTTTGGATAGGGCAGAGAGAAATTGAGAAGGGAGGGGGAAGACAGAGAGGGGAAGAGAAAAGACAGACACCTGCAGACCTGCTTCACTGCTTGAGAAGCATCCCTGCTGCAGGTCAAGAGCAGGGACTCGAACCCCAGTTCTTGCATGGGCCTTGCTCGTAGTACTATGCACGCTTAACCAAGTGCACCACCGCCTGGGCCCAATACATGTGATTTTAAAAAAGCAAAATCCACATTTAAAATTAGTGATTGGAATGGCTCAGGTCCTTTTCTTCTACCCATCTCCTAGTTAAAATACAGGTTGAATTCTTCTTCTCCGTCTCCTTCTTCTCCTTCTCCTCCTCCTCCTCCTCCTCCTCCTTCTTCTTCGTCTTCTTTTTCTTTTTTCCTCAGTGAATCACCAGCTTTTTTCCAGGTTGGATTCTTGGAGCACACCAATATTATTTACTTCCCATGTGAAAAGGAAAAGAACACTCACAATTACTAATTACTTTGTAGAATTTATTTATTTATTTATTCTTTTAATCACAAGAGTTTAGAAGTTTGAAGACCTCTATCATTTTTTATTCTCAAGGATCTGCTTTAAAACTTTAAAGGGTCAATGGACAGATGGGCTATGCAGGAGGTTGGAAATTGACAGACTATGCTTCACAGGCTAAACCACAATAGTAAGGAGTTAAGAATGTAAAACCAGTCAGTAGATCATTTAAATCTTGAGTTACTTACAGAGATGTTTCCAGATAACCAGACTTAGGCAATGGTGCCATCGAAACTATATACACTGACTGATTGGCACAAAGGCTGGAGTTTTGTGAAACAGCACAGCTGACTTTATTCATCCATCAAGATAGTCTACTCAGGACTCCAAACTCACTGACACTAGGACAACAATCAAAATTTTCTCTCCTGATTCCGGTTCCATAGAAGAAATGTCATCTTGTCCCTTTGTTCCCGCCTCCCCCAACAAGGCACTTTTTGCTCTCAAACTTGTACCTGTTAGCAGCTGGGAAAATAACTCTATTTTTATTGGTTTGTTTGCTTTTACAAAGGCTAACTCCTTTCCAGTCACAAATGAAGGTGTGTTTTTTTTTTTCTATAAACCTTACCTAGAATGACAAATTAAAATTGTCTGATGAATTCTTTCTCCAGCGAGCTGTAAACCAAGCTGTGGACCAGGAATCCAGGCTTTGAGATCAGCATCTATAAAGAAGTATCTGTGAAAAGCTTCAGATAGTCACTATTCCTCTGTTGGACAGTACAGCTCACACTTACTTCCTTGGTTCCTAATTGTTTAATTTGCTTAACTATTAGTAATTATAGGTGCATTGTTTTACTAATACAAAAAGTACCCACTGGGATGACATAAAATGCTACACAAAATTATAGTAAAAGATAGCAGTGGCAGTTTACAAAGTGTTTGCCATGTCCTGCTTCTTTTTCTTTCTGGGTTAAAGTTAGATTCTATCTATTTTTCTTTGATGTTTGCTGGGGTCCAGTCTAAGGAAAATGGGTTAAAATTGAAGTGCTCTAATGCAAGACCAGATTAGAAAAAGATTCCAAGACTCTGAACTATAGCAAAACTCATGAGAACTTTTTTTTTTTTTTTTTAAAGACAGAGAAATAAAGTGGCAAAGAAGAAATGAAAGAGACAACACTGAAACATCCTTCATTGCAGTGAAGGCCAGGCTCAAACCTGATTCTCACACGCGGCACAGCAGGACGTTATGCACATGAGCTATTTTTCTGGCTCAAGAACCTCTGTCTAATGTCCTTATTAAGTAAATGTTATTCCTTTCCTTGGATTTGTCTCTGTTGGCAGTCTGCTGCATCATTCTGGCACTTATATGCTTCTGGGTCAGAAGCTCTGCAAATAAAGCGTAGGATTTAACTTTATTAGATAGCTATTCTCAATTTTAAGTCAAAATTCTGCTCTTGGTAAAAGATGGATGGATAATTCTCTATAAAATTTCTTTAAGTCAAATTCATACCTGAATTTACTTTGTAATGTTAGAGCTCTATGCCACTTGGTCCTTGAACTCCAAGGGCTATCGGTAAAATGGCTGTTAAGAACAGCTTGTTTGGACTGGCAAGGTCGCTCGCTCCCCTAGGAGGATGCCCACTCTGCCATCCATGAGACCACATTTCAAGTCTAGTCTTCACTGTTGTGAGAGAAGTTTGTTACTGAGGTCTCTGTCTCTTTCTATAGGGAAAACAAACAAACAAACAAACTCGGGAGTCGGGCTGTAGCGCAGTGGGTTAAGCACAGGTGGCGCTAAGCACAAGGACCCGCATAAGGATCTTGGTTCAAGCCCTGGCTCCCCACCTGCAGGGGTGTCACTTCACAAGCGGTGAAACAGGTCTTGCAGGTGTCTATCTTTCTCTCCCTCTCTCTGTCTTCCCCCTCCCCTCTCCATTTCTCTCTGTCCTATCCAACAACAATAACAACAATAATAACTACAACAATAAAACAACAAGGGCAACAAAAGGGAATAAATAAATAAAAATAAATATAAAAATATATATATTTAAAAAAACAAAACAAAACAAACAAACTCAACTTGAAACCCTGAAGTACTGGGGATTACAAAAAAATAATTGAGAGAAAAGAAAAAAACAAGCTGTGGGAGTTGGGCAGTACCGCAGTGGCTTAAGCACACGTGGAGCAAAGCTCAAAGACCGGCATAAGGATCCAGGTTCGAGACCCCGTCTCCTCACCTGCCGAGGAGTCGCTTCACAGGCAGTGAAACCAGTCTACAGATGTCTCTCTTTCTCTCCTCCTCTCTGTCTTCCCCTTCTCTCTCCATTTCTCTCTGTCCTATCAAACAACGATGACAACAATAACAACAACAATGATAACTACAACAATAAAACAACAAAGGCAACAAAAGGAATAAATAAATAAGTAGAAAAAAAAGAATAAACTGTTGGTATTTGGTTTGGTCAGAAAAAAAAAGAATAAAAGATAGTTGAAGAGGTTGGATGAGTGAGGGGCAACCTAACATTGGTAAGGGTGTGCTCTCTGCCTTCCACGTGTGTTCTTCCTTGGCCAAATGGGATGGTTATCTTTTATAGAAAAGACAATTCAGGCTCTGAGAAACGTTACTGACTCAGAGATACAAAGTTAAGAAATGGTAAAAATAGATACCAGTATACCATAGAGAAGATTCCTTGATTGTGCCTACCTCTTCCTCATCTCATAGTCTTTGCACTTGCAATGAAATCAGAGGTATTGTTTTGGTGTTTTCTCTCTCTCTCTCTCTCTCTCTTTTTTTGCCTCCAGGGGTGTTGCTGGGGCTTGGTGCCTGCACTATGAATCCACTGCTCCTGGAGGCCATTTTTTTCCTTTTGTTGCCCTTCCTTGTTATTTATTGGTTTTGTTACTATTATTGTTGTTGTTGGATAGGACAAAGAGAAATGGAGAGAGGAGGGGAAGACAGAGAGGGGGAGAGAAAGACAGAGACACCTGCAGACCTGCTTTACCGCCTGTGAAGCAACTCCCCTGAAGGAGGGGAGCCAGGGGCTCGAACCAGTATCCTTATGCTGGTCCTTGCACTTTGAGCCACGTGTGCTTAACCAGCTGCGCTACTGCCTGGCCCCTGCTTTTGTGTTCTAAGGAAGGCAAGGTCTTGCTCATCATCTATTTCCTCTTGATTACAATATTCTCTTCATATTTCATGTCATTTACCACAATCTGTGTCTTTTTAAAAAAGATTCATTTCTTACCTGCAGGGGAGGAGCTTCATAGTGGTGAAGTTGGGCTGCAGGTCTCTGTCTTTTTCTCTCCCTATCAACTCCTTCCTCTCAATTTCTCTTTGTCTTAGCTAATAAAAAGAAGAAGAAGGAGAAGGAGAAGAAGAAGGAGGAAGAAAGAAAGGCCACCTGTAGGGGAAAGTGGTGAAGCAGAGTTGCAGGTATCTGTCTCTTTCTCTATCTCCCCCTCCCTTCTCAGTTTGTCTCTATACAATAATAAATAAATGATAATTTTTAAAAAAGAAAAGAAAGAAAAAGATTTATCTATTAATGTAAGAGAGAGAAGGAGAAAGAGAAAAGCACTAGAACATTACTCTAGCACATGTGATGCCAGGAATAAAGCTCAAGTCCTCGTGCTTTGAAGTCCAATGATGTAACCACTACAACACCTCCCATGCCACCCACAGTCTGAATCTCACACCTCAAGTGCAATAAAGATGAGAAAGATTAGTGATGGGTGAAAGGACAAGCAGAGAAGGAAAGTGTGAGAGGGAGTTAAGGCAACTGTGGAATATGGTATTACCCAATAATACCCTCCTTTTTAATCTCCACCTCTTGCTCTTCTGGTATGATAGGGTACTGTAGCAATCTCCACAACTTAAGCAAATTGCTTCAACTTTTTTTGTTATCCAGGACAATTTGTTCCCCCAAGCAATTGTTCAGTTAAAGGACCTTAAAGGAACTGCACCAAATGAAGATATCCAATCTTTTTTATTTCTCATCTCCATAATGACCAAGACCAAATCAGCACCATTGATACTGGTTCTTTCACTCCTGTAGGTCTTCATTACAGCTCTGCAAGATAATTATTTGCAGACACATCAACTTTGGGTGGAAATATATATATGTGATAGCAAACTTAATGAAGGGATTTCTATATAACCTGGAAGCAGAAATGTCTCTTAGGACTGAATTTCTCTTTCCAACCTATTGACAAATGTCAAGGACAACTAGTTGTCACAGTGAGCTGAACAAGCTTGTACGCCACGTTGACATAGATGTATTCTCAAAGGGTTAAGATGGCAAAGGTAGGAAGGGATAAAATTAAATTACATTTCTGCATAAGCAAGAGGAATAATCCATTATCCTTGTTCCTTGTGAACAATTATGGCTTTTAAAATTTTAATTAGTGATTTAACACTGTTTTTCAGAATTATCAGGTTTCAGAAGTATTTTCAGATCCATACTTGGTCCACATAGGTTACTATACCCACCATCAAAGCTCAGGGTCCCCTCCTCAAACTACCCCCATGCCCTAGCTTTCAAACCTGTTTATAGTTCCTAGTATTTGTTACCCAAAGACAATTTTGGTAATCTGATTTACTACTGTCAGCGAGGGTTTACCACCCTCTAGTGGTTTCCTGTTGAGTAAAACCCTAGTTTGCATTAACCTTGGAGACTTTGAATCAGCTGCTTTGTACCTCTTTTTTTTTCTTTAATCTTTCTGTTTCATCATTGTATTCCAACCACAGAGGTCTCCTTTCATTTATTTGAATTCACAACCATTTATTTATTTATTTCCCCTTTTGTTGCCCTTGATTTTTATTGTTGTTGTAGCTATTATTGTTGTTGTCATTGTTGGATAGGACAGAGAGAAATGGAGAGAGGAGGGGAAGACAGAGAGGGGAAGAGAAAGAGAGACACCTTCAGACCTGCTTCACCGTCTGTGAACCGACTCCCCTGCAGGTGGGGAGCCGGGGGCTCAAACTGGGATATCTGCACTTGTCCTTAACACTTCGCACCATGTGCAAAGACTTTACCCACTGTGCTGCCGCCTGGTCCCCTAGTTCACAAGTTTTTTTTTACCTCATGGTCTTTGCACTTGCAGTGAAATTAGATGTACTGCCTGGTCACTCTGGAAGGGCCTCATTCAACATCACTTAGTGTTTCTAACATCTTTCTGTTTATGTTTTATGGCATTCACAGTGTTCTAAACTTATCTGAATGAAGAAAGTGAATCTGTCTGGCTCAAAGTTAAACACCAGGTAGAATTTTTTGTCTTTCAGATAGAGAGACAAAACAGACAGAGGAAGGGGAGGAGAGAAGAAAGGAGGGAAGGAGGGAGGGAGGGAGGGAAGGGGAGAGAGAGAGAGAGAGAGTGAGAGAGAGAGAGAGAGAACTAGAGCATCACCCAGTGCTTGACATTGGGACTCCAACCAGGGTCACATGCATGACTAGAGATGTTTCAGCCCATAACTGGTTTTACTTATTTATTTTTTATGAGGTAATATTTGACCTGGGCCTTAAAGATCAAGCAAAACATAACCAAGTCAAGATAATGTGTTGATGATTTAGATTGAAGTCAGATAATGAAAGATTATATATAATAGGAATATAGTTCCATAATGTTCCTATCATCAGAGTTCTGTGTCTTTACTTTTCTACTGGAAACTATAATAGTTCTCCTTTGGAAGTCGGGCTGTAGCGCCACGGGTTAAGCATACGTGGCACAAAGCGCAAGGACCAGTGTAAGAATCCCGGTTCAAGCCCCTGGCTCCACACCTGCAGGGGAGTCGCTTCACAGTCAGTGAAGCAGGTCTGCAGGTATCTATCTTTCTCTCCCCCTCTCTGTCTCCCCTCCTCTCTCCATTTCACTCTGTCCTATCCAACAACGACATCAATAATAACTACAACTATAAAACAACAAGGGCAACAAAAGGGAATAAATAAATAAATATTTTTTAAAAATAGTTCTCCTTTGGTCATAGATATGGGTTAACTTTATATCTATAACTATTTACACACACACACATACACACACACACACATTTGCCCATTATTTCTTCATTCCTGTCTCCACTTCCTTTTTCTCTTGAAATATTTTTAAAACTTTATTTAACTTTATAAGACAGGGGGAAACTGAGAGGGAAAGGAGCTAGAGAAGGAGAGAGACAGACAGATAGCTGCAGTCCTGCTTCACCACTCGTGAAGCTTTCCTCCTGCAGATGAGAACTAGGGACTTGAACCCAGGTCCTTGTACATAGTCACACACACTCAAACAGGTGTGTCAACACCGAGCCCCATCCACTTCTTTTCCAAGTCACACCTACACCTTTTACTCCTTCTGAGTGTCCTTCTAGGAGTTTTTTTTTTTTTTTAATTATGAGATGATATGGTTTGTTCTTTTGGCTTGTTTAGTTAACTCCCATACTTGACTGAATTAGTAGGTTATTTGTCTTGCTCTATCTGTGCCGGCTCACTCTTAGATCTGCCTGTCTCCCCAGCCCTTGAGAGACGGAGCTCAAAAGCGTCTCTGTGGGTAGGGGGCAGCTCAGTGTGTTGAGGGCACCATGCACAGGGAGACAAGCACTCAGTCAGCCCTGGCAAAAGCCTCAGAAGGCAATTTGTTTATTGAAAGGAAAAGTATATATATATATATATATATATATATATATATATATATATATATATATATATATATATATAGGCCGTAACTCGGGGAGGAAGGTTTGGGGTATCCATTAACCCAAGCACAGAGCAAGATAATCCATAGTTACATTTTTACAGACAGACTGTGTGATCATAAGCTTTACAATGTATATTTTTCTGGAGGTAAATTGCAGACACTTAAGAGCAGTAAGAGGGGAAAAGCCCAGCAATGTTTGCTGGAGTTTTAAAGTTAACACAGTAATCCATGGCTTTCAGTTAAAGAAGGAAAGGGGGGAGGTGGCATGTGTAGAAAGGTGTCCATGTCCTAGGGTCCAGCCGGCATAAATTCCAGTGACCTGAGGAACCAGCCCTTCTCTAGACCTGAAGGGAGAGTTAGGAGTCATCCCGCTCGGATATCATGGAAACAATGGCCTGGACGTTCGGGGACAGAAGGTCCATTCTCCAACATATCTGTATTGTTTTATTCAGCATAATAACCTGTAGATGTATGAACAAGGCAACACCAAACACTTAACATATGAGAATAAACTGAGAGCTACTAGAATGTGGTGAGTAAATTGGGCAATAGTTGTGTTGTGATTACTGAGAATGGCATTGTATTTTTCCTTCTCATCTTTCAGGAAGTTTAGAACATTTTTTTTTCCAGAGGGGTGCACCTCTGGCTTCTGTTTAGAATGGGGTTTGAACCTGAAGCCCTTCTGCCTCAGAGCCCATGTGCAGAGCCACTATAACAGTCAGCACTCTGCTCAGCAGTACAAATCCACTACTCCTGGCAGCCATTATTTCTATTTTTTTTTCTAATTTTTATTTATTAGATAAGACAGAGAGAAATTGAGAAGGGAAGTGACACAGAGAGGGAGAGAGAGAAAGACAGACACCTGCATACCTCCATCACTGCTTGTGAAGCAGACTCCTTACAGGTGGGGAGCAGGGGCTAGAACTGGGTCCTTGTGCACGGTAATATGTGCACTTAACCGTGTGTGTCACCACCCACCCCCCAGAATATTTCTCTTTTTTTTACTGACAACTTTTTATTATCTTTATTTATTGAATAGAGACAACCAGAAATCAAGAGGGTAGGAGGAAATAGAGGAGAGAGAAAGAGTGACCCCTGCAGTCCTACCTCACCATGTGCAAAACTTTTCCCCTGCAGGTGGGGACCAGGGGCTTGAACCTGGGACCCTGTACATTGTAGCATGTGTGTTCAACCAGGTGTGCCACCACCCATCCAGACATTTCTTTCTTTTCTCTAATTTTTATTTAAGAAAGGATTAATTAACAAAACCATAGGGTAGGAGGGGTACAATTCCACACAATTCCCACCACCCAATCTCCATATCCCACCCCCTCCCCTGATAGCTTTCCCATTCTCTATCCCTCTGGGAGCATGGACCCAGGGTCATTGTGGGTTGCAGAAGTTAGAAGGTCTGGATTCTGTAATTGCTTCCCCGCTGAACATGGGTGTTGACTGGTCGGTCCATACTCCCAGTCTGCCTCTCTCTTTCCCTAGTAGGGTGGGTCTCTGGGTAAGCGGAGCTCCAGGACACATTGGTGGGGTCTTCAGTCTAGGGAAGCCTGGCAGGCATCCTGATGACATCTGGAACCTGGTGACTGAAAAGAGAGTTAACATATGAAGCCAAACAAATTGTTGAGCAGTCATGGACCCAAAACTTGGAATAGTTGAGAGGAAGTGTTGGGGGGGTACTCACTGCAAACTCTAGTGTACTTCTGCTTTCAGGTATATATTTTGCAGTAGTTTACGGATACGTGTGAACATATGCTCTCTCTCTCAGAAACTGGTGTGTATCTAGGTTTTGTGACTTTGTTAGAAAGTGAACCACCTGAGATGGAATTAGAGGATACTATGAAAGGAAAGGTCTCACCCGAGTAATGAAGCTGAAGAGTTGTCATTCCACACATGAAGTCTCTGGATACAGTCTGAAGTGAAGCATGTTGAGGTGGCAATCATTGTGTTGGTTAGGTTGTGATCAGCAGATGCAAAATTATTTGATATGGATTGGGAGAGGCATACGGGAAAGTGGGCCCTATCCAATGATTCCAGGACTGGGGGAAGTAGAGGCTCTATAGTGGAGATGTGAGGTTCCTGCTGTCTTAGGGTTCAAAAAGACAATCGATAGTTAATGTTATCATCACATTATTTGGTAATTGGGTTAACTTTGAAAAGTCCCTTTGTTATGGTTTGCTGTACAGTACCCAGTATCTTGTATATAGCTGTGCTATTGGTTGCTTCTGATCTACTTGGTCTAGGCTTTTGAGAGAGTCTGCATATCAATTACACAGCCTATATATTGAAAAGATTCAGTTTGTGTTTTGAAAAACTTCAGACATACAATTAATTTTCCCCCTCTCATATTAATTAACTAGTGATTCATATGACTACATTTTACTAGGAGTGTACATAAACACCATTCCCACCACCAAAAGACTGTGACCCATCCCTCCCACCCACTCCCACCCCCCACTGGACCAGGAAGCTGCATGTCTACCCCTCACCACAGGGTTTTTACTTTGATACCCTACTTATAATTTGGTCAGGTCCTGCTTTTAGTTTCCCTTTCAGATCTTCCTAACTTCTGTTGATGAGTGGGATCATCCCATACTCATCTTTATCTTTCTGACTTAGCTCACTTAACATAATTACTTCTAGCTCTGTCCAAGATGGGTCAGAGAAGGTGGGTTCATTGTTCTTGATAGCTGCATAGTATTCCATTGTGTATATATACCACAGCTCTCTCAGCCACTCATCTGTTGTTGGGCACCTGGGTTGCTTCCAGGTTTTAGCTATTATGAATTGTGTTGCTATGAACAAAGGAGTACACACCTCTTTTTGGTTGGGTGTTGTGGAGTCCTTGGAGTATAACCCCAGGAGAGGAATTACTGGATCATATGGAAGGTCCATGTCTAGCCTTCTGAGAGTTTTCCAGACTGCTCTCCACAGAGGCTGAACCAATTTACATTCACACCAGCAATGTAAAAGGGTTCCTCTGTCCCCACAACCTCTCCAGCATTTGTTGCTGCTGTCCTTTTTGATGTATGCCATTCTTACACAGTGAGGTGGTATCTTAGTGTTGTCTTAATTTGCATTTCTCTGACAATCAGTGACCTAGAGCAGTTTTTCATATGTTTGTTAGCCTTTTGGATCTCCTCTGAGGTGAATGTTTTGTTCATATCCTCTGCCCATTTTTGGATGGGGTCATTTGCTTTTTTGGTGCTAAGTTTGCTGAGCTCTTTATATATTTTGGTGATTAGTTTCTTGTCTGATATATGGCATGTGAAGATCTTCTCCCATTCTGTGAGGGGTCTCTTTGTTTGTTTAATAGTTTCTTTGGATGTGCAGAAGCTTTTCAATTTGATATAGTCCCATTGGTTTGTTTCTGCTCTAGTCTTCCTTGCAGTTGGGTTTGATTCATCAAAGATGTCCTTGAGGTGTAGGTGGGAAACTGTTTTACCAATGTTTTCCTCTAAGTATTTGATTGTTTCTGGTCTGACATCTAGGTCTTTGATCCATTTGGAGTTGATTTCTGTTTCTGGTGAGGTAAAGTGGTTCAATTTCATTCTTCTGTATGTTACAACCCAGTTTTCCCAGCACCATTTATTGAAGAGAGCCTCCTTTTTCCATTTAATCCTTTGGGCCCCCTTATCAAAGATTAGATGCCCATAGGTGTGGGGATTTATTTCTGGGCTTTCAATTCTGTTCCACTGGTCTGTGTGCCTATTTTTGTTCCAGTACCATGCTGTATTGATGATGATGGCTTTATAATATAGTTTAAGGTCTGGGAGTGTGATGCCTCCATTTCTGTTTCTTTTCCTTAAGATGGTTTTGGCAATTCTAGGTGTTTTCATGTTCCAGACAAATGATTGTAGTGTTTGTTCTATTCTCATAAAGAAGCTTGGTGGAACTTTGATGGGTATTGCATTAAATTTGTATATGGCTCTGGGGAGAATATTCATTCATTTTGATGATATTTATTCTTCCAATCCTTGAGCATGGGATATCTTTCCATTTCTTGGTATCAGTTTCTATTTCCTTGAGTAGCGACTCATAGTTTTCAGTATATAAGTCTTTCATTTCTTTGGTCAACTTTATTCCTAGGTATTTGATTGATTTTGCTGAAACAGTAAATGGGAGTGATTTCTGGATGTCTTCTTCTTCAGATGTAATGTTTGCATAAAGAAATGCCACTGATTTTGTTCTGTTGCTATCAGCTTTTGGTATCAGGGTGATGTTGGCTTCATAGAAGGTGGAAGGGAGTATTCCTGTTTCTTCAATCTTACAGAAAAGCTTAAGAAGTATGGGTACTAACTGTTTCCTGAAAGTTTTGTAGAATTCATTTGTGAAGCCATCTGGTCCAGGACTTTTGTTGTTGGGGAGATTCTTAATAACGGTTTCAATTTCTTTGTCTGTGATTGGTGCATTTAGATTTTGTAGTTCTTCTTGGTTCAGTTTTGGAAAGGCATATGCTTCTAGGAATTGTTCCATTTCTTCCAGATTCTCTAGCTTGGTTGCATATAGTTCTTTATAGAAGTTTCACAGGATTCTCTGGATTTCTGTGGTGTCAGTTGTGATATCTCCTCCATCATTTACAATTCTATTAATTTGAGTCTTCTCTCTTTTTTGTTTGGTAAGTCTGGCTAGGGGTTTGTCAATTTTGTTTAATCTTTCAAAGAACCAACATTTGGCTTCATTGATCTTTTGTATGGTTCTTTTATTTTCGATGTTGTTTATTTCTGCTCTAACTTTAGTGATTTCTGTCCTTCTGGTTGCTTTAGGGTTCCTTTGTTCCTCTTCCTCTAAGTCCTTGAGGTGTACAGTAAGGTCGTTCATTTGAGCTTCTTCTTGGTGTTTAATATGTGATTGTATGGCTATAAGTTTCCCTCTCAGTACTGCTTTAGCTGTGTCCCAAATGTTTTCATAGGTTGTGTCTTCATTTTCATTAGTTTCCAGGAACATTTGAATTTCCTGCTTGAGTGAGTCTCTGACCCAGTGGTTCTTAAGGAGTATGTTGTTTAGTTTCCAAATTCTGTGACTTTTAATAATTGTCTGTTTGTTGTTAAATGTTAGTTTTACTCCACTGTGGTCTGAGAAGATACTAGGGATGATTTCTATGTTCTTGAATGTATTGATGCTGTCTTTGTGGCCTAACATGTGGTCTATCCTTGAGTATGTGTTATGTGGATTTGAAAAGAAGTTGTATTCCAGTTTTTTTGGATAAAGGACTCTGAAAATGTCTCTGAGGTCTAGTCTGTCAATCTCTTCATTCAATTCTCTTGTATCTTTGTTGGTTCTCTGCTTTGTTGATATGTCCAAGTGTGAGAGTGGGGTATTGAAGTCTCCCACTATTATTGTATTACTATTGATGTATTTTTGAAATTCTTTCAGTAAGTGCTTGACGTATTTAGATGGTCCCTCATTGGGTGCATAGATGTTAATGATTGTTAAGTCTTCTTGGCTGATTGATCCTCTAATCATTATGTAATGTCCTTGCCTATCTTTTATTACTTTATTTAATTTAAAATCTATCGTGTCTGAGATGAGAATGGCTGTTCCTGCCCTTTTTTGTGGTCTGTTAGCCTGTATGATAGTTTTCCATCCTTTCACTTTAAGTCTGTGTTTATCTTGTTGTGACAGATGGGATTCTTGCAAGCAGCATATGGTTGGATTATGTTTTCTGATCCATCCCCCCACTCTGTGCCTTTTGATGGGTGAGTTTAAGCCATTGGCATTTATTGATATTATGGATTTAATGTATTGTAGTGCCATTGTTCAAAAAAATTTTTTTTGTTGTTTACTCTGATATATTGCCAGTATTATAGTGATGTTCTTGTTTATAAGAGGTCTTTCAGAACCTCTTTCAGGGCCGGTTTGGTGATGGTTGCCTCCTTTAACTGTTGTTTGTCTAAGAAGGTTTTGATCCCTCCATCTAGTTTGAATGAAAGTCTAGCAGGATATATTATCCTTGGTTGAAACCCTTTTTCATTCAGGGCTCGATAGATATCTTGCCATTCTCTTCTGGCTTTTAGAGTTTGAGTGGAGAAGTCTGCAGATAATCTTATGGGTTTTCCCTTGTATGTGACTTTTTGTTTCTCTCTTGCAGCCTTTAGGATTCTTTCTTTATCCTTACTTCTTCTTATTGTGACTATGATGTGTCTTGGTGTCTTCAGACCTGGGTTGATACTGTTTGGTCCTCTCTGGGCCTCTTGAATCTTGATGTCCTTTCTGTTATTCATGTCTGGGAAGTTTTCTTCTATTATTTCCTCTAGAATGTTTGCTTCCCCTTCCTCTCTTTCTTCCTCTGGCAGGCCAATTATACGAATGTTACTTCTTTTGAGATCATGCCATAAGTCTCTGTTGTTGTTTTAAGTGTCTCTCAATCTCTTTTTAAGCTCTTTCATCTCTTTCTTTGTTTTCTCTAACTCACCCTCTGTTTGACTAATTCTGTTTTCTGCTTCTGTTAGTCTGCTTTCCCTTGCCTCAGCTTCTTTCTTCATTACAGCTATTTCAGCTTTCAGTTCTCTAATTGCCTCAAGATAATCAGTATTTTCCTTGGGGGTCTCAACTGTTGTTTCCCTAATATTGCCATTCCTTTCCTCCAATGTTGTTTTCATTTCTGTGATTAATAAGCTTATTATTGCTTGCATACTTTTCTTATCTATGGTTACTTATGGCTGATTTGGTGTTTCTTCTGGGCTCTTGTCTTCATTCATTGGAGTAGCAGTTTTATTTATTTTTGATCTACCCATTTTTGATTTATGTGTTTCTTTTTTATGCTCTGTTGTTCCTCAGTTGTTGTGTCTTGAGTACAAGCAACACTGTACTAAATACCTTTATGACAATTGCACTCACCAACCTCAGGAATTACAGTAGCAACTGAAGCAAGTATTGAAGCAGTTTAATCGTTACCAGTTAGCCAAACAATTTCTCCAGTCCATGAAAAAATAGTAATCAAATCCCAGTGAAGAAGAAAGAGAAAAGAAAGAAGGGATAGCAAGAATAGACAGTTATGCAAATCTACTATCCACTGTATATTCTTGGGGTAACAAGAGGGGAAAGGGAACTAGAGCAGAGATACACACATAGAGAGTCTACTCTGAGTCAGATTTCTTCCCCAAAATAATTCACAAATTCAGAAAGGCAAAGAAGAAGGAAGGAAGAAGTATATGACAAGATAAAAAAAAAAAAGAGAGACAAGTGAGAGAAAAGGGAAAAGATAAGAAAAAGAGCTATAATTAAAGAGCAGTGAAAGGAAAGGTTTTTTTTTTATTACTTTATTTTTTATTTAATTTACTTTTTTAAATTAGCTAGGAGGAGGAGGGAGGGGAGAGTCTTTAGAGGAGGTAGGAGTAAGGAGACAAGTTCTTCCCACAATAGATAAGATGCCCACTACCCTAGCAATGAAAGATACCCTAAGAGTTAATTCTGATCAACCTAAAAGGGGGGAAAGATATATGCCTTTATATAATATTAATAATAAAATAGAGCAGGGTAAAAAAAAAAAAAAACCTGTCCCAGATTACCTCAAACCTTGTGATCGGAGGCAGTTGATTGTTAAGAATGAGAAAAAAAAACAACAAAAAATCTCAGGACTAGACAAGTATGGCTAAAATAGACAGTTATGCAAATCTACTATCCACTGTATATTCTAGGGGTGGCTAAAGGAGGAAGGGAAATTGAGCAGAGACACTCGCTGTGAGAGTCCACACTGAGTCAGAATTCTTCCCCCAAATAATTCCCAAATGTGTATCAGTGAATTCAAAAAAGCACAGTGTTTGGTGGTGTGGGGGATGGGGCCCGTGGCTTTGGAAGCTGTAAGATTAAGGAAGAAAGGATGACAAGAATGAGAAAAAGAAAAAAAGAGAGAGAGAAAAATGAAAAAGATAAGAAAAAGAACAGTCATAAAAGAGCGGTGACAGGAGTTTATTTATTTATTTATTTTTAATAATTTAATTAGCTATGTGGGGTGAGGTGGGGGGTTTGGCTACTTAGAAAGAAAAAAGGCCAGAGGTTTCAGAAGGGTATAGACTTAGAATGGATGATACTCCCTGGTGGGATAGGAATTTGGTAAAGACAGAAGCTCAGTAGGGGAGCCTGCTAGGAGCTGGTCCCCAGGGACTGGTTAAGGGGGGGGTAGGGGGAGGTGGTGTGCTTAATAATTTAAAGGAAAAAAAATTTCCCCCCTTTTTTCTACTCTTTTTTAACCCAAATTAAGTTATAGTCACCTCCTTGGTGTCACTGCTAGGACCCCTTATTGACTGGCCTAGTAAAGGCAGAAAATCCTACCGTTTCCAGAAGATGTGGTCAGAGCTCAAGCCACTAGCAGCTTCTCAGTCCACCATCTTCTGGGAACCCCCCCAGACATTTATTTCTTATGCACAGTAACTTGACTAGCCTGCATATATCTATTTTATTCTCCTCCATATGTAGCTTTTATTCTTACATAGCATTGCTGTTGTTCACACTTTCACTGTGACTATTGTTCTGTTCTTGTGATAAATAAACTTTTCTGACAAAAACAAAACAAAAGTAAAAAAGCAGAAGAAACCTAACATTCAACATAATGCAGAGTAGGGAAAGACTGTATGCTAGTCCTTTGCTAAATTCATAACCATGATTAGATTGTATCCATATAACTTCCTGTTTCTCCAACTAGGCATAGGAATACAAATGTCTGCTCAAGGGAATAAGCAGTATGATTAGCAATTTAAATGTTTCTTTACTTTGTAAGTAAGTGGATGTTTTAAGATTACATTGCAATTGTTGAATGAAAATGAGGAAATGTCTACTTTTTATCTTTCCATATTTGTATATCTAAGAGAAGAGTCCAGATATACTATTGAAACAAGCCATTCCCATTTTTCTTTGTAATAAAATTAGTTTTAAAAATATTGAAAAGCTGCAAAAATAGAATTCCCTTGTACTTCACTCCTTCTCCCAGCATTTCCCCCTGTTGATAAAAAGATTAAAAACACCAAACACAAAAGTAAATTCCAAGTGGACCAAGGACTTGTATGCTAGACTAGAAACTATCAAATGCTTAGAGGAAAATATTGGCAAAACTCTTAGCTATCTAAATTTTAAAGGCATCTTCAATGATACAAATCCAATTACAAAGAAGAGTAAATCAAAAATAAATCAGTGGAAGGACTACATCAAATTAAAAAGCTTCTGTACAGCAAAAGAGACCAGCACCCAAGCACAGAGACCTCCCACAGAATGGGAGATCTTTGAATGCTATACATCTGACAAGAGGCTAATAACCAAAATATATATAAAGAGGAGTGTAAATAAAGACAACAATGAGATACCATTTCATTCCTGTGGGAATGTCATACATCAGAAAAGGTACTGGCAACAAATACTGGAGAAGTTGTGGGGACTGCACTGCTGGTGGGAATGTAAATTAGTCCAACCCCTATGGAGAGCAGTCTGGAGAACCCTCAGAAGGCTAGAAGTGGACCTACCCTACCTTACCCTATCACCCTGCAATGCCTCTCCTGGAGATATATCCTAAGGAACCCAACATACCCATCTGAAAGGATTTTTGTATACTTATATTCATAGTATTATAATTTGTAGTAACCAAAATCTGGAAGCCACCTAGGTTTCCAACAACAGATGAGTAGCTAAGTTGTAGTCTATATACACAATGGAATACTACTCAGCTATTAAAAATTTGAATTCAGCCTTCTTCACCTCATCTTGGATGGATCTTGAAGGAATCATCTTAAATTAGAAACAAATGGATGAATATGGGATGCTCTCACTCATAGGCAGAAGTTGAAAAATAAGATCAGAAGGGAAACACAAAGCAGAGCTTGGACTGGAGCTGGTGTTTTGCACCAAAGTAAAAGACTCTGGGATGAGGTGGGGGGAGGGCTCAGGTCCTGGAACATGATGGCAGAGGAGGACCTAGTGGGGGTTAAATTGTTATGTGGAAAACTGAGAAATGTTACCCATGTACAAACTATTGTATTTTTCCTCCAACCCTAAACCATTAATCCCACAAGAAATATAAAAAAAGATTAAAAACATGTAGATATAGCAGAGGTAAGTTAGGGAATCCTTGGATCCCCCCACAACTGTGATGGGCCTAGATCTCTAATAGATCCCTCTCTCCACCACCACTGGTCACTTCTATCAGGAATGTTATAATAAGCCCTCTCAAGGGTCACTCCAGGAACTTGTCCTCCCTTTAAAGTAGCAATGGTAGGGAATGCCCCACTCTTAGTTGAAGCTGGATGATCCTACTTTGCCACTCAAGGAAGACTGGTCCTGAAATGAGTGCAGCCTAGAATGTTCCCAGCTGTGACCATGACTGTGAGCTCAGACTGACAGGGAATTAGAGGTTACACAGTGTTGTTCATTATGCCAGGTCTGCAGGCTCCTGTGGTAAATGTAAATACATATGGGCCTTGGGTCAGGCTGATGGGGTAAAAAAAATTTTTTTTCTCTCCAGGGTTATTGTGGGCCTATACTACAAATACACTGTGTCTGGTGGCCATTTTTTTTTTTAATTTCATTATTGGGAGATTGATGGTTTGCAGTTGGTAGTAAAATACAAGTTTGTACATGTGTAACATTTCTGAGTTTTCCACATAACAACTCAACCTCTACTAGGTCCTTCTCTGCCATCATGAACCAGGACTTGAACCTTCTCCCCCAACCCCAGTCTTTTACTTTGGTGCACTACACCAGCTCCAGTCCGACTTCTGCTTTGTGTTTTCCCTTCTGATCTTTGTTTTTCAACTTCTGTCTGTGAGCGAGATCATCCTACAGTCATCCTTCTCTTTCTGATTTATCTCACTTAACATAGGAATGCTATCATCTCATCTGTGCTATTTGTTGATCAATTACTTTTTTGTTTATTAAAAATAGAAAATCGTAAACATTGTGGTGTAATGGAAGTTGCAAATATTCCACCCCAAATTTACCTTCCCCAAAGTCCTTTTTTTCTTTCCCTTCTTTAAGGTTCTCAGGTTTCTACTCCATATCCCTGCGTTTACCCGTCCCATGTCCCTGCTTACATTGCTTTATTGTTTGCAGGTGTACAAGTTTGTGGTTTGAAAGTTCCAGTCCTCACAGCTCAGGTCAAGGTCATTTTGCTTCTTTTCTTTCTTTCTTTCTTTTTTTTTTTGCAAATGTTTTTTTCCAAGCCCCAAGGTCCTTTAATTCTTCCTTGCAAGTGTTCATTTCCCAGGGCATTCCAGGAGACTCACCTATTCATTTTTCCAGATGCTTATATGGGATTGGAAGCATCTAGTTCCCAGGCCAGCAGGCTGACACATCTTAAGCAAATCACCTTTCATTGTTTTTCAGGTGTGGAGGTATATGATATACCAGTTTCCAGCCTACAGGCTTACCTTCTTGGTCACACTTCCAATATTTCCATAAGATAGCAGAGTTAATGATTTTTTCCCCTCTATCCTTCCCTTCCCTTCCCTCCTTTTTCTTTTTTCTTTTCTTTTCTTTTCCTTTCCTTTTCTCTCTCCCTCTTTCTTTTTCTCTCCCTCCCTCTCTCCCTCTCTCTTCCTTCCTTCCTTCCTTTCTCTCTCTCTCCCTTTCTTTCTTTCTTTCTTTCTTTTTTTCTTTCTTCTTCTCTCCCTCCCTCTCTCCCTCTCCCTTCCTTTCCTTTTCTTTCTTTCTTTCTTTCTTTCTTTCTTTCTTTCTTTCTTTCTTTCTTTCTTTCTTTCTTCCTGATGAGCCTGCTGTGAAGTTATAATCCATTGGTTCAAGACAAATGCATTCACTGCTTTTGGAGATACTTGGGCAGGGGACTGGAACCCCGAGCATGTATCTTAGATCAGAGGTTAAGAATTCTGCACATGAGTGAAACCATCCAAATGGGTTTCTTTCACCTTTTATTTTTCTAAGCATAATCACCTTCAGTACCATCCATTTTGTCCTAAAGAACACAGTATTATCTTTTTTGATTGCAGAGTGGTGTTCTATGAAGTATAAGTCTGTTGGTATGCTTCTAAAAACCCCTTCTGTTTCATTTGGTTTAAATCCCCCCTGCTTAACACTGCATTCTATTTACATAACCACTTCATTCTATTTACATAACCTCTGTTAACAAGCACCACCTTCCCTCCAGGGCATTGGTGGTTCAGTGATAGAATTCTTGCCTGCTCCGCCCCCTCTCCTTGTCATACCCTGATTTTCACCAGTCACTTTTCTCTCCACCCTCTCTGCATTGCATCCTGTTCCCACCCTACTGGGCTAGTATATTTATAAGGACAAGATTGTAGTTTTTAGTTTAGCTTAGCTTGGGATAGATTGCGCTGCGTCCTGTATGAATAAAGAGATACTGCATACAGCTCAACCATGAGTCCCTGGTCATCTGTTACCCGCCCGTGAAGCCAGCCCATCGAAAACAACATAAGTCCCACAATTTCTTTAGCCAGTCATCTGTTGATGAGCATTTAGACTGCTTCCACTCTTTAGTTATTATGAATAATGCATCTATAAACATAGGGGTGCATATGCCCCTTCAAATTAGTGTTCTCATTTTCTTTTGATAAATACCTGAGTGGTATTACAGGATCATAAGGTAATTACATATTTATTTGTTTAAGGACATTGATTTGAATTTACTTGGGAAGTACAGGGTAATCCCTGGAAATCTGAAGAGTGAAGGAACATTCAAGATGTGTGTCTGTTACAAGTTTACTATAATAAATATATAGTGTGAGTGGGTCTAGGTGGTGTTGAATTCAGTAGAGTGCAGATTGCCTAACGTAAAGGAGCCAAGTTAAAGCCCCTGGTTCCCACCTGCAGGTTGAGAGACTTCACAAGAGAGAGAGGAAGGAAATGCTGCAAGCCTCTCTCTCTCTCTTTCTCTCTTCTAAATGGTTGCCAGGGGCAATGAACATATTGAGCAATCAGTAAGCCACAGAGATTACCCTGGTGGCAAAAATAAATAAGTACATAAATAAATAAATACTGCAATGGGCAAAAAATTATTAAAAACAGTAGCCACCTTTTATTTCAATGTATGTCTTTATTCATAATTGAAAAGATAGATTATTATACAGCTAAATCATTGTAAATGTAAGCAGAATTAAAAGGATTTGTAGAGACATAAAATGTATGTAGTTTATATTAAATAACACTTTCTGGTCACTTTAGACTATGAGTATAATACACAGGTATTATATGCACAAACATTTAAAAAGGAATTGTGAAAAAAAAATCTTGTTGCTAGTTTATACAAGAAAAAAGACATTCATTTTCCACAACCTGCCAACATCAGATAGTTTTTAACAGGATTCAAAATTTTTAACTTGACCTGGCAGCTTAAAAAAATCTGTAGAAAATAAGTTAATATACAGTGAAGTCACTACACAGTGCTAGAGGGCAGTAGAAATTCATATTGGTATAAAATATCATTCAAGATCTTTACATTAAGTTGTAGTATCACGATTGAGACAGTTCTTAGTTGGCAAGCAATCTAGAAATTGTTCAACTTTGAAAGACTTCTTAAAAACAACTTCTACTGGTAAAAATGTTAAAGGTTAAAAACAAGTAGAAATAGAAGAGGTACACATTGCTATTGTCTTTCTCTTACCAGCAGATTCTTGCCTTTGAAATAATACAAAATGCTCTAGGTATTTCCAATATATTCCATAAGATGGCAGAGTTGGTATTACAAACATGTGAACAAACGTGAGCCCATTTTTATTGATCATAGGAACAAACTAGTCATTTAAATACTACTATTATAGTTTGAATAATAATAATAAAACAAATAATAATTTCTAGTTTGATAAAAACAACACCCCCCCCCCCCAAAAAAAAAAGGATTTAAATAAGCGAAAAGAGAGAGCAGTCAGGAGCAGAGAAAAAAAACCCTGATACTTTACGTCTCCAAACCCAGGTTCCCTCTGCTTTCTCTAGTATGGAAATAATAGGTTCTCACTTTTATAAAAACCAGGAAGAGATCACTTCTCAGCCTTTTGGCTAAAAGATCAAGTGTAGTATCCGTTCTTATTAGTTTAAAAGCCAGGAAAGCTGGGTTTATGTTTTCCTGCATCTAGAATACTCTGGCTAAAGCAAGCTTTATGTGGATCTATACAATAACACTACATTTATTCATATAAAGTATATGAAGCTTCAAAAAACACCAACTCATTCTAGTGTTGTGTAAGCTCTGTAGTGATATCCATGGTATATGGGGATTGTTTTCAGCACTACCATCTCTCCTTTAATAAATTCCCTTACATGTCTGTTCTGGGATTTACTTAAACATGACCCATAAATCTAGGTCTTTGGCATCACTTTCAGAGAGAAAACAACAAGAGTATTGTCAGAAAGTGTAGTGATAAGTTAACAAGAACTGTTGATATTCCTGATGTAAGTAGGATTCATGATTTGACTTTACTTGTTAAGAACTGAAGATATAGGTCTGGGAGGTGATGCAGTGTATAATGCATTAGACTCTCAAGCAAGAGGTTCTGAGTTCAATCCCCAGTAATACATGTACCAGAGTGATGTCTGATTTTTTAATATTTTCTCTCTCTCTCGCGCCTCCTATCTTTCTCATTAAAAAATAAATAAAATATTTAAGAAAAGAAAAAGGTACTAAAGATTATTTAGTTTCAGCTTCTTCAGTCTTAATTTTGTTTCTTTGCAGTGAGTCACTGTAGTTTTAGCATCTGCCCTTTAGGTTCTGAGTAACCGATGGCTAATTTTCGTCGCTTTGCCTTTTCCTATAGTCACAGAACAATGTATGACACAGGTCTACTCACATAAAGGGACTTCAGGAAGATACTGTGTCATAGAGAACATAGATGTCGTTTCCAAAGGGTGGCCTCAAAAGGAAGCAGTTTATCGACAGTCTGAAAGATGTGAGAATGTCTTTCACAAGCAATCTCAAAGCAACGATGTGTACAGTGGGTTCTTGAACAACACAAGGATCCAATACTTATGTATTCAAAAAAACCCATGTACTGTTTGACTTTCTCAAAAACTATAACCAGCTGCTAATTGGAAGTTATACTGGTAACATAAACATGAACACATTTTGCACGCTACATGTATTATATACTGTGTTCTTGCAATGAAGAAAGCTTGAGAAAAAAACATTAAAAATTCTTTTTTTAATATTTATTTATTCCCTTTTGTTGTCCATTTTGTTTTATTGTTGTGGTTATTCTTGATGTCGTTGTTGTTGGATAGGACAGAGAGAAATGGAGATAGGAGGGCAAGACAGAGAGGGGAGAGAAAGATAGACACCTGCAGACCTGCTTCACTGCCTGTGAAGCGACTCCCCTGCAGGTGGGGAGCCGGGGGCTCCAACCGGGATCCTCACGCCGGTCCTCGCGCTTTGCGCCATGTGCGCTTAACCTGCTGCGCTACCGCCCGACCCTCAATATTAAAAATTCTTAAGGGTGAGTACATTCACAATATAGTACTGTATTTATCAATACTACAAGCTTATGTCATTTTTGTATAAGAAACTCTCCACAGAAATGGACTTGCCTGTGTAGTTTATTGTTCAAGGGATAACTGTATCTAGTTTGTATTATCTTATTTTTGATTGATTTTATGTTTATAACTGCTCGTTGTATGCAAACAAAGCTCAGTAGGTCTTGAATGCCTAGGGAGACAGGAAGGTACTACTTGCACTGGAAAGAAGGAAAGTTGACACTGGCAGACATTGTCCCTGAAATGTGAGCTTCCTACACCTCTTCACAGATAATTTGTGAATTCCTCCTGGTCAAACTCCTGTCATTACTTTGCTTTCTCCATCTTGCCTGCAAGGTGCCTCATACAGCAGCCACACAGTAGGGTATTTTGAAGGGAGAAACGGTGGCCATAACTTGCCACCAGGGGATGCTGCCACTTAATGTAGCTTGAAGGAGGTCATGCCATCCTGTTTAACTAATTTACCAAATATTAGTATGGCTGGAAAACATTAAAATTAGAATTATCCCGGGCATTTTCAGATTTATACAGCAAAGAACAAATCAGACTTACTCATAAACGAGGAAGACATCATACTTCCTAGTCTATAGAAGCTGCTGTTATGAGGAAGGAAGAGGTTTTTGTTTACAGAGAGCTAGTAGACCAAAAATAGGCCAGGAAGCAAGCTTCTGTTGGTGACTGTAGGCAGGAGAGTAACTGTTTCACATAGAAAGAGTATGTTGTATTCCTCTTCTCTAAGAACACTGCCCTCCCCCCTTTATTTGAACTATTTCAAGATTCTGATATCTTTTAAGCTGAAACAATGTTCAGTCACAAGTTACTTGGGCAACTGTGAGATGTGGGGGTGAAGTAAACTTATCAAAGGAGAACATTCTAGTGATCTAGTGCCAGGGCCTGACATCTTGGAAATATACTCAATGTCCCCCCCTCTCAGAGATAGCTTTTCACTATAATATGGTTATACCATTGTTATGATTGATATTTTTTATTCTGACTGATATTTTAACCACTTAAATATCCAAGCACCTTTATTTAGACCATTTTTGGACAGGGAGATCCCTAGTATGAAAATTGAATACCTAGTTAGTTAAGAAGATCACACTGACTATAGGGTTACTGGTAACGTTTTGCAGGTTACATAAACACAGAATCGCTACATTTAAATTCTATTTAAAATGTCTACATTGAAGATCAGTGTGGTGGTTAAAAAATTTCCATGAGGCCAGACAGTGGTAAACCTGGTTGAGCACCCTTGTTACCAGGCTCAAGGACCTGGGTCCATACCCCACCTGTAGTGGGCAAGCTTCATAAATGGTGAAGCAGGTCTGTGGATGTCTCTCTTTCTCGTTTCCTCTCTAACTTCCCCTCCTTTCTCATTTTCTCTTTGTCCCATAAAACACAAAGATTAAAAAAGCAAATAGATAAATACAAATATTGACAAACGGACTGTGATTGGAAAACCATTAAAACATAATTTCCATCAGGTAACAATAATATCTCTTACTTAAATCAAGATAGTTATTATAATGCTTAGACTGATAAAAGGAAAGTATTTGGAGTAAAGCATTCCTGTTCTTAATTCACAGAAATGTTTTTATTGATAATTTAGATTCATCATAATATGAATAAAATGCTCCTCTCTGAAGCAGTATATGTCCGTAGACTCTGCTAAGTATATTCCTTCTTTCCTTAAATACTCTGCTCAGTTGTACAACAGACTTTTATGTTTTTCTATTCTTTTAATTAGAGACAGTCTGTTACACTGTTGTCAGGATTCCTTTGTATTGTATATCATGCTTACTTTTCCAAGTTTCTAGTTATCATGTGAGTGAAAACTGTCATTAAGATAATTAGAATTGTGTATAAATTAAGGGTAAATGGTATTTCAGTAAGAGACTGAATAATTCTTTCATGAAAAAAAAAACTCAGGATTTTCAGAGTGTGAATTTTATAGCATTGACAGGGACAGTCAGAAATCTTTTTGTTTCTGGGTTTCAGTGCTATTGTGGATAGATGAGGTCACCAGGTGGTAGAGCTATTTTTTCAAAAAGAAAAGAAAGAAACTAAGGAAGAAAGGAAGAAAGAAACAAAGGTAAGCACATTGAGAAGACGTTTTACTTTTGTAATTTCACCTGCAGTACTTTCTCAGAGCTTCCAGATCGTAAAGGCTCAGTGGGAGTTATCACCTATATATTTCAATCACAGGATGAGAAACAACTTTGTGATTTTGAAGCAGGCATTTTGCTATAGAAACTGATGCAGAAATTAATTCTTCTCACTTCAGATACCCCCTTAAGACCTAAAAAGTGTTTTGAAGTGTTAACATCTAAGTTTCCTTTGAGTTTTACAGGATGAAACTGAAACATCTGTGTATCAAAAGAAAATGAGACATAATTTTATTACAGTTATCATAGGTGTTAATAACAGTCTATAATAGCAATAAGTATCATGGCATCTTATATCTGTAGGGAAACCTTAATGAAATCTCTATTTTCTCCAAGGGTTGTAATTATCAGGTTCCTCCATATTTTTAGATATAGAAATGTGGAGTTTAGGCAGAATAAAATCAAGGAGGTTTGATGGTCATTGGCCCTGAAACAAATGAGGGAAGAATAAAACAGGTTCAGAAGTTTACCTTCTCACCCTTCCCCCAAACTTTCTTGTTGGCAGAGATTAATGCAACCAATGTCACTCAGGCCCAGATACTTTATAGTAAAATCTTTGTAGGCCCAGGAACATAAAGAAAACTTTACAAAGGTCCAAGCAATTTTGATTTCTAGGTGAACTTTAGATGGTGACTTTCATAATCAATGGTCTTTCTCTGTCATCCTAGAAAGCCATAGATCGATCAATTGACTTAGAAAAAAAAAACCTACACTTAATAAGTGGTTTAAAAATAAGTGAAACGGAGATAATGAGCTTTTCTTGTCTTATAGAAATGAGGGAAGTATGTCATTGAACTACACAAAATTGTATTCCTTAAAGTTACTAGAGAGGGGACTTCTGGGAGTCATGGCCATGGAATAACAGGGATTGACTGGATCATCCCTCCCCTACCAGAAAAACAACAAGTAAATACAACAAGAGACCCAACTCAACTTATAACCAACAGCTGAAAGATCTGCAGCCTCAGTGCTGCTAGCCCACATTATGCCTCTACGAATTCTTAGGGTGGGCTGCAACTAGAGATATGGAGTCTGAGATGTCAACCTTGTAACTCTTCAAACCTGGGGCTTCCTAACACATGGGACTACCTACATCCACTTTAGACGGCACACCATCTAACGAAGTTACAGATACTAGGTATGAGGTAGCCTTTAGGGTACTAGGTATAGGTGTACATGTAGCCATAAATTAGGGGCAATTTAATTAATAGTATTCGGTAGTCCTTGAGGATTAGACTTAGCTCTAATAAACCTGGAATCCTAGTTGTAGTGCCTAAAGAAGACATAAATTCTCTAATTGATTAGACTTAAACCAAATTAGCTTAGCAATCTAACAGAAAGGCCCAAAGAAGATAGTTCCCTAAAAAACAATTCTGGTTGAGTTCAACAAATTACACTCAATGCTTAACAACTGGGAGAAAGTCTAAGGTCATCAGATAAAGAAAGGACTAGAAACGTTGGATCAGGGCAAGAGACAGGCCCCTTTGGTCAACATCATACTATTTCACCATCTGGGGCCCTAGTCAGGGAATCCTTGGATTACCACACAAATATGATGGGCCTAGTCCTCTAATGGATCCCTCTCTGCACCACCATTGGTCACTTCTAATAGGAACATCATCACAAGCCCTCTTGTGGACCCTTTCAAGACCTTGCCCTCACCATAGAGCAGCTATGGTAGGGACTTCTCCAGTCTACAGAGGGAGACAGGGGTATCCCACCCTGCCACCTGAGGATGATTGGTCCTGAAATGAGTGCAGCCTGTACTGTTCCCAGCTGTAACCATGAGTTGTAGAACATAGAGATTACACAGGCTCTGGTGCTAAATACAAATATATATGTCCTGGGTTGGGTGGCTGGAGGTAAATAGTTAATTCTACCCACAGAATATTTTCAAGAATGGGAGTTACTCTCTGCCCTAATCCAACTTTCTAGCCCTTTTCTCTACTCTGACATCATTTTCTCAGACAATATCTTATCCAACTTCATGCTAGCTGTCAAACTCAAGCAAAAAGTTATCATAGTCATGGGCCCCTGGAAACATGCCTTAAATGGACTTGCTAGCTTTCTTCCAGCCTAAAATCTCTAATCTCATCTGCTTTGCACCTACTTTTTGGTTCCTGTTCATTAACCATTTTTCCTCACTTTATGTCCTACCATCTTCCAGACACCACGTTGCAGACGCTACTGTAATTCCACCTGACTTCTCTGGGCAGAGGACCACACCAATGTGTCCTATTAACCTCTCCAGAGCCCTATCCAAGTGAGGTAAGAGAGACAGATTGGGAGTATGGATGGACCTGTCAACATCCAAATCCAGCAGAGAAGCTATTGCAGAAGCCAGAACCCTGACCTTCTGAACACCAAAAACAATTTTGATCCATACTCCCAATGGGGGAGAAGTGATAGGAGGAAGAAGATAAGAAGGCTCTGAACTCCAGCTGCATTAGGTCCCACAGAAAGAGGACAAAAAGGGGAAAGATATTTGGATGTAGTAATAGGGTTATGGGTGACTTCGAAGGAAAGAGAGGATTGGACTTGGAAAAAAAGGGGTGGGGGATTATGTACAAATATAGGCAGTTAGTTGTAGAGCTGACAGTTAGCTCATATCTGCAACCTTGGGAGAATGTAGTGCTTGCAATGCAGGGACTTGGGGTTCAGAACTCTGGTGGTGGAAATGGTGTGGAATTATACCACTGTTGACATGTAATTTTTTCAATCAATATTGAATCACTAATAAAATAAGTGAAGTTACTAGATAAAATAAGTGAAGTTACTAGACTTGGATCTCTATATACAGTCAGTTTTACCAAAAAGTGTCTTGTTCAGGGGACTATGCTTTTTTTAGAATGACAAAAATTAAAAGCTATAAAGTATCCTAAATAAATTATAATAAGTATTAACTGAATAAATGAGTTAGATATAACAGTTTTTCATAATAAAAACTTTGGACAGTATAAAGAAGAGGCTATGTGGCAAAAGGTCTAATGAAGGAATTAGAAAGCTAATTAACACCAACACAAATCATACTTTTTATGTTATCATTATTACAAATGCAAATTATTCCAGTGAATTAGGCTCAGAGTGTTGAATAGTATAGGTAGACCAAGCAGATCTTGGTAAAACTATAACTTGTGTCAGTCTAAATTAAAATAAATTTAAGAAAGTCCGAAAGACAACCCCAAAAAGGAAGAGAGTAATTCCCTTTAAGAAAGAGATTAAAAAAAAACCAAACCCTGCCATATGAAGCAGTTAAAAGGTGACTTGCCAAGCAACTGTTTGCAAAGTCACACCCTCAGAAACAAATCCTGAAATGTAAACTATGTTTGCTAGCAGATGAGTAATATCAGTGAAAAGGCTTGACGGGGCAGATCCTTATTTTAAAGCAAAAACAAAGAAAGAACAAGTTTCTGCTGTGAGCCAGAGAAGAGTGATCTGAGTCCCAGAATTTCTTCTTTGGTCTGAGAAGACAAAGTGACCAGATGGAAGTTCACTGGAAGCTGCTCTCTGATTCTCATGTCCACGTAGAAGGAAGGTGAAGAGAGCAAGCTTCTTCCTTACCTGTCCTGAGCACAGGGCAGAAAGCATCAGACTGCTTAGAAGCTGAGGACAGGTTTGATTGGAACTTGTGACAACTCGTTATCAATCACTAAATGCAGATTAAAGAAAGTTGATCTGAATACTTGCAGATCATATTTCACAAGATATGGAACAAGTTACTGCAGCAACCCATCTCAGTCTCCTCATCTGTAAAGAAACAAATAGATTGCTGAGGTGCTTTACAACTCTAGAATTGTATCCTGCAGGGAAATCACATATCATACTAGCAATCATATTTCTTTTCACTTTCATTCCATGAAACACATTATCATGTGAGGAAATGGGTCTTGTTAAACATCTTCATAGTATGTATACAGAAATGTTGAAGTTTGTGTATGATGGATGTGTGTGTGTAATATACTTACGTAAACCCATCTTGACTCTATCAGCAGTGATAGTGACAGATTTGGAAGCACAAGGTATTTGGAAAATATAACCAACACTTGCCAGAAGTTGAAGTCACTTCATGGGAGATTGTTGAATAAGTGGTACCTCAAAGTGGCAAAGAAGTATAACTGGCAAAGAAGAAATATACAATAAAATCTAGTTAAAAACAAACAAACAAACAAACTGTGATTGGGAGCCAGGTGGTAGCACAATGGGTTAAGCGCAGGTGGTGCAAAGCACAAGGACCCAAGGACCGGCATATGGATCCCGGTTGGAGCCCCTAGCTCCCCACCTGCAGGGGAGTCGCTTCACAGCTGGTGAAGCAGGCCTGCAGGTGTCTATCTTTCTCTCCCCCTCTCTATCTTCCCCTCCTCTCTCCATTTCTCTTTGTCCTATCCAACAACAATAATAGCTATAACAATAAAACAACAAGGGCAACAAAAGGGAATAAATATTTTTTAAAAAACACAAAAAACTGTGGTATCTTCCAATTATACTGTTTCTTAGAACAGACTACCAAATAGTTCAAAATACTGAAGAATAAACAGACAAAAGGAACCACAGAGCCAACCTTCACAAGATGATATAATAGAAAAAGGAAAGACCATATGCTTTTCACTTATATGTCCTGCCCCACCATGCTAAGCACTAATGTCTATTACATATTTGTTGAATTGAATAAAAAGAAAAAGACACTACTAATCAACTCAGAAGCTAAAATGCTGCCCAAATAAAATAGCCAAAGACTATGACTTTATAAATTTTAAAGAACTAATTTATTGTTGTAGCAAACCAGTGAGGAACAACTAATACTATAGAACGACTAGATTTAAATTAAATTTCTAGAAAAGGAAGGTTAAAATATACTCTGTAGAATTATGTGAAACACAGACAGATATAGCAACATAAGATTTATTTTGTATTTTTTCTAAGAAGAAAAGGAAGAAAGGTGAGGTAGAAATTCTCATTTCATAGAGCTGATGGTCAATTCACTGAATTGAAAAATATATGTATTTTTCTTTAGTGTAGTATAATAAAAGTGAAATACAACAAGGGCAACAAAAAGGAAATAAATTTTTTAAAAGTGAAATATTCTTTTAAAAAATCATGCCAACTAGTTTGACCTTTGTGGCAAAGACTAGTAAGGCTTCTTCAATACATATTTATGCCTTTAATAAATCTCTTATTTTTGGGTGGTCACAAGGTCACTATGAATGAAGACTGTACTTATCAGCTTTCCTTGTAGCTAAATTTGTGATGTACAAAGTTTTAGCTAATGGAACCAAAATTGTAATAGTATATTCAAGTTCTGAGACATGCTTTTAAATAAAAGAAACACCTTTCTCTGTCACTTGTCTCTCTCTATCTCTCCCTTCCTTTTTCTTTCTTTCTCAAGAATACAAAAGCAATGGCTAGAACTTTCCTGTGACCTTGACAATGCCACAGATGTAAAGACACAATAAGAGAGAAGGAGCTGGCCTCTGGGGGACCCAAGTCCAATGTTTTTGCTATTTCCAGAAGCTTAGAATATGAAAAGATCTCATCTTATTTAAGACATTATCCTTTTTTTTTTTATTTATAAAAAGGAAACATTGACAAAACCAAAAGATAAGAGGGGTACAACTCCACACAATTCCCACCACCAGATCTCTGTAATCCTCTCCCCTCCTCTGATAGCTTCCCTATGCTTTAACCCTCTGGGAGTCTGGACTCAAGGCCATTGTGGGATGCAGAAGGTGGAAGGTCTGGCTTCTGTCACTACTTCCCCGCTGAACTTATCTTTTTTTCATCATCTTCCGGGCTTTACCACTTGGGCTGACTTTTTAAGATAGAAAGAAAGAGCTAGGATGGAATTAGAGAATACTATGAAAGGAAAGGTCTCACCCGAGTAATGAAACTGAAGGGTTGTCCCAGACCCACCCTACTAGGGAAAGAGAGAGGCAGACTGGGAGTATGGACCGACCAGTCAACGCCCATGTTCAGCGGGGAAGCAATTACAGAAGCCAGAACTTCCACCTTCTGCATCCCACAATGACCCTGGGTTCATACTCCCAGAGGGATAAAGAATAAGAAAGCTATCAGGGGAAGGGATGGGATATGGAGATTGGGTGGTGGGAATTGTGTGGAGTTGTATCCCTCCTACCCTACGGTTTTGTTAATTTATCCTTTCTTAAATAAAAAATATTTTTTTTAAAAAAAGAAAGAACAAGCTAGAAATGTGGAGGGAAGGAAGGAGAAAGAGGGAGGGAAGGGGGGAGAGAAAGAGGTGGGGGGAGTGGGAGGAGGAGGAGGTGGAGGAGGAAGAGCAGGAGGAGGAAGAAGGAGGAGGAGGAGAGAGGCTGACCACATCAGAATGATGGCGGAGGACACACACAGAAAGCAGCATATTACCCAAGTGTTAAATTCTGCTGGTTTTATTGTCAATTTTTCAAGTGAATTGTAGCTAAACCTAACTAACTGATAATAGCCCATATAGTTGTCCATCAAAGCAGTTCTATGAATAGAATAACTAACTAGACCATTGATTTCTTCAGTGAAAAAGTAAACTGTACAGAATTAAGAAGGAGTGCTCTATAAATGAGTCACGGACCAATGATAGTAGTCATTCAAAGAAACAACAACTTTGAGCTAAAGACTGATGCTTTCCAGACTGAAAGAGGTAGACTTTTACTTGTTCATTCTTCCTACTTCTCATCTTCCGTTTTTGTTTTGTCATTTTTTCCCTCCCCTTCTTCACTTTGAAAAAAATTGTATTTTCATTTTTATTGCCACCAGGGTTATTGTTGGGGCTCAGTGCTGGCACTCTGAACTCACCACTCCCAGTAGCCATCCCCCCCTTTTGTGTTTCGTATTTTATTTGATAGGGTAGAGAGAAACTGAAAGGAGAGGAAGAGAGATAGAGAAGCTGCTGCAGACCTGATTCACTGTTTGTGGATCTTCCACATTACAAGTGGGGAGTGGGGACTTGAAGCTGGGTCCTTGTAGCATAGGAATCGGTGCACTCACCGGTGTCCAACCCACTAACCTCACTTTTTTCTCTCTTTTTCTTCCTTCTTTTCTACCTACATTCTTTCCTTTTAGTCTAATTTAGCTTTCAAGTTTAAGTCAAAGCATATTTTGGATTTTTGAATATATCATTTAGAATGATTAGCACTTAATATGATTTTTTATATACTTGACTGTCCAAGGAAGATGATTCATTTTTTTAACAAGCATACATTTTTTTTCTAAAAATCTTATCTAAATTACAAAATGGTATTTTTTTTCATAGCCCTCAAATAAAGAAGCTAATCATCTTCAGGGTGAAAAGAGAACTGCTGCATATAAATTGTGTGTTTTTAATAATTAACTTAAAACACTCCTGTGCTAATATGTATATATATTTTTTAACATTTCATATGGATGAAGAACCAGCAGTAGAGCTTCCTGAGCAGGATGCAGGCTTTGCTATATGGGCAGCCCAGGTCTGATCCTGGCTTGTGCTCCACTGAGGGAAGTTTGGTGCTTACAGGACGAGCACTTCATTAGTTCTCCTTTTGGATATAATGTCCTTAAGTTCAGAGATACTGCCGCAGACTACCAAGCAAAGTTGAAAAAGAACTCCTAGATGGTTAGGAAAGAAGAAAAACCAACAATCAAGGTTTCTGAGTTTGAATACGTCAAATATTAGTATGTTTTCCTCTTCAGTTATCCTTTTCAAAGAAGCAGCAGCAGCTACCAGGGGCTAAGCTGCCATCAAAACATTTGAATTCTAGTCAACTGTGAAAGTCCTCCCAGTTATAAACTAAAGTAACTCTGAGATGCTAAGTGGATATTTGCTTTCAGAAATAATTACTCAGAATATTGCCTCTCTTTTGAGTTCACATTTTGAGATACTATAAATTTTCTAATTAGGTAGAAAAAAAAAGATCTGTTTATTCTTGGCAAGATTCCTATCTAATTTGCAAAGATTGAAAAGAGCAATTTTGGTTTTTATATGTTTCAACATTTAGCAGAGTCATGATGCTTTTCCTCAGATTTGCAACTTACACTCCAGCTCATTCTAATGAAGACAAATTCTTCTCAATCAGGAGCATCCCATTCATTAAGCCAGACAGATGGCAGCCTTGGTATATCTTGTTAGATCTAGTCTCTTGAAGCAGGCTGCCTCCCTTATTTAGGTCTGTAGGAAATAGGACTTATTTTTTTTTTCCTTAGGAAGAAAAAAGTAAATATTTTGCCAGTGCAAGATGTTATGTTATATTCAAAACAACTATGCCAACAGCCTCTCAGATTTGAAATAGTGTGGACATACATTTTCATTTTAGGAATGCGAACTTGAGTTATCTCATATTTAAAGGAAGTTGAGTTGCTCAGATTTTAGCTTACGGCTTTTTTCCAAAGAGGTGTTTGAAAATAGACTGTTACAGTCTGGAAATTTCTGAGAATACAAGAAATGGATGTACCCTGTGATCCAGCAATTTTTGTTTTGGGGATTAACCCAAAGGAACCAAAAGCACCTATATGAAGAGATTCACGTACACCTATGCTCATTGTAGCACAATTTGTAGCAGCCAAAGCCTGGAAGCAACCCAGAGGGTCCAATGGCAGATGAGTGTTTAAAAATTGTGGTATGCTTACATGATGGAATACTACTTAGCCATTAAAAATGATAAAATCATCTCCTCTGCACCATCTTGGACGAAACCTGAAGATGTTAAGTGAGGTAAGCCAAAAGGAGAAGGGAAAATATCAAATGATCTGACTTATAAATGGGGCTTAATAAATAGAAACAGGGAAAAGGGACACACAATGAAACACGGACTGCACATAGTGTATTTCATCAAAGCAAAGGATTCTGGGGAAGAAAAGGCAGGATGGGGCAGAAGAGAACTTTGCGGTCCTCGTGCATAATGGAATTATACTCATATGTCAAGGACTGTACTATAAAGCATTAGCTCCCTCAATAAAAAGATAAAAACAAAGAATGTGTTCTATACCACAACACATATTATGGGCCTTGAAATTGTCTAACCCCCACTTAACTTTTGTTAGCTTTGAAACATTACTGAAATCTAAAATAAATAGCATCCCATTGGGAAAACACTGTAGTTTCATGTGGCTGCATAGAATGTTAGCAGCAGACACTTAGGAAAGTTGAAGTTGTTGATGCAAAATAGAACACATGGCCTTGTACAGAGTTGGCCAAAGTTTATGAGAGTTCCAAGGTAACTCAGAGAGGGGGAAAAAGTTGGCTTTCACTTCCCCTTATCCACTTTAGTCAGCAACAGGGGGGCTTGCAACTCTAATGGGTGAGTATTCTGTCTTCAGCTTTTGCAGAACCATTTCAGGTTACAACCCTTGAACCTGTATTTATGCCGTTCTTAGGAGGACGTGTTTCTAGCAAACAAGTACAGTCAGAGAGGCAGGTTCATTTTTTGTTACTCTGATCAGACACAACCCTGAATATAGAGGAGCAAGATTTGGCAAAAATATTAATATAGGGAACATGTCTTTCTTGAAAACCTCCCTACATAGTGCTCAGTGCATAATAGATCCCATAAAGCAGGAGGCAAAAGCTGTAAGAACTGGAAATACTGAATTATTTTTGTTGTTGTCACCAAGAAAGGAGACACAGGGAGAAGACAGGGGGGGACAGGCAGGAGGTGGGAGATTCATCAGAATTTTTCTGATGAGTCACAATTTTCCTCCAATTCAGAAATTTTTTTTAGATTGCTGGTATTAGAGAGTGAAACTGTTACACTCAATTATCTATGTGAAGAAAGTAGTAAAAATCTATGTACTTTCTTGAGTAGTTATCTCTATTGAGTACTCATGAGAAGTTACTGAGGTAAGTCCTGATTCCTCTAACATGTTATCTGGAATTTAGACAAGTTGTAGGACTCTGCTTTGTATCTTAGACGTATGTAGAATTTTACATGAAGATGAAATGGCAACAAAAGTCAGTAGGTGCTATTTTGTGAAGTGAAATGTTACCAGTGTTTTGTTTGCGCATGTGTTGGAGAAAAGTGAAGCAAAAGTTTAGGTGTTTTTTAATATGGTGTTATTTATTTTCTATGTTTTTTAAAATATTCGGTTAGTTTTCCCCATATGTGTTAGGCTTGGAATTTTAATGTGAGATATTTTTAATTATGGAAAGAAGTTTTAATTTGAATTATTTATACTTGCTTTAGCCTCAGCATTTGATTTTCTGGAAATTTAGTATATCTCCATGAATTTTGCATAGGACTTGACATGTGTGTAGGAAGAGCCCAAGAAAGGCTCCACATTAGTGCTCTGATGTCACAGTAACATCTGCTTCTTTTTGTTAGGGAGTGATTCAGTTTACAGAATAGTTTGAATTTTTTCATCTAGTCCTGCCCTTACTCATGGGAAGTAGAGATTATAGCTGTTTTGTAGAAGAGGAAAAGACCGGTGGTTATTATAAAAAGTGAGCAAGACTTACATTCATATGGAAGATAACAGTTGAAAGGTACAAATGGCAAAAGTTGTGTTCAGTTTCCAAAACAATTCATTTTTCCATGGAAAGGTACATTTACCATATTACTTTTTTCTTGGTTATTGGGGTTGGGGTAGGAGAAACAAAAGTCAATGCAGAACAAATATAAATACATTCTTGAGAGGTTTTTGTAAAGAATTCCACCCATACACCATACCCATGTTCTTTTTGGGTATCCCAAGAGCAGAATTCTTAGTTGTACATTATGGCAGAAGACCATAAGCTCTATGTTTAGGTGTGACACCACTCTTAGAACAGGGAGAAAGGAATAGGAAATAAGAACCTCAAAGACACTTATATTTCTTCCAACAGGGAAAAGGCATGTCCTACGTACTCATTAGATATATTTTTCAGAAGATAGAAAGGCCAAGATTTCTCATGTGAATCTGGAAATTTAGTTTGCCATAATATCATTCTGGGTTTTAGACAGCTGAGAAGGGAGACTGCATAAGTTCTCTTGTGGTCTCGAGAAAACAATCTACATACTCAGCCTGAAAGTATACCCATTATTCGTACCCACTTATATAAGCTTTCACAGCATTTGATTCTATATCTAGTAACTACAGGTAATAATGGCTAACTTGAACTCCATCAGCAATTTTGACTTAACACCTCAACAGTGTACATCAATATTTCTCTTGGACTTGGTTGTAGAAGGTTTTCACAGAATTGCTTTTTCATTTTCTCATGCCCTACATTAAACATTGCCAAACAATTAAAAATCATAGATCTACAATGTACAAGTATTTGCATTTGAATAAAACAACCAGAAAAAAAAAAACCCTAGTCAAACACCTACAACTTATCTAGTGAACAATGGTAGTGCTACATGACTGAAGAACTCGGTGATTCATGGGAAAGTGGGGAGACACGGTCCATCCTCTGGAAGAAGGTGAGACGTGTTGATTCAAAGAGGGGCTGTCAGTGGTGCTCTGAATCCTAAGTCCAGTTCAGCAGCCAGTTTTCACAGTCAATGTGATTACTTATTTCGACCTAAAACAGAAAATACGAATTGCTTTAAAAGAACTCAAAACTGAAGTTTACGTTTCATTTCTATTCATCCAGTTTCTCAAAATGCAAAATAGCTTCAGTGCCTCAAGCTGTCTGTGTACATGACTCCAACAACGGGAAAGCTAAAAAAAATGTTTGCTTCCTGATTTTCAGACTAGGGTGTGGCAATCAGATAGAAACCTCAGAGTATGACATTAATTTCCTTGAAAAGAAGTGCCAATCACATAAGTACACAGGAGACATTACTTTTGGCTGTCTCAGCATAGAAATGATATAATACTACTGGTTCTTTAAATTACTAGATAGATCTCTAGCCTAATTTTCCTACAGGGTTCTGTTGGTTAACTGCTCAAGAATCACATGTCTGGCTTTCAAACCATCTGATATTTGACCTGTATCTTTTACATGTATCAACTTGACTAGGCCATACCATCTACACATGTGATCAAATGATAGTCTATATGCCACTGAAGATACTTTTCTTAAATGAGTTTGACCTTTACATCTTTGAGTAAAGTAGATTGTCTCCATAATTTGAGTGCTATTTATTTAATCAGTTGAAGGTTCCAAAAGGTCTAGAGTCTCTAAGGAGGAGGAAGAAATTGTGCTTAAGGTTTACCTTCTAAGTCAAGACTGCAGCATTAATTCTTTCCTTGGTCTTCTCCAGTTGACCAGCTTTCATGTCAGATTTAATAGTTATCAGATATGAACTAATTTCTTTAAATATCTCTTTCTACACACAGCCACCCACCCACCCACCCACACACACACACACACACACACACACACACACCCATTTGTTACATTTCCCTAAAACACACCCTCTCATTTCCAGTTACCTGTACCTCCACAGGTTAAATAATAAAGACTCTCTATGTTCCTTGTTCTAAGTGAGGGTTCTAGCTAGTATTTCTTACATTATCACATATATGTCATTTAGATATATATTGAATACTTTTGCTCTCTTTGTTTCTCTAATGTGAACGGATGTGAAAAGTCTTAGGTGATCCCAATTCTAGTCATCTTTGATTCTGAGTTGAAAATGTTCCTTTTCTGCGAAGACTTCTACTTCTAACATAACCACATCCTCATTCAACATCCTAATTTTAGATTGTCAGCTGTATCTCATATGGAACTACTGACATCCAACTTTTAATTAATTATGCTCTGATTATTGCATTAAGGTAGGTTTTCTCTTTCCAACTAAATTTTAAGCATCACAGTAGTAGAGATTACATTTCACACTAATTTTATATTTTCATAGAAAAATTTTTCCCATTAATTAATTCAGTGACTATGACTTGGAAAGGATTTATTAATCAAAATTTGAAAGAGCTGAAAAATGTTTCAAGTTTTTAGTTTCACTTTATTTTTTGTTAGCCACTCTTTCTCCAGGTATATTGTTTTCTTTTTCAAATCTCAAGAGTTAGAGATTGTCAGTTTTTGCCTGTTCTTCTAGTGTATTCTTTTCATCCTTCTATCATGCTCTATGTAAAGCATTTTGAATTACATGCAGGCCATTTCCCCCCTTTATTTCAATATTTTATAGGAATTTAAACTGAAAGAGAAAAGGATAAAATGATAATAGTAGACTTTATAGTTTTATATAGTCTTTCAGTTTGTAGGGAGAATAAAGATGGCTGAAGTTCATTCACTTATTCAACAGGTAATGAGTAAGATAATAGAGGAAGGGACTTGCTGCTGGTGGTGGTGTTGATGGGGCTTGTAGGACATTATTTTTATTGCCAGCTCTGCCTATAGCTAGTATGATCTCTAATATAATCTCTCTCTCTCTCTCTCTCTTTTTTTTTTTTTTTTTTGGTTATGCAACATGGATTGGTAAAGCAGTGAAGCCCAGCAGACTGACTCTGCTTCTATGATACTAAGTAGAAATTCTGGAACTGTTACTTCAGGTATGAGGAAATATACCAGCAAGAAGACAGTGAAGCAACTTTGAGGAGAGATTTTGAAAGAAAAACTTACTGGAAAATGTCTTAATTTAACTAACACTTTCTTTTTTTTAAGTCAAACATACATAGTAGTAGAGAGTATGGTATTAAGAATTCTAACATACCATTCAGTTTCAACTAAAGTAAAATTAATATTATCAAGTTTTTTCTATATGCTACAATACTCTTTTTTTTTTATTAGAGTACTTAAAAGAAAAGTCTAGCCATTATGACACAGAATTTATCATCTACCTCTATGCAGCTGTAAATTATTCTCCATTTTCCATATCTCAATAGTTAGAGATTATCAGGTCTCACGCCTGATCTTTCTATAATATCTTCTTCATATGCCTATTATGGTGCATGGAAAGCATTTCAAATGTCATACTGTCCAACCTCAGTGATAAGTTAAGTAGGATACACTTATTAATTGGTTGTCAGGAAAGAGGTACTACTGGCATCTAGTGAATATAGGCCAAAGGTGCTACTAAATAAACTATTTCTTTTACTTTTTAAACTTTATTTTTAAAAATTTGATAAGAGAAAAATTGAGAGGGAAGGGACAGAGAGAGATAGAAAGAGAGAGAGAGGGAGAGAGACTTGTAGGACTGCTTTACCACTGTGACGGTCCCCTCTGGCAGGTGGGTACAAGGGGCTTGAACCTTGGTCCTTGCACATGATAACAAAGGTACTTAACCAGGTGTACCACTGCCCGATCCAATAAACAATTCCTTAATAGTTGTTTTTTTTTTTTTTTTTTTTTTTTTTACTATCTAGTCACTATTCATACTTCTCAAATTATCTAAACAACTCTTACTAATTGGCTTGTGGAAATCAGAATTTCAATATGGTAAGGAAATAACATTTCACTAGTATGTCTCTTAAATCTCTTGTAATCAGTAGTAGCAATCTCTACCCCTCTTTTTTCCTTTCATATTCTCCTATCCTACCTACCTCCCACATTCTAGATTTATGTGACTGCTTCTTTGTGCTGACATTTAACATAGTCTGTTATCATTCTTTACTTTTCCAGTCCAAGATCAAGCTTAACTTTGTGGCAAGACACTTCCTAGGTGCTGCTGTGTCTTCACATCATATTCAGAGATGCATAGTATCTACTTGTCATTCTTTTGGTAAGGCTATGATTGATCAATGTGTCTGGATGGAACAGGTTGAGCTTTGGGATTCTTAAGATCTTAAAAAAAAAAAAAAAAAACCTTTTGACTGATGTTTGTAGTTATGTTAGTAGTTTCCTCAGGTTCCATACCCTCAAGGCCTCATAAGATCAAATAGTAAGATAATGATGCTATTTCAAAGTATGTCTCCTGATAGGCCTGTCATTGTCTCTTTTTCTATTGCTTTTCTTAGTCTCTTTGTGTCACTCCTGTGGTGTGTGTGTGTGTGTGTGTGTGTGTGTGTGTGTGTGTCTGTTTTCATCTGTGTATTGTATGTTCTTTCCTGTCTTGTTTCTTTCCAGAATTTGACATGATATAGGGCCTAAATAATTTTAACTGTGAATATAAAATCAGATATTATGCAGTTAACCTAATATATGTTTCTTTGCTTCTTGTCTTTAGTTTTAAAATTAGAGTATAATTTCTTTTGGAAAAAAAGATAAAAAGTCATTTTTACAAATACTGTTTAATTTGGGAGTGGAGAGAAGCTGCATTATATCTTTTTAACAATTACATAAATCTATTTTCTTGCCTTTAACACCAATAGTTACTGAGAAGACTCCTGAAAGATCCAGCAAAAAACAGGGACTGACATCTTCCCAGGAAGCCACCATTCAAATACAGACCTTCCTGTTTTGTGCAATCTTCCTGTGTTTCACAAGGCAGCCTGAGAAATAAGATCCACAGAATTCTGGTGGGCTGTGAGTGAGGTCACGTGTCAAGGGAGACAACTCTTAAAATGGTGTACTTATTCTTTAGGATGAATCAAAAAAGTTCCTAACGTCAGCTACAGAGGAAAGAACTCCAAATCTCTGAGCCCCAAGTACAGCCACCGCATTGCTTAGTATGACAGTCATGCAGAGAAACCTGAGTTTCCTTTGGACGACTAAAAAGACACTGAGTGGATTATAATTGTAGGGTTCTTGAACTCATGAGACAGCCTAGAGAGCTAATGCCTCTGTAAATGCCTACTATTTCCAGAGACTGATGGAAGCCTTTAGGACTCCACGCTTAGTAACGGGAAAAGTGAGCAGGCCCTCAGATGAGAGACACCTGTCCCTGGCTGCTATTGGGAATGGACCACACAGATAGATGAATGTGAAAGTGGGAAAGCCAATCAAGGGCAAATGAAAACAGGGTAAAGACTGTTATCATCTTATTAGTCTTTAGGTTATGGGTTAAGAGGAATGAATGATGGGGAAATGTAGCGTGTAGTTTGCTAATACCACCAGAGCACCACTTCACCATTTATGTTGTTTCATTGGCTTTGTATTTCTGCTTCTTCTTCTTCTTTTTTTTTTTGGCCTCTAGTCACTGGGGTTTGGTGTTGCCATGACGATGAAATGACGAATCCACCTATTTTGATGGCTTCTCTCTCCCCCCCCCACCTTTATTGGATGGGACAGGGAGACACTGAGAGAGGAGGGGGAGATAGAGAGAAAAAGAAAAAGAAAGAAACCTGCAGACCTGTTTTAACACTCATGAAGTGTCCCCCTGCAGGTAGGGAGCCGGGGCTTGAACCCAAGTCTTTGAGGGTATCCTTCTGGGTAGTACTATGTGCACTTAACTGGGCATGTCCCCTGTATTTCTTCATTTAAACACAACCAGGGATTGAACCCCAAACCTCTTTGCATGTAAACCTCAGCATACTGCTGAGTCATTTTTCAAGCCTCAGTTATTTCTTTTAAAGTTATTGATTGAAAACACATTAATATCACCTTCTATATTACACACACACACACACACACACACACACACTCCCTTATATTTTGTTCTTCTTTCTGGTTCTTAACTTAAAGGCTATCAATGCAAAAACTATCATCTTAAGACATTAATACAAAAACAGTTACCCTCAGGAAAAAAGAAAATGAATGAACCACTTTCTCTGAGGTGAATTTTCTGAGTCTGGACTGTTAGAGAACAGAAAAAGAAGATGCAGGTGGTGGATGACTACAGTGCCTGCCTGAAATGAGAGTTAGCTTTTTTTTTTTTTTTAAGTCTTTTTTTGTACTTGGTTACAATAACAGCCACTCAATCAGTGGTGGCCACATATCATGGAGTGATTTTTGTGAAGAAAAATTAGCCACTAACAAAGGCAATCAGAAGGAAAGATACAGAGAGAAGTCAAGTTCTCATTTGTCTTACCTTAGGAAAAGAATAACTAAAATCATGGAAATTCCTCCCACCATATTTGCCCACCTTTATTGTGAAATTCCATTCTGAAATTCCACTGCTGTCTTTCTTGATAAACTGCCCTGTTGTAATTTATTCCTTTTTTATTTATTTATTTGGTAAAAGAATTAGAGTAAGAAATTTCATTTTACCACTGCCCAGTCTCTAACCATTTCTTGAACCTGACAGACTTTTAAGTAATTTATCAAAAGGTGCAATGATGTTATTCAGTGTTTCATAGCTGTACTGGGTTGTGCCAAGCTATTTTACTTTCTGAGAGTAAATCTAATTTTGTTCTCTCTTCACTCTGTGTGGCGTCACAGCTGCCTGCATGAGAAGCCACTGTATATAAAACCTCATTGGAGCAACCCTAGTGTTTTTCTTCTTTTTTCTTTTTTTTTACTAGAGCACTGCTCACCTCTGGTTTGTGGTGGTACAGGGGGAATTGAACCTGGGGTTTTGGAGCCTCAGGCATGAAGTCTATTTGCATAACCATTATGCTAAGTACCCACACCCTGGAATACAACAAATTAGAAAATCCTGGTGGAAATGCAGGTTGTAAATTACTTGCCCTGACTGGTAGTACTGAGATAATGGGATTCCTACAGGCTACTCCCTGATCTGTGTGTTATATATCCCAACTCAGACCCTAAGGACAACTATTGAGAGCATTTCTCTAGCTTTAGGCATAACATAATGAATGGAATTGTTTCAGAGGTGAGTCATACATGCTCAGATGTTCCAGAAGCTGTCAAGTTTCCCCGCTCTGCTAAACCACCAGCTTCTTCATAGCTTTCTAACTTTATATATGAGAACTATGACAAACACCAGTTTGGACAGTGATAAATTGTAACTTTATCTTAAGCAGAAAGGTCAAGAAAAGTGTCCTAAATGTTCTTCTGCTTTTGATAAAAATTTTATTGTTTTTTCTAAAGTCAGCTCAGGCATCATGTTTCTCTGGAACCTTTCCACTCCAAGTGAGAAGTAACTGTTTCCCTTTCTACAAAATTTTTCTTTGAGGACATTGCCATGTTCCTATTTATGACTGGGTCTCCTTTATCCAGAGTATCAGGTGCTGGAGGGTCAATATCAAATAACACTCATTTTTATATCTCTAGCACCCAGCCTAATATCTAGAACTTAGATAGTAAATAATCAAGAAATAGTTCTAAATGGAGCTAAAATGATCTATTTGCTCAGTAGGACGTTCACAGTCTTCACATGAGTCACCTTCCATCCTAATGTACATTATTGTCCTCTAGTGTTGAATTTCCAGGACCCTATCCTATTCCTTAGCTTAGGATATAGGCGTCCCATTGACTTTGCAGTTTAAGTCAATGAAGATTTGCCATGTGTATATAAGAAAAATTATCATTTATAATGAAAGTTTCTTACTAGTATGTCTGATGTTAATTTGACTTTTCCATCAGTCCCAGAAGAACTGAGAGCAGAAAGGAGATTTTTTTTTCTTTGCCTCTACATTCCTAATAAAATGGATTCTTCAAGAACCTTGATTTAATACACATGGACATTAAATGAAAGTTAAGCTACTGAATGAAAGCTAAAGAAAAAAGATTGCACTCCCCTCTTTAACAACCAACACAAGACTGTTTTTTTCTTTTTTTTTTTTCTTTTTCTCTAACCTGCACTAGGCACAATAGAAAGAAATCAAATAGGCTGTCTGATGCTAGTTAAAGTGCAGTATTTGCCTACCAGTTCAGAACACACACTCTGACCTCTTAAACTGTTTCCTGCACAATGATTTAAATTCATGTTTAACTTGATCTTTCAGAATCTTGTTCCCTTCATGGGTGAAAGGCATTTGTATTCATCTGACATAATAAGATGCATGATCTGTCAAAGCAGAAACTTGTTCTATTGCTTTCTGCAGTCTGTCTGTAGTGCTTGCTATATTCAGTTAAAAAGGCATGTGAATTCTACAGTGAACACAGTAGCTGAGAAGACCCTTTGAGAAGGAAGTGGAGTTCATCAAAGCCCGTTAGGCATTCTTAGTAGAGTGTTCAGGTATTCCTTATTTACATAGATAGAAGGAATTTCAGAGAGCTTAGATGGAAGGAACTTGCCTCTGGCACATGTACATGGATATACTTATCATTCAGGAAAGATTTTATTATCACCAGTATTTTTCATATTGCAATTTCTCAGCTTACTTGTCACTTTCCATCCTCTTTATCACACAGTATGTGTCTGTGTATATATAACTCCAAATAGCCATGAGACATTGTTCCAGTCTTGTTTACTTATTTACTTATTTTTACCAGCACATTGCTCAGCTCTGGCTTATGGTGATGACAGGGATTGAATGTGGGACTTTGGAGTCTCAGGCAAGAGTTTTTTTTTTTTTTTTTTTTTTTTATGTAACCACTATGCTACCTGCCCTTGCCAGTCTTTTCTTTCTTTCTTGGGCTCGGTGCCTTCACTACAAATCCACTGCTGCTGGAGGCCATTTTTCTCGTCTTATTGCCCTTGTTATTGTTGTTGCCATTGTTGTTGTTGTTGGATAGGACAGAGAGAAATTGAGAGGAGGGGAAAATAGAGAGGGGGAGAGAAAGACACCTGAAGACCTGCTTCACCGCTTGTGAAGCGAGTCCCTGCGGGTGGGAAGCTGGGGCTTGAACAGGGATCCTTATGCTGGTCTTTGTGCTTTGTGCCATGTGTGCTTAATCTGCTGCACGGTACCAGGCCCTGCTTCTTTCATTCGTCCTTCGTTCCTTCCTTCTTTCCTTCCTTCCTTCCTTCCTTCCTCTCTCCCTCCATCTCTTTTTTTTGTTTGTTTTCTCTTCTTTCTTTCTCTCTCTCTTTCTTCTTTTGTCAGTACATTAATGATCTCTTCTATTTTCACAGTTCCTGCCAAGTACCCTCCTTTTGATCTCCAATGATCAACTTTTGAAGTGAATCCCTTGGGATTCAGTAGCATGAGTCAGGAGGTAGCGACTACTTAGCCTCAGAGTGTTACATAGGATGAATGCTTTTTTCTAATTAGATTTGTTTTAAGACACTGACATACATTAAAGCTTTTATCACGTGACAGGCACAGTGCTGATTTGTATAGTCGGTGAGTGGTGCTTTCTTTAGATCATTCTACTAGAATAAAAGTCAATGTAATTTGGAGAGATGGACGAATCAGTGTAGACTTTTTAGGGTTTCAGCCCCCATATTAGGCAGGTTTAGGCAGGAACCACTGTGGCAAACAGGCAGCAGGTAAGAACTTTCTATGTGCTTCTTATACCCAGGGTTTGCGGGTGGGGATGTTACATCGTTTGCTCCTTTATAATTAAATAGCAGAACTTAAGTCATCTGGATCAGTCTACATCATAGGCATCGTGGTGGTTCATCAGCCAAGAAAGCTGTAGCTCTTAACAATTGTGGGAAGGATGGGAAAGTTAGCTCTACTCTAGGAACCACATGTCCTTCCTTCTTTGTAAAGTGGGCCTGCCAACTAGTCCAGCATAGTGTTTTCCAGATAATTAAGTGAGATGATAAATTCAAAGTGCTTCACTCAAGGGAGATGTTATATCATATAGTTTGTTTTATTTATTTATTTTTACTACTTAGAGTTATTGTATCTATTTTATTATCGTCTAGTATCTTACTGTCATGGCCATAGCACCCTGAGCATGTTCAATCTTGTCTTATTTTATCAATAAGGTGACCAAGATTTCCTCATATTCAATTTTTTTTTTTGTCTCCAGGATTATCACTGGGGCTCATCTCTCCCCCGCCCCCATTTTGGCTGCTCTAGTTGCCCTCGCTGTTGTTATTACTGTTATTGTTGTTGTTGGATAGGACAGAGAGAAATTGAGAGGAAGACAGAGGGGGGAGAGAAAGATAGACACCAGCAGACCTCCTTCACCACTTGTGAAGCGCCCCCCCCACAGGTGGGGAGATGGGGGGCTTGAACCGGGATCCTTACACCAGTCCTTGTGCCTCGCACCATGTGTGCTTAACCCACTGCGATACCGCCCAGCCCCCTCAACTGAATCTTGTCCGGTTTCAGTTGTTTGTTGTTGTTGACTTCCTTTTATCTACGGATATTTTATCTATGGATATCTATATAATATTTAAAGATACAGCATAATAACAAGTACTTTATATACTTCTATAGATACCTCATTTCATCTAAATTTTTCTCCCTACCTCTGCTGCCTATAATACTTACACAAGCTAAGTTTCAGTGAAATCAAGGAAGGGCCCTGACACTATATTGGCAGACTAAATTCTAAGCTCATCTTTCAACATTATTCTCTGTGTTGTGCCAACCCCAAGGCAAATCACTCTTCTTTTTTCTTTGGATCAAAACTGACTTTCCCCCCTTCATTCCCAAATTGGCTATCAACTACTGAAAGGAAGAAAGTTAAAATAGCATTTTAGAAATACCTACTTTAAATCTTTTTTTTTTTTGGAATGGAAAATAATAATGATAATGTTGGGTTACATGTGAAAGGTGTGTTTTAAATATGAGTGGAAAATTAAACCAGTGATTAGTAGCAGGTCCAAATTCTTTCAGGTTTGGTTAGTTTGGGCCCAGTTAGAAGGATTAATATTTCCATCTCATCACACCTTTACTTACAGGTTAACAGGCTTTAACTCAATATGATCCTGGTAATAGGAGTGTGCATCAAGTCCACCTATGAAATCAACTGAAAATACAACACAGCCCAATGTGAATAAATATGTAAGTAAAGACACACTTAATAGGTTCTTAAAACAGGATTCTTAGAAACAATTATTAACACAAGTATCTGTTGATCACAAAATGGAAACTGTATTGCTAAATTATTATCAATGACTCACAAAAGGTAAACTTTTAAGAAACAAAGACCTTTAGTTCTTTGAGGGGTGAAAAATCACTGTAGTAATTGGTTTTAGTGAAAAACAAAAATGAAGTAACATTAAATTACATAAAATTTTAAATAATGTATTTGTCCTCTGGCTTACAGATACTCCCTTTCCACTTATATTTCAAAAGATATACCTTCTTGTTTTGGTGCCAGAATCCATTTCTAAAAGAATATTTGTTGCATTATCAGAAAGACCTTTGAGAATCTATGTCCACACTCTCTGCCCACAAGCCATCCTTAACAAATAGGCATCTGTCTTGCACAAAGAAGATTCCATCTCTATTCTGAGAGCATCATACTTGACTAATAGCCTGCATAGAGTAACTATATAATAACTATTTTCATAGTTACTAAATTTGAAACTATTGACAACTATAGAATGTTGCGTAGTTCAAATATTTTCTAGGAATTTTAACTCCATTCAGCATTTTTCTCCCAAAACTTTATAAGATATAAAATATAAATTATATATATCTATGACTCCTTCCATCAAATATAAGTGCTGCATTTTTCTTAGGGCTACTCAAGTCAATTCATTTTCATTTTGACGTAGAAAATAGTTTGTTCAATTAAAATCAGGAGTTCGGTCAAAGGAGTCTTTTCTTAAATTTAGACACTTCCAAAGGAAATGACAAAACTACAGATTTAAATCTTGTATAACATGTAAGCACACATTGTTTAATTTGTTCACATCTGCAGCTTTGGTTTACTAAAACTTTAATATTTTCCTCTTATAATTTCAATTATTGCCACTTACCAAGGGTTTCAAAAGATGAATTTAGGGAGTGCTTCATTTGTTGACTGGTTTGATTTAATTTTTCCAATGGGGCTTGCATGCAATGCAATCAAAGTGTAGAAGTCTCTGCAGTAATGCTCACAAACCATTGTGGGAAACTTGGATCCATTTACACAGTAATTAATTAGAGGTTGAAATATCCATAACTCTTGCAGAAGAACAGAAGGAAGCAAGGAAGGAAAATGTTTTCTGTAATCTTAACATTCTTCCTGTTGGTTTCAATGTCAACCTCATTACAAAATTATTCTCTGTGGCCAATGAAGAGGCTCAGCAGGGGGGAGGACACAGGAGTTCCTTACCTAATGCTTCTAAGATGGAGTGGGGTCACAGCCAGATTGCTAGGTAACCCACACACCAACCTAATGCTTATAAGATGGAGTGGGGTCACAGCCAGGTTGCTAGGTAACTCACACACCAACCTTAATTCTGTACTTGTTATTAAAGTCTTGAAACATAAAACAAAGTTTAGTCATGGACCCTTTGGAATCTAACTAAAATAGGCCTACTAACTACAAAACGAAGACCCTCAACTCTTCATCTGCACTATTCCATCCTCTGGGTTCATGATTAGTCAACAATTTGTTTGGCTTTATATGTTAACTCTTCTTTCAGCCACCAGGTTCCAGATGCTACCATGATGCCAACCAGACTTCCTTATGCAGATGACCCCATCAATGTGTCCTGGAGCCCTGCTTCCCCAGATCCCTGTCCCACTAGGGAAAGAGAGAGACAGGCTGGGAGTATGGATGGACCTGCTAATGCCCATATTCAGCAGGGAAGCAATTACAGAAGCCAGACCTTCCACCTTCTGCACCCCATAATGATTCTGGGTCCATACTGCCAATGCCCATGTTCAGCAGGGAAGCAATTATAGAAGCCAGACCTTCCATCTTCTGTATCCCATAATGATTCTGGGTCCATACTCCCGGAGTGATAAAGAATAGGAAAGCTATCAGAGGAAGGGATGGGATACAGAGTTCTGGTGGTGGGAATTGTACCCTTCTTATCCTATGGTTTTTGTCAATGCTTCCTTTTTACAAATAAAAAATTAAAAAAAAGTTCCACACAAGAACTTGCATCAACTGTGCAGAAAAATGAGTGATACAGAGTATTTCTTTCCTCATCTTTTCAGAAATTGAGGTGTTACTACAAATGAAATATTAGTACAGTAATGGGATCTCCTCTCTCTCTCTCTTTTTTGCAGTATTTTAAATTGTATTTAACTTCCAATAACACTATCAAGAAAATTCTTGGAAGGAAATATGGCATTTCTTTTTCTTTGTTTATAGAGGTGAGAGACAGAGAGAGAAAGAAGGAAAGAGAGACAGAGAAAGAGATACTGTCAGCACTGTTCTGCTACTCATTAAGCTTCTCCCCTGAAGGTAGAGACTGGGGACATGAACCCAGGACCTTGAACATGGTAACTAGTTGTGCCACTGCCCAGCCCTTAGAAATATGGTACCTCTGAGCAATTTCCTCGTTACTTGCTCTTGCAGATTCCGGATAAGGATTTTGCTAGAAGCAAAATTACAGAACTACTTTAAATTTGAAGCAATATATCTTAGCATACAAATGTAGGTTTTTTTTTTTTTTATCTGTGGAAGGCAAACAATTAAATTTGTCTTTTTACAGGACTACAAGAAACTTTAGATAAAAAAGTGAAATTCCCTAAATATTATGGAAGGTAACAGATCAAGTTCTTCACTCACATTGAAACCTGACTGACCTAGAGTTAAACATATTCTTTCTAGAGAACACTGAAATACTTGAGTCCCAGGTTTAACTATTTTCACCAAATATTTAGCCAGACTATAGATTTGTTTTGTTTCTGATCCAGCTATATTGCATGTTGTCTTATCACTGAATAGAGAAACAGGGGAGCAGGGACCAAGAGCTAATGCAGTATGTAACTTGGAAGCATGAAGTCTTGAGTTTGACCACCAGCATCTCACAAACTAGAGTGGGCCTCTGGTTCTCTGTCTCTAGCTTGCGTTAAGAAAGCAAACTTTAGGGGAAAAAAAAGGTGCCCCACATGTAGGGGGATATCTGCACAGGCAGTGAAGCAGGGCTGCAGGTCTCTCTCTCTCTCTCTCTCTCTCTTGCCTTTCTCTCTCAATTAACTCTCTGTCCTATCAAATAAAATTTCTCAAAAAAAAAAATGTGAGGATGTGTGGATGATGGTACACTGGATTAATCAGTACACATGTTACAGTGCTCAAGGACCCAGGTTCAACCCCCTGTCCCGTCTACAGGGAAAAATTTCCAGTAGTAAAGCAGTGCTATGGGTGTCTCTCTTTCCCTTTTCTTTCTATTTATATATTTTTTTAAATATTTATTTTATTTTAATGTGACAGAAAGAGAGAGAGAAAGAGAGAGAGAGAGAGGCAGCAACAGAGAAATACCAGAACACTGCTCAGCTCTGGCTTAGGGTGGGGCTGAGGATTGAACATGGAACCTCAAGAGCTTCAGGCACGAAGTCTTTTGTAGAACCATTATGCCGTCACCCCCTCTCCCTCTATATCTCCCCCTTTGATTTTGATTTATCTATGTTTCTGTCCAACAAATAAAATAAATACAATAAAAAAAGAAAAGAAAAAAAGGAGTAACAGAAGCACAGTCACATTGCCATGTATTCAGAGAAATGAAAAAGACCGAACTGGCTTGCTGGTCTATCATTGTTCCTGGTATATAGTTATTAGGCTGTTCTGACAAGTATTTATTTTTTTACTAGTTTCCAGCAATAATGTCTTAAAGAAGCATTGCTAAGGCCTTAAAGAATTCAAATATTGGGACTATTACATTGTGATTTACTTGTTCCATGATATGAATTCATAACAGAGAAACCTGGGTAGAGGCTTGACATCAGCTGAGCTCATGCAGAGAAACCCTTAAAAGACCACAGAGAGGATTTTGCAGCACCCCACAGATAATGAAGGCTTTGAGGAAAGACTAGCTATTTCAGAAATAGCCAGGGACTAAACTCTGCCTGGTGTTACTAGGAAACCAACTACTCTGCAGTGTCACTCACCTGCTGCCTCTGCCCTCTGCAGATTCTGGGCTTTCAGAGAGTAGGACCAGCTGTGCCAAACTGCAGGCCCTGGTCAGGTTCCTCACAGCACACTGAGTGGCTTCTGGGGGGGCCAGCATGTGTCTCTTGGGTACAGTGAGCTTGATGGTGCCCTGAAACACTGCTGATGTTCAGAGAGGGTGGTGGTTGGTTGGTCCATGCTACTTCTTGCCCAAAATAGTTTCATAAGCCTTTAGAGCTGTTCAAACTCTTAGGTGGACAATACCCAAGTGTCAACTTTGTAGCTATTTTTGTTGTTGTTGTTGTTCTTATGGATCCAGGAAATTAAAAATTGTGTCTGTTATGATAATTATTGCATTAACTTTTTTAAGATAGGTTCGAGACCTTCTGCCCCCTCAGAACTTTCTCTAATAGCATGAGTAGGGCTTTGAATATATTTAGGAGAAGGAAAGGATTAAAATAATTGAGTGACAAAGTAGATAAAGAAACTGGTGTCTAAGACCTGGAACCACAAAACATATCTAAGAAGATATGATGGAACACTCCATGATAACTGGTTTTAGAGAGGACTTTGGAGACTGTTTCAAAGATCCAGGAAACAGAAGCAAACATAAATAAATGTGACTGCATCACACTAAGACTTTTTTTTTTAAGTCTCCCTTTGCTCTATCATATTGATAGGTAATGAGTGTAATTATAAACTAAAGAAAATAGTTGGTCACAGAAACACACAGTAAAAGACCAGGTCTCTGGTTTTAAGAGGCGGGAAGTGGGAGTGGAGAAATTGCTAGGAATAATCCCTCAGAAAAGTCCCAGAGATTCTAGGACTGGGAGAAATAAGGATTTAAAGAGAATAGAGAAGGTTCCTCACAGTCTTACTGTTTAAGAAGGCAATAGATAATTGTTATTATAACCAAGGTACTTGGGAGCTTGGTTTACTTTGAAAATCCCTTGGTTAGGATTCACCACACTATACTTGACCTCACCATGATGTATGCTATTTAATGCTATTTACTAATGACTATATCTTTTTATTTATTTATTTATTTAAATGTATTTATATATTACAGAATTGTTGGTATGCTTCTAGTTCTGCTTCTGGGATCCCTTCTGTTACATTGCTTGATGTTGTGGTCTATTTACACGGTCATTCTGTTACATTGGTTTGGTCTCCCTCCCCCTGCCTCTGGGAGATTTTGGTTTAGCCCTTGCTAGTTCACGCTTCTTCCTTCTCCCCACCCCCTATCCTACGTATTTCATTTGTTCCTGACTCTTCTGCCGGAGGAGAGAGAGGAAAGATAGAGAAGGTCAAGATTGTGAGTAGAGATAGATTACATTGCGCTGTGTTCCACGTCAATAAAGAAACACTGCTTTCCACTCAGCCATGAGTCCCTGGTCGTCTGTCTCCTGCCTGCGAAGCTAGCCCAGCATACTGGCGCCCTGAACTTGGACTGACACAGAATTACATGTTGACAGGGGTTTGAATCCACACCATTCCCACCACCAGAGTTCTGAATCTTCAGTCTCCCCACTGCAAACCACCACAGTTCCCCTAAGGTTGTAGACATGGGCCAATCATCACCACTACAACTATTTGTCCATGTTTATACATAGCTGCCCCTTCTTTTTCTGATTCAATCCTCTTCATCAGGAACATCATCATAAGCCCTTTTAGTGGGACTCCAGGACACTGTCCTCACTATAAAGTAGCAATGGTAGGGACTGCTCCACTCTCTGAATGGAGGATGGGTCATACTACTCTGCCACTTGAGACTGGTCCTGAAATGAGTGCAGCCTAGAATGTTCCCAGCTGTGACCATGAACTGTGAGCACAGACTGTCAAGGACTCAGAGACTGTGCAGGATCCTGTGCTAAATGTGAATATATGGGCCCAATGTCAGATTGATAGGGTAAACACTGAATTGTATTTATATACTTTTTTCAAGTTTTAGAGTTACTCTCTGCCCTAATCCAGCTTTCTAGTTCTATTCTCAACTCTGACACCAGCTTCTCAGATATTATTTTAAGTCGACTTACATATTAGCTATCAAGCTCATGAAAAAATTACTGAAGTCATGGACCCTTAGCAACATACCTAAAATAGATTTTCTAGCTTCTTTCCACTCTAGGATTCCTATTCTCATTTGCTCTATTCCTACTTTTTGGTTCTTGTTTATTAAATAATTTTTCCTACTTTATATCTTATTGTCTTTCAGCCACCAAGTTGCAGATGTTACTATGACTCCATCCTGAACTCTTTGGGCAGATGACCTCACCATATGTCCTAGAATCTCACCTCTCTAGAGTCCTACCCCACTAGGAAAAGATTTAGACACAGGCTGGAGGTATGGATTGACCTGAGAATACCCATGTCCTGCAGAGAAGCAATTATAGAAGCCAGAACTCCCACCTTCTGCACCCCATAAAGAATTTTGGTCCATACCCTCAGAGAGGGAGAAATGCTAGGGAAAGATAACCAGAGTGCTCTGAACTCCAATTCCATCAAGAAGAGGAACATAGGAAGGGCGTTAAAAAATAGTCATAGGTGTAGGTGTGACTTAGAAGGAAGAGAAGGCAGGATCATAAAAAAATGGGAATATATATATATATGTACATATATATATATTATATATATTGAAATAATAGTTAACTCCTATCTGTGACCTTGGGAGAACCACTGCAGTTTCCAGTGGAGGGAATGGGGACACGGAACTCGGGTGGTGGGAATGGTGTGGTATTATACCCCTGTTATTTCACAACTTTATAAATCAATATAAAATCACTAATAAAAAATAAAGATGCCATAGGAATCTGGAAAAACATAAAAGGAAGTCAGGCACTGTTTATTTTACCAAGAAGAGGAAAAAAGAAAGGACACTCAGAAGTAGTAATAGATATAGAGGTGACTTTAGAAAGGAAATGAAGGCAGAACCATAGAAAAAAGTGAGAAAAAAAAAGGACACATAGATAGATAGTTATAGATACAAAGCCATATCTGTGACCTTGGGAAAACTATTGCAGTTTCCAATGGAAGCAATGGAGACATAGAATTCTATTGATGGGAATGGTGTGGCATTGTACCCCTATTATCTCATAATATTTACATAAAAATGCAAATCAATATTAAATATTAAGTCACTAATAAAAAGAACAATGCCTCAGTTTCATTTTTAACTATAGTGACTATGTTGTGTGTTAATTTATCTCAGTTGGAATTATGTTTCCTCTTTCTGTGCTTCTGAGTTAGAACTGCCCACAAAAGACATTTATGGGAGTTATGGAAGGCAAAAGTAAGTAGCAAGAATTATGTTCAGCAAGTTGGTCTTAGGCCCCAGGCTCTACTATAGCTTGCACACTGAGTGCTGATGGGTGAAAATGAGACATGCTTGACATTGAAGACCACTAGAGAAGCATTGCACAGCTTAGTGGATGCCAATGGAAAGATGGCCAAATTGTATTCTCAGTTCTACCCTTAGCAACCTACTACCACATGGACCTTGACCTCAGAATCAGTGCTAGAAAGTAGAAGCACTTCCTATGTTAACACAGAAAGTGACTGAGAAGTCACTGAAATGTTTGCATTTTCTAGAAGTAACTACCACAGGGAAGAAATGGTTAGTATGGCCTTATGAAAATCAGAAAAACTATATTTTTTGTGTTTGCATTTAAAACCACCATCCACAACATTTTTCTTACTTCATAGTCTCTTTCATTCTGCTGATCAACCAACTTTAACAATGCTGAATTCTTCTGATTGTGTTGTATAGTCATAAGGAGTTTGTAGCTATTGAAATCAAACTTTTTTTTTTCCTTTGCTTCCAGGGTTATTGCTGGGGTTTTGGTGCCTGCACTATGAATCCACTGCTCCTGGAGGCCATTTTTCCCATTTTGTTGCCCTTGTTGTTACCCTTGTTGTTGTTGTTAATGTTATTGTTGCCATTGCTGTTGTTGTTGGAGAGGACAGAGAGAAATTGAGAGAGGAGGGAAAAACTGAGAGGGGAAGAGAAAGACACCTGCAGACCTGCTTCACCACCTGTGAAGCGACCAACCCAATTTGCAGGTGGGGAGCCTGGGGCTTGAACTGGTATCCTTACATCAGTCCTTAAAGATTTGTGCCATGTGCACTTAACTTGCTGCGCTACCACCTGGCCTCTGAAATCAAAACTTTTTTTTTTTTTTTTTTGCCTCCAGGGTTATTTCTGGAGCACGGTGCCTGCACCATGAATCCACTGCTCCTGGAGGCTATTGTTTTCCCTTTTTGCTGCCCTTGTTGTTTATCGTTGCTGTTATCATTATTGTTGTTAATTGTATTGTTGTTATTATTGTTGTTGGATAGGACAGAGAGAAATGGAGCGAGGAGGGGAAGACAGAGAGGGGAAGAGAAAGATAGACACCTACAGATCTGCTTGTGAAGCAAACCCCCTGCAGGTGGGGAGCCTGGGCTCGAACCAGGATCCTTACACAGGTCCCTGTGCTTTGAGCTATGTGCGCTTAACCTGCTGTGCCACAGCCCGGAGCCCAATCAAAGTATTTTTTAAGGCCCCGGCTCCCCACCTGCAGGGGAGTGGCTTCACAGGTGAAGTAGGTCTGCAGGTGTCTATTTTTCTCTCCTCCACCCTCTGCTTTCCCCTCCTCTCTCCATTTCTCTCTGTCCTATGCAACAATGAAGGACATCAACAACAACAATAATTGTTGGTATGCTTCTAATTCTGCTTCTAAAACCCCTTCTGTTTCATTGGTTTAATCTCCCCTGCTTAACACTGTATTCTATTTACATAACCACTGTTAACTAAGCACCGCCCTGCCTCAGGGCATTGGTTTAATCCTCACTGTTTTGCACATTTTTTTCTTCTCCCCACCCCCTATCCTAGGTACATCCTCTTCGGACCTGACACTTCCGCCTCAGGATATATAAGGACAGGATTGTGATTAGAGATAGTTTAGATTGTGCTGCGTTCCACATGAATAAAGACTGAACTGTGTACCACTCAGCCATGAGTCCCTGGCCATCTCTCTGTCTCCTGCCCGCGAAGCTAGACAGGCAAATAATAATCACAATAAGGTTACAGCAAGGGCAACAAAAGGGGGAAAAATGGCCTCCAGGAACAGTAGATTCATGGCGCAGGCACTGAGCCCCAGCAATAACCCTGGAGGCCAAAAAAAAAAGTGTGTAGAGTTCTTGTTTTCATAGTTTTGCTGTATGTGAATTGGATCCTGAAAATTTGTCATTCATTGAAATAATAAGCTTCATATTTTGTACGTTCTGTGCTAAAAAAAGACAACTTATTTGGAGCAAGCTCATTGAGTATAATACAACATGTCTATTTCCTATATTCATTAGAATTCTATTTTATTTATTCGTTTTTAAAAACCTTTTTAAAAAATTGATTTTGGTGATCCGGGAGGTGGCACAATGGATAAAGCATTGGGCTCTCAAGAATGAGGTCCTGAGTTCAATCCCCAGCAGCACATGTACCAGAGTGATGTCTGGTTCTTTCTCTCTCTCCTCCTATCTTTCTCATGAATAAATAAATAAATTCTTTTAAAAAATTGATTTTGAGGGTGGAGCTGGGAGATGGCACACCCGGTAAGCACACATAGTAATATCTGCAAGGACCTGTGCAAGGAAGCAAATTTGAGCCCCCAGCTCCCCACCTACAAGGGGGTGAAGCAGGTGTATCTCCCTCCTCTCTCAACAGTCTTTTGTCTTATCTGATAAAAAAAGAAAGAAAGAAATAGCTGCCAGGAGCAGTGGATTCGTAGTGCCTGCATCAAGCCCTAGTGATGACCCTGGAGGGGGAAAATTTTTTTTTTTTTCAGGACAGGGAGACAGAAAAGCAGAGAGGGAGCAAGGGGGAGAGGGAGAGGGTGAAGGAGTGGGAGGGGAGGGGGAGGGGAGGGGGGAGGGGATACAGACAGTTTGAGATCCAGAGGGTAGGGGGAGATTAGAGAGGAAGAGAGATAAAGAGACACCTGCAGCCCTGTTTCACCACTTGCAAAATTTTCCCCTTGCACGTGTGCCACCACCTAGCCCCTCAGTTTACTTTTCTAGAAAAATGAGTATAATGAGTGCTACCCAAGGGCTACTGCCAAGTGCTACCCATTATGATCACCTTGGAGGAGAAAGGGACCATGGAGTACTGGCACACATGGAGTGCATTTCTGCATTAACCGTAGATAGTCATTGACATTGTTTACATTGCATTAACCGTAGATGGTCATAGACATTGTTTACATATTCAATTTATTCTTAGAACGCATTTACAGCAAGTATTTACTTCTGGAAATACTTCAGAGGACAATGACTTTTGAGAATTTTAACATTCTCTTCTACTAACCCCCAGAAGTATTTCTTCTCATGGTGTTTGTAATAAACTTGTATCCAAGCCTGAGTTGCTCTTACTTGGAAAGTCAATGAATATTTTTGAGGAGGAGAAACTGATTAGTCTGCCACATTTCTTCTTTCTTTCTTTTTTTTTTTTTTTTTGTTTGATGATTTGCAAGCCTATTTGCAAATGATTTCTGTTCCATATATGAGTGAAACCATCTGGTAAATATTTTTCACTTCTTTATTTATCCCACTTAGCAACACTGCTGGGAACACCTGATTTACTTATGGTGAGCAAAAGAGATTATGGGACAACAACATAATTTGAATATGTCTGATATCAGACTGATGTCAAGAGCATGTTTGGGGGCCAGGCAGTGGCATACCTGGTTGAGTGCACATGTTACAGTGCACAAGGACCTGGGTTCAAGCCCCTGGCCACCATCTGCAGGGGGAAAGCTTCACAAGCAGTGAAGCTGGGCTGCAGGTATCTCCCTCTCTATCTCCCCCTGCTCTCTCAATTTCTCTCTGTCTCTATCCATAAATAAAATATAAAAAGACTTCAAAAACATTAAAAAAAAAAAAAAGCACGTACGTAACCTCACAAGGGATTGTGGGTATAGGAACTTACTTAACCAAGGGGCTGGAAATTCGGCCCTTTTCCTGTTTGCTCTTTCAGCTATCCTATCTTCCTTTTCACTGCTTCCTTTTCTGTCTGATCTTCTCTGGAACCAAGGATACTCTTTCTCCCAGGACCTGCATGTGTTGAAGCTGAATGCTGGTGAACTAAGTTTAAGGATTCGTGATTCCCGCCATATTTCTAAGTACCTTTGCCTCCTATTTTTCCATTGTGTCATTATGTATCCAATAAATTCCCATTATGTTAAGCCCTACAACAAAAGCCCAATGGAAGTTTTATTTTTTTTCTATACAACATCAGTTACTATTCATTCATTTTTGTCTCAAAAAATAACATGTATTTTAATGAATGAGTAGCATTCCAATGAATATATCACCAATAACTCTGTTATTCAGTCATCTGTTACACATTTGCTTTCTGAATGATTTTTCAAAATCAAGTAGAAAATGGCAGTGCTTTTCATGGAAAATTCTTAAATATGTATAGACTTCTACTTAAGTGACATCCACTTTTTTTTTTGCCTCCAGAGTTATCACTGGGCCTCGGTGCCTGCACCATGAATCCACTGTTCCTGGTGACTATTTTTCTATTTTTGTTGTTGTTATTGTTTTCTTTGTTTTTGCCTCCAGGGTTATCACTGGGGCTGGGTGCCTGCATTCCACTGCTCCCGGAGGCCATTTTTCCCATTTTGTTGCCCTTGTTGTTTTATCATTGTTGTTATTGTTATTGTTGTTCTTATTGCTGTCACTGTTGTTTCATTGTTGTTGGACAGGACAGAGAGAAATGGAGAGAAGAGGGAAGACTGAGAGGGGGAGAGAAGGATAGACACCTGCAGACTTGCTTTACCGCTTGTGAAGCGAACCCCTGCAGGTGGGGAGCCTGAAGCTCAAACTGGGATCCGCTGGTCCTGGTGCTTTGTGCCAGTTAACCCACTGAGCTACCACCTGGCCCCCTGTTATCATTGTTGGATAGGACAGAGAGAAATTGAGAGAGGAGGGAAGGTAGAAAGGGAGAGAGAAAAGCATCTTAAGACCTGCTTTACTTGTCAAGCGACCCCCCCCCTTTGCAGCTGGGGAGCTGGGGTCCTTGCTCCGGGGTCCTTGCACTTGGTAATATGGTGCGCTACCGCCTGCTCCCCCCACCCCACTTTTTCTTTATGAAGCTTTCTCTATTGATTATGTGTGGAGACAAGTTTACTAACTTAAATTGTTTTCTAGCTTGGAATCCCCTTCTTTTCCCTTCATTTATTCCTGTGATTTTTTAATGACAGGATATAGAATCACATGTGAAAGTTATTTGAGAGTGAGGCCACCAAGTGGGCACATCTTTTGCCCAAAATTCATGGCCTAGAATGGAACTGAATGGAGCACCTAACTCCCAGGAAGCTGTGGAATTCAGTCCAATGGTATGTTCAGGAGATAAGCTGACAAAGAGTTTAGTAAGAACAGCTGCCTAGTCTCTTAACACAAACTTGCATGTAGATATTATAAAATTTGTGAATGTGGTATTAAGTAAACAAGGTTTGAGAAATATCTCAAGTTTTGCAATTGTTGAACTTTGGCCAAAAAAAGAGTTGTGCTTAGCATACACCATTAATTCTAACTTAGATTTTCTGATTTTCTTACAGTCAAAGAGAGAATGAGAGTAAAAGCAAGAACACAGTAGGTGGAGCAGATGCATGGACTGGCGGTGTTAAGAGAGATAATTGTTGGGCTTCGGGCGATAGCGCAGCGGGTTAAGTGCAGGTGGCGCTAAGTACAAGGACCAATCAAGGATCCCGGTTCGAGCTCCCGGCTCCCCACCTGCAGGGGAGTCGCTTCACAGGTAGTGAAGCAGGTCTGCAGGTGTCTATCTTTCTCTCCCCCTCTCTGTCTTCCTCTCCTCTTCGTTTCTATCCAATGACGATGACATTAATTACAAGAATAATAAAAAAGAGAGAGATAGTTGTTTCCTCCTATTAAAAATGTAAACAGCTGGGTTCTGGAGAGATGGTGGACTTTGAGAATATCTTCTCCACCCACCCCCAACCCCATCCTTGGCAGGAAGTGGGTCATGGACTCTGATGAAATAATCAGTGATGAAATAGATATGATACAGAAGTTCAAGGAGCACAGGAAGATAAAATAAAATGTGAACTACAACTGGAGTGTGAATAAATTTAAAAAAACACACCAAGTTTAGGCACTTAAGAAACCTGACATCACTGAAGACTGTAACATAGCAAATCAAGAAGTAAGGACTGTGATGTGTATATAGTGACAATGGTGTCTATACTCAGGACTTACAAAATCATTTTGCTAAAGAACTTCAACAGAATATACAGGCTTAAGAAATGGCAAATGCATTTCAATCTTTCCCACCTCCTGAAGAATCTATGAAGGAAGATAGAGTAAAGTTTACCCAGAAAGCTGCTAAGCAAAATACTAAAAACATTAAAACTATTCATAAGAATGGTAAACAGAAGAAAACAAAGTGAAAAGGGCCTCTGGGCTCTGGAGACAAAGGATATAATGTCTCATTAAGGAAGAGCAATTCACAGCAATAGGATGGTGAACTGGGGAGCCACAGCAAGTGAGAATCCATCAACGGACATACAGTGGAATGCAGGGGAAAACATTTGTAGATATTTTCTGGAAGGAAATGAATTACAGAGACCAGCGTAAATTTGATCATGATGCAGAGATAGAGAGGGGGAAAAAAAGGAGAGTGCAAGTTTTATGTACAAGGATATTATACCAGAGGTGAAAACTGTCTGTATTTGCATAATGAATATAGCCTTGCAAGTCTTACGATACAGGAACAAAATGTTATCAGGGAGAGTCTTGCAAGTTTTCTCATGATCCACTGACTGTTTACACAAGAACTGTTGGCTAAAGTTTTAAATTCAGGAAGGAAGTCACCATAAAAATGAACTACATTAAAAAACTGAAGCGTGCGTATGTCTTCAAGATTGTTAAAGGCTGGTGATTTGGAATGGTTTGAATCCTTATTTAAACTGCCCTCTTGAGTCATGACAGTGTGCAACATCTTCTGTGAATGGTTTAGAGACAGAATTTAGTATGTAAGTAAAGGAGTTGGTCTTCACAAAGAGTTATGAGATGAATATATATATATATAACAAATGCTGGCTGGTAGGTAAATGTGATAATAGCAGGAGTCTTCTGATAGACTGAGTTTTCTCAGTTGGACTGAGGATGCATGAGTAGGGGTTCAAGATTTGAAGAGGAAAACTGCTATTTATTTATTTATTTATTCCCTTGTTGTCCTTTTTTATTGTTGTAGTTATTATTGATGTTGTCGTTGTTGGATAGGACAGAGAGAAATGGAGGGAGGAGGGGAAGACAGAGAGGGGGAGAGAAAGAGAAACACCTGCAGACCTGCTTCACTGCTTGTGAAGCGACTCCCTTCCAGGTGGGGAGCCAGGGGCTCGAACCAGGATCCTTAAGCCGGTCCTTGGCTTTGCGCCACGTGCGCTTAACCCGCTGCACTACCGCCCAACTTCCAAACTGCTACCTTTTTAAAGAAAAGTCTTTAATAATAGATAAGCAATGACTTACTTATTTTTATTTATTATTGGTTAGAAATAGAAATTGAGAGGGGTGGGGCAGATAGAGAGGGAGAGAGACAGAAACATCTGCAGCCCTGCTTCACCACTGGTGAAGCTTTCCCCCTGCAGGTGGGGCAATGAATTGTTTAGACCCCAAAAGGAGTTTGGGACAATTACCATACGAATAGAGTCAGCCTGAGGCAGAGCACACTCACTAGGGAATGTGTAAATGGCGGGGACTTGCAGAACAGCTCACCATTTGCCCTGGCTACAGATTAATCCTGGTCTTTTCACATGGCGATTTTGGGGTAACTTAGTTTGCTGACTTTGGACTTTTGCCCATTTTCCTAGCTAGACCTCTCCCCTCACATTCTCACTGATTTTATTGAACAAACCTCTCTTTTGCTTAACTTTAAATGGAGTTGCTTATTTTGCAGCACCTAAATATTTGCCTTTTACCCAGTTCACCCAAATAAAGCCTCTAATTGTTTAAACCCTTTCTCGGCACCCTGCAGTGAATCCTTCATGTGCTGCAGCCCAAAGCCCCTTAAGTATCTAGTTACAACATCAGCAGTAATCATATTTATTTTTTTTAAATATTGATCCCTGGGACCTAATCCAGGACGTTATCCATTCAAAGTCTATGCTCTGCTTCCGATCCATACCCTCGTCTCATAACATATTTTTAGTGGTTGCTCACAGTTCTGAGTTATGGCTAAAATTATGTTACAAGAAAGTAGGGGACAAAAATCTCTCTTCATAATGATTTCATGAAAACATTTTTATGTAGGTCTTCATTACTGAATACATTAAGAAGACTGGACAAGATTGTCCATTTTATGTGACAGTTTTCCTATAATTTTTTTTTATCAGTTGCTAAGAGCCATGTTACAATAAAGCTCAGTTATTGTCGGTTGGTAAAATAACACAAAAATATGAACATACTCAAAAGTTAGCTATAATGTAGAACTTGTTGACTTTGGACCTTTATGTTTCTCAGTCTAGGATATAAAAAAAAGTGCTTTACCTGCTCTGTACTTTATTTTCATATTGGTATTCAAGTTAAATGAATGTTCCCAAATACTTCATTTATGGTCCAGTGTCAAATATTATTCCTTGAAAGAACACTGCATTATTTTGTTTTTGTGGGCAGGAAAGTACTTAGTGTAAAGAATGTGAAGATAAGTGTTCCATTTACGACTTTTATCTGTATTACTTGTAAGACAATTCTTCAAAACAACTATAAAATTGTATCTTCACTAATATTTAATTCAAGCAGATAGCTCTCAAGAATATTGAATTATTTTGTTATATAAAAGGGCTAAACATCTGTTTTAGTGTCCTGTCTTACTTTCACATGTTTCTGTTTGATTGTCTGATCTTACTTAAATGCATCAGCATAAGCATACACTAAACAAAGAATGGGATAACAAGTCATCATCTCCTAAGTAGACAGAAGGGTAAGTACTTGAAAATCAGTTACTTGTATTTGCATCAGAAATATTCTTAGTTTGCACAGGGTATTAGAAGTAGCTTTCAATTAGTGAAACAAATACTACTCAATAGATGTGGAAAAAAAAAAGTGAGAACCCAGAAGAGAAAAATTTTATGAGGGCAAAGTAGACAGTGACCAAAACGTGGGAAGAGCCATAAACTGGGCAGAAATGAGGGAGAAAAAGGAAGAGACATAGAATGAGAGAAAGATAATGACAGAGATACAGAGATGTCATGATAGGTAATAATCAGTGTGGCAAGGGCACAGAACAGGGCATTGATAGAGTTAGAACTGTTTTTATTTGAATGACTTCCACTGTCTATTTTCAAGTGGAAACAGAACATTAAATTTCCCCCACCTCACCCCCATTCATCCTTATGGGCTGGAGGTGTTTTCTGCTTACTGGTGTCAAATCAGACCAGAATAAGTAGCCAATTAAAATTTTTTATTCAGTGAATTTAAGTGCACAAAAATCTTTTATCTTATTGTGAATTAGTCGCAATCTCATTGTGTGTGTGCACAATTGATAGGAGAAGGTATCTAACTTTTCTTAGGTGTGAAGAAAGTTATGAGAGTTAATGCAGGGTGGCATTTTCCCTACAATCCAGTTTCATAACAGGCATTTCACTGATTTCCCATGTCCCAGGTTCTGAATGGGGTCTAGCATACATGGGTGGCTAAGGTATCATTCCTACCCTCTGAAAGTAGAGAATTCAACTAGTTAAAAAAGTAATGAGTACAGGTTCAGCCTGCTCTGAGTTTACTGAGGCATAAGGATGAGAGTGCACTTAAGAAGAATGTCAAAGTACAGATGAAAGGAAGATTTGAAACAGCATGATGGTCATGCAAAAGATTTTCATGCCTGAGACTACAAAGTCCTAGGTTCAGTCCTTGGCATCACTGTAAGTCGGAGCAGAGCTGAGCTCCAATCTTCTCTATTTCTCTCTCCCTCTCTCATTCTTCTTCTTCTAGCGTTTGCCCCCTCTCTCATTAAAAATGAATAAATAAAATATTTAGAGACCTTTGTCAAAATGAAAGAACATAAGAGAGATGACAGTTACCTGACTAGAGGTGACAGTGTCTCATTTGGTGGACGAGAGAGTAGGAGACAACAATAGCTATTATTATCATTCACCTCCACTTCCTCCTCCTTCTTATTTTGATTTTGGTACCTAAGCCTTGTGCATTTGTGATTTCACTGTCCCTAGGTTAAATTTTTTCCCCATTCTATTGATATTTTAACAGAGAAAATAAGGGAGAGAAAGAGAGAAAGAGAGAGAGAGAGAGAGAGAGAGAGAGAGAGAGAGAGAGAAACAGAGAGGCACCACATCCTTGCTCCACCATTCATGGAATTTCTCCCATTTGCTATGGTGCCCAGGTTGAAACTGAAGAACTTGCACACGGTAACTTGTGTGCTCTACTGAATGGGCTGTCTCCCACTCAACAATTACTTCTTTATGGATATTATCTGCAAAGTATTCTTCTAGGCTTCAGCTTTACCTCAGAGGGCAAAAGTGGTTTTTTTATTTATAGATTTTATGGTAATTTTGTAATTATTTGACATCGTTATTCAGCAAATTAAAGAAAAAGTTGTGGGTTTTTCATCTACGTTATGATGATGCACAAGAGAAATTAGTTATTGAATATATACATAGAACTCACTAGAAAATATTTAAAAGAATTACATAGTCTGTGGGAACCAGTAGATCATGGATAAATAATTGGATAAATACTATGACCCTTTTGACATGGTGACTCTGATTCTAGGATCACCCTAGTCTGAATTTGATTTGATTTTTTTATCTTTGACTCAGAAAATTTTCCCATATCTCTATTGTGAAATACAGTACATTGAAAAGTTCAAAAGGCAGTGAGTGATTTTTCTGTTCTAAAGGTTACCGTTGTCTTTGATACTTCACTACTTTTCCTAACACCTGCCCTTTGGGTCACTTTACTTTCCTAAGGCTTCTCCATACATTTCAGACTTGGAAATTCACAGTCAAAGTCAAGTTAGTTAATTTCTTTCTTTCTTTCTTTCTTTTTCTGTTTTTTTTTTTTTACAAAAAATTTTATTATCTTTATTTATTTATTGAATAGTTAGAAATTGAGAGGGGGGAGCGGGAGATAGAGAGGGAGAGAGGCAGAGAGAAGGTTAGTTAATTTGTTTTCCACTAGCTTTCCCAGTAAATTCTTAGGAGGCAGAGGTGATTTTTATTAGTTTATTTTTGATTTTTTATTACCTTTATTTACTGATTAGAGACAATCAGAAATTGAAAGGAAGGGGTGAAAAGAAGGGGGAGGGAGAGAGAGAGAGAGAGAGAGAGAGAGAGCGAGAGCGAGCGAGCTGTAGTACTTTCCTCCTGCAGGTGGGGACCAGGGGCTTGAATCTGGGTTCTGGTGCACTGTCACATGTGCCCTCAACCAGGCACACCACCATGCATTATCCCCTCCCCCCAGGATGATTTTCATTTCCAATTTACACCATTACTATCATAATACTACCTCACCCTCTTAGGAGAAATTCAGAGGCAGGCAGACAAATATACGACTAACTTGTAGGTAGTCTCAAGGACAGGGACAAATCGATTTCTTTTCCTGAATGTTACACTTCTTTCCTGTGGAAAAATATTCTAACAAGGGTCGCATGGTTGCATAAAGAGCTGTTTAGAGATTCTCAATGCCAAATATAGAAACTGCACCTGGGGGATTCATTTACTAAAAAAGAAGGAAAAAAAAAGCTACAATTTTCAGTATACTTCGCCCTCACTCCCTGCCTCATTTAGCATATGCAACCTAGACTGACCTTTGCAAACACAATCAACTGTCTTAGTTGCAATCTGCAGCCTAATGTCAGACACTGTGCTGGCAACAGAGCCTTCAAAAAGTGCTGTCATATTTATAAAACTTATGCTAATTTAAACTATTTTTTACCTAGCTCCCCTCCTCCCATTAATTAAAAATCATTGAGTTTATTGATTCTGACAAATTGATAGCAAGTCCACAAGTTCATGTGTAGTAGTAGATAATTCACATACAAGAGATGCTGATAGGCTTCTGTAAATTATGAATATCCAGGTCTTACAAAAGCATCCTTGGAGACTGATAGATACAACAAACAGTAAGGAGGCCGGGTGGTGGTGCACCTGGTTGAGCGCACATGCTACAATGTGCTAGGCCCTAGGTTTGAGCCCCTATCCCCCACCTGCAGGGGGAAAGCTTTGTGACTGGTGAAGCAGTGTGGCAAGTGTCTTGCTGTCTCTCTTCCTCTCTCTCTTCCCCCTTCTTCTCAATTACTGGCTGTCTATCTAATAAATGAAGATTAAAAATTAAAAAAAGGAAAAAAAACAGAAAAAAACGAAACAAAGAGGTAAAAATGGGCTCCCCACACACACACTAGAACAAATTATGGAAATCACTGATCTCACTTAGAAGCACTCTTCTTTTTTGTGAGTTATTTATTATTATTATTTTTATTTCACTGCCTTTGATCTGAAGTCAGGGTCTTTCTGAAAAGTGTTAGCAAAGGAGACTCAGAGGTAACTAAGAAGATGTATGGCGGCTGGGAAAAAAAAAATCTTTTCTTAAGTGTTTAATACCTTTCAAAAATGTCCAGGAGAGAAGTAGGTAGCTGTTACTAATTTTTAAGGTTGGTTGACATCATTCAGTTCAAGACCAAGGCTTAATTTTGCATTTTGAATAATGCAGACATTTCTCTTTAGTTAAAATAGGAACAGAAATAATAAATGATACTTTGTCTGCCAAAATACTGTGACATTACATTAGATATTTTCAATTGGTCTTCAGAATAAGCTTTCCAGGAGTATACTTAGACAATTTGGAAGGCTACCAGTATCATTTTCTTATTTTATATTTACATTTTGGAAAAACAATTTAAAGGATGTGTCTTCCTGACTGTGAATCAGTAATGTAACATCCAAAGTGCAGTTCACTATTATATTGATAAGTTAAAGTGTTGGCACAAGCCCACAAGATCACTGCAATTAATTGCAAACATTGCTTTTTTGTTCACATAGGCTTTCTGAAGACTCTGGTACAATTTAATTACATCTGCAGTTTTGAGTCCTATTTCTTTTAATAAGAATGTAAAAATTGCCCTCACTTGAGAACTGTGGTGCTAAAGGCCTTATGATTATTTTTCACTGTCTTCTCTTCTAGCAAATCATCATACCCTGTTGGTTTGGGTATATAGTTTACTTTGGTTTGAGAACCCAAGGCTCCTTTTGACTGTACTGATCATTTGAATTGATGGTAACACAGCTACACTATCCAAATGTCTCTCAGTAACATAATATATAAGCCTAATAACACAAGAATGAAACTATTACTAGAATAGGCTACTAGCGTCTGATACAAATGCTAGTTTGATAAATATTAAAACAGCTGATGCAGATTCTATTGAAAGTCTTAAGCTAATTAAGGACACTAAAGTCAATGGCACTACAGTATCTGCCAGTACCAACACAATCCATGCAGCCATTCATTACTCTGAAAGAAGACTGACAAGTCGGTTAAAGATCATTTACTCAAATCTTTCCTATCACATGAGACTACCTAGTTCCATTTCAGATGGTGCATTTTCTAACGAAGCTAAAGAGCCTAGATATAGGGTCGGGCTTACACATATATCCACAAGTTAGGGACAGTTATATACCTCAAAGCAAAAGTGTTTAATAGTCCTCTGTGACTAGACTTAGACCTAAGATTGGCAACCTAGTAGAATAGCCTCAAGGAGGCACCATAAATTCCCTTATTAAATATTTAATACTTAGACCTAGACGCCCTCCTCTCCTACCCACTATTTCACTTCCTTCAATCGCTCTACCTAGTCAATTAATTATACAAAAGATAGTAATATATACTCTTCCATCTTTTAATCTCTTCTGACAGGGTATTAGCATAATTGTAATAATCTTTAGAAGAATCACTGTATACAATTGGGCCAAGAGACATACTTGCAAAATATATATATTAAGTAAAGGATAATAAAGATCCCTATGACCATACTTACTAGAATCATCAAACAAGTAAATGCAAGCCCCCCCAAATAAAACAAAAACAAAACCCCAAAAACCTTGAAGCTAACTTAGACCCTACGATAGTCCTAGGTCTATTTCCTCCCTAAACTGATGCCAGACCACCTTGGGTAAGACAAATGGTACTTGATGCTTTAACAAATGGGAGAAAGTCTAAGCTTGTCAGACAAAGACAAAGAAAGCTGGAAAAGGGTAAGAGACTGGCTCACTTAATGATATCCAATAGTTTTAATAATTTCCTTATTAGGGAATCTTTGTTCCCCCATAGATACTATGGACCTTGCCCTCTAACAGATCTCTGCCTCTACCATCACTGGTCACTTTCACCAGGAACACCATCATAAGCCCTCCTGTGGGCCTTTCTAGGACCTTGCTCTTGCTATAAACTAGCAGTGGTAGGAACTGCCCCACTCTCCGAGGGAGAGGGGCTGGGTCATCTTACTCCACCACTCCACGAAGACTGGTCCTGAAATAAGTGCAGCCTAGAATGTTTCCAGCTGTGATCATAGACTGTGAGTTCAGCTTGACAGGGACTTGGAAGTCATACAGGCTTCTGTGCTAAATATAAATACATATGCACCCTCGATCAGATTTATGTGGTAAATAATCAATTGTAATTATGTATTTTCTTTAAATTTTGGAGCTATTTTCTGCCCTAATCTGGCTTTGTAGTTCTGTTCTGACCTCTGACACCATCTTCCCAGACAATATTTGTAGTCCACCTCCATGTTAGCTGTCAAACTCAAGCAAAGATTACTATATTGTAAATGATCTTTTTTAAAAAATAATTTTGTATGTTATTTATTTATTTTAACATGTATTTATTTATTCCCTTTTTGTTGCCCTTGTTTTTTTTTTTATTGTTGTAGTTATTGTTAGTGATGTCGTCGTTGTTGGATAGGACAGAGAGAAATGGAGAGAGAAGGGGAAGACAGAGAGGGGGAGAGAAAGACAGACACCTGCAGACCTGCTTCATCGCCGGTGAAGCGATTCCCCTGCAGGTGGGGAGCTGGGGACTGGAACCGGGATCCTTATGCTGGTCCTTGTGCTTTGTGCCACCTGTGCTTAACCCGCTGTGCTACCGCCCAACTCCCTGTATGCTATTTAATATTTATTTACAAGATTATAAGATAATAGGGGTATAATTCCACATTGTTTCCAACACCAAAGGTCTGTGTCCCCATTCCCTCCATCTGTGTCACAGATAAGGTTTGACTTTATATCTGCCACTATGTATATACATCATATATATATATATATATATATATGTCATATATATATATGTCATATATATATACATATATATATAATGTTTTCTACAGACCTGCCTTTACTCTCTTTTAAAGTCACACCTATACCTATTATTACTTCCAAGCATTATTCCTTTTTCCCTCTTCTCTCTCAGATAAAAGAAACAGTACCTGACTTCTTTCGGTGTTTTCCAAATTCACCTCCCTTTTAGTGGTAGTATCAAAACAATATTTCTGGTGTCAGATATTTTGAGTCCTGGTGGAACTGTAGTTCAGGGTTCTCTGGTTATCTTCCCCTATTAATTACCTCTCTGAGAGTATGGACCAAAATTCTTTTTGGGGTGCAGAAAACGTGATTGCTGGCTTTTGTAATTGCTTCTCTGATGGCCATGGATGTTGGCAGGTTGATCCATATCCCCAACCTGTTTCTATCTTTCTCTAGTAGGGCAGGGCTCTGGAGAGGTGGGGTTCTGGGGAAGCATTGGTGAGGTCATCTGCCCAAAGAGGTCAGGATGGAATCATAGTAGCATCTGCAACGTGCTGGCCAAGAGGCAATAAGGTATAAAGCAGGACAAAATGTTTATTAAACAGGAAACTAAAAGGTAAGAATACAAAAGGTATGACTAGGGTGGAAAGTGGCTAGGAAGTTTGTTTTAGGTATGTTCCTAGGGGCCTATAACTTTAGTTTCAAAAATTTAGGTCTAAATGCCTACACTACATTTAGTGTAGTGCCTATACTACATTTAAATGTACTATTTCGGTCTAAATGCCATCACTACAACTAGTTCAGTGAAGTTAGGGCCAAATGTTAGCATATTACAATCAGTTTAGTGAAGAGGAAAAGCAAAAATGACCTGGGGAGCAAGCAATGCACAACTAGTTGAATGAACATCTACAGGGAATTGGGTTCAAGCCTCTAGTGCCCATCTGCAGGGGGAAAGCTTCACAAGTAGTGAAGCAGTGCTGTAGGCATCTCTCTTTCTCTCTCCTTCTCAATCTTCCCCATCCCTCTCAATTTCCTCTGTCTTTATCTAATAAATAAATGAAAACAAGAAAGAAAGAAAGAAAGAAAGAAAGAAAGAAAGAAAGAAAGAAAGAAAGAAAGAGAAAGAGAAAGTAAAGAAGAAAGACTCTTGGTACATTTTCAAATGTACTTCCTAGGCAGCCTGGAGATAGTCAACTTGTGAAAGTATGGGCCTTACCATGTATCAGGCCCTGAGTTTGAGCCCTGATGTCACAAATGAACATCAGGGCACAGATGGTGGGCTGGCGCTGTGATCTCTTCCCCTCTCCTTTTGACGGAAAGCAGTGGCACTGCACATGCATAAGGTCCCAGTGCCACACACATTCACACTATTTTCTAAGGTGTTAAGCCGGGATTTACAAAGATATCCATTTTTTTTAAAAGTATTTGTTTATCCACATTACAAATAATGTTCTCTAAATTACATCCCTTTGGAGTTGTGCTTTATAGAGAAGTAATAATGGCTACGTAGACAATGATCTCAACTTATAAGCAGAGACTAATTACCATGTTATAACCACAGATTTAAGATGCTCCAATGGATTTATTTGCCTATAATGTTATAATTCAAGTTATCAGCACATTCTCTACTAGTACATAAACCAACAACAAACAATGTTGTCCCAACAAGTGCCTTATATACAAACAAATGGCCAATAAACACCAGTTATTTAGTTATGTGGGTAAGTTTCAAACCCACTTAACTTCAGGTTAAGTAATAAACATCAATCTTAACTCCTTAGCTTTTTTTTTTTTCAGTAGCACTTTTCTTTTTTCCCTTCAGCTGGTACTGGGTGGGGCAACAGACATGCATATTACTACTTAGTGGTACTCCCTGAGTGACTTTTCTCTTTCTTCTGTTTTTAGAGAAAGTTGAAAAGGAGAGACTAACTGAGAGAATGAGGACCGATACCAGAGCAATATCCAAGAAGCTCCCCTGGACTCCGTCCATGTATTGCCCTATGTTGTCAGGAATCAAACCCCGGACCTCACACATAGTGAAGACATGTTCCCTACTGGATGAATGTTGCCAGTTACTTTTTTTTTAAATTCACATAAATTTAAAAAACTTATGTGAATTTAAAAATTTTAAGTGTCCTTCTTTTTCTCCTTGGTCAATTTTTTTTATGTTTCTATATCTTAGGTTACAATCTTATAAAATTAAAAAAAAAAATTAGAGAGATGAGTCGTGATCCTTCAGGTTCAATATTCTATTTACCTCCTAAAACACTAAGTTTGTTGTCAAGTCCACTTTTTGAATCTGGAGAATCTTTAAATACAAATTACTAAGATAATGAAATGACAATACTGTAAATATACTTTTCAATTTAAGTTTGTTTGTCACCATTTCTTTCTTCTCAATGCCCTAGGTATATATATATATATATTTCTCAGTAATTTAATATTGGTTTACATGACAGTAAAATTACAAGACAGTATTTCTACACCACATCAACTACCAAAGTTCTATGCTCACTCCTCCCAACAGTACCCAGAAAAATGTGTGATTCTTAACACCGATGTAAGCCAGTACAGAACTGTCACAGCTCATCCTCTCTGATGAACTAATAACCCACAATGTAGGTTCCAATCTTTATAATCCAACACATTCCTTAAGGTTGTCATTTTCAGGGTTATTTACTTTTTCTGAGAATTTCATATAGTTTATATATTGACTTGCTATAGTGTGCTATATCGATGTTGTTACAAACAGTTAAATTCCAAATTTCTGTAGCAAATATACTTACCATTAGTGAAGGACAAAACAGTTCCTAAATTGCTGGTAGCATAGTTTCAATCTCTGTTGACAAGTTCGTTACTAAGACATAATATGATGCCAGTCAGCAGGTGTCTGTGTTTCTGGGCATCCTCCCGTTAATTAGCGTGAGATTTTTTTTTTTTTAATACTTAATGTCATTTTGTTTGTGAAGTGTATCTCGTAAACGCCTGATTGTAATTTTGCTATACTACTTAATCATTTTGTATTCTAAATGTGAGAGATTTCATTGCACTGTTAGATTTGTTTTTGCAGTATATTCCATGCCAGATAAACCAACAGATTGATGGAACAGTACTTACAGGTATCCTCTTCTTCCATGAACATACTGATCACATAACAGGCATACACAAAGCCAACCAACTGGAAAGGAAAACAAACATACTTTAAGAATTTATGCCAAATGTCTGTGATTGAAATATAAAACCTGTGCAGTTCAGTAGGCAGGCAGAGATGAACATTTTATGGTAGTTACAGCTATGAATTTGTACTAGGAATAAAGTTGTGTTTCATCAGTTTACAATTTTAAGGAGTCATTTTAATTTTATTTATCTTCGGTAGTATTCTAAAAAAGTTTGCAGGAATGACAATTTTTTGATTTGAGATTTTCAGTTCTTATATTTTACAATAACCAAATATTAATACTACTCAGGTACTAACAAAAATTGCCAAATATTTATTCAGAGCATGTAACTTTACGTTTTGACTCTAAAACAAATTACATCAGCACTCATTATAACTATAACTATCTTAATTTAAAACATATTTTTAGTATTTATTTTGTCTTAATGAGAGAGACAGAGAAGGACTAGAGCATTGCTCAACATTGGTTTATGGTGGGGCTGGGGACTGAACCTGGGACCTAGGGGCCTCAGGCATGAAAGTCTGATGTGCAACTGTTATGCTCTGTTCCCAGTCCATTTTAGTTTTTAATAGCCACAAGAAGAATAACAATGTGATAATTGTAAATTAAATAGCAATCTACTTAATTATTTTAAATGGTCCAACAATCTAAGTTCTACTTAAACCATAAGTTAATTTGTGAATTATACTGTAAAAATACATTACCGAACTTTAAGATCATTACTCACAAACAAAAAATAGAAAAAAATAATTCATATTGTGGATACCAGTGGTTTGCAGACTAGATGTAACCCAGAATGTAAGTTTTCTATCATCTTGTTGTATGCACTTACACAAAAAGATAATTTTAGTCTTTAGAGCCAGAGTTACTGTAATTCCTAGAGGGTGATATTGTTATTGAATCTAGTCTAGTTTAAAATTATGCAGTAGACTTTGAAGAAAAGTAGAAACACTGCTCAACAGCATTTATCATCTCTCTTCAGTCTTTCTCATCATTGTTAAAATCTGTCTGTTCCACTTCCCTCACATAATAAAATAACATTTGGGAAGGAAAATTTTCTGATATTCCATTGTGAAAGACTGAGAGGTTCCAATGCAGAAAACAATATATCTGGTGTTTTCAACAATCCAAATAGATTAGGACCCTGAATTTCTCATCTACTTCAAGATTCTCTAGACTAAGATGAAGAGATTGCTAAGTGAAAGGTGGGTGTGAAGTCTACCAGACAGTTCTCCAAGTGCTGTAAGGTCCTATCACCCTGTGAGGGTTTTTTCAATATCTCACACCAAGCAGGGGCTACTTCAGAAAACCGCTGGAGGAGCTTGGCAAGCTACTTGTTAAGCTGAGGCTAGCAGAGGTATTGTGTGTAGGGAATAATAAAAAGAAAATGGTACGTTTCGCTTTTGTGGAAAAGTCTTTCTGACCAGAGGGGATGACCTCAGGGGCTGAGGTTAGCAAGACAATGATGCAAATATAAAGAACCCTGTGGTGAAAAGTAAAGAAAATGTCTGTAAAGTTCACAATCTGAATCTGATCAGGCCTATGTTCACAAGCTGCCAGAAGAAGGCTGTAGGAGATAAGGAGCTGACTGCACTTTCACATCTGTAGGGTGGACTTCTCAGGGTACAAGGGTTAAAAAAAAATCTTTTACCCTTACAACTTGTATACAGTTCTGACTGCATCGACTTTGTAAAAGCAAGCAATCACTTTGAATTTATAAATGATGCTTCTTATTTATCACTAGCTAAGAATTAAGAAATTAACCTCTTCCAGTTCACTGAAAATGTTGGAAACTAACCAAAATGGTTACTTTCTGATCTACTGGTCCACCTTCTGGACCTATGGGTAATTTACTGGTGTGAACTGAGACTGAACTTGGGCTTTTCTTTTCTCCTCCAGGGTTATTGCTGGGCTTGGTGCCTGCACCATGAATCCACTGCTCCTGGAGGCCATTTTTTTCCCCTTTTTGTTGCCCTAGTTGTTGCAGCCTCGTTGCGGTTATTATTGCCATTGTTGACGTTGCTTTGTTGTTGGATAGGACAGAGAGAAATGGAGAGAGGAGGGGAAGACAGAGAGAGAGGGGGAGAGAAAGATAGACACCTGCAGACCTGCTTCACCGCCCGTGAAGCAACTCCCCTGCAGGTGGGGAGCTGGGGGCTCGAACCGGGATCCTTACGCCGGTCCCTGCGCTTTGCGCGACGTGCGCTTAACCCACTGCGCCACCGCCCGACCCCCTGAACTTGGGCTTTTAAACAGGTGGATTGGCTGTTTATTCTAAAGGTCTGCACCCATAGTATGGCTATTATTAAACGTGTTAATAAACTTCTCTTTTAAACTCTGAATGTACTTCACAGCAGTGATTATTTCACCTATTACTCACATTTGGAAGAGTCAAATGGTGAAGATTTGTGTCAAGAGGAGATTTTGGTGTCGCGGTGTGGCTAGGACTGGGCGGGTATGATGGTGTGATAGGGCAGGGCTGCGTTATGTGTGCCCTTAGCATAGGAGCTAAAGCCCTCTTGAGGTTGCTGGCCGTGCTGTTCTGGAGTAGGGCACCACCCAAGAAGTCTCCCTACAAAGTGCGGATGACCTCAGAAACATAACACTAGTGGGGACTGGTGGAACATGCATATTACCATGTGTGAGGATTGCAGGTTCCCACTTTCAGGGGAAAAGCTTTACAAGTGATGAAGCAGTGCTGCAGGTCTCTCTCTCTCTCCCCCTTCCTCTGCCCCTTCCCCTTCTCTGTTTCTATTTCTCTGTAAGAAAATAAAGAAGAATAGCCACTGAGAGAGGTGGTGTCTTAGTGTAGATGCTGGAGACCATGCAATAACCCTAGTGGAAGAAAAAAGGGGGTAGCACTTTGGATAGAATGTTATATGGCTAGAGAGACTGATCAGCTAGAGAAACATGTTGGTAAAAAAAAAAACAAAAAAAAAAACCTAGAAGGATAAGTTTCTGAAGAATCCATAAAAGCAACCCATGAAAGGAAACATTCACACTGGAATATTTTACATCCAAAGAACACTTCCTGCTAGAGTGGAACTAAGCACGTCATGTAAGACTTTGTTCCTTATCTCTTGTCCCATGATTCCTCCTCCCACTTTAACCCTGCAATTAACTCCAAAAAGTAGGCAGCAGTTGACAGAGAAGTGGAGTGAGGAAAGGGGAAATTGCTACGAATCCCTTCCTTCACTGTATTTCTACACATTAAAACCAGGCTCAAGCTATGGAGAAAAGTTCTTAAGTGAAGAAAATGTTATGTATCTTTAATATCTAATATCACAGTGGTAAGTCTCCATTGATCTGTGATCCAAAAGGCAAGATGAACTGAGGGTACACAGTGTACCTTAAGATGCAGTGTGTCAAAGAATAAATTTTCTTTTTGATGATATTACACCAAGTCTATACACACCTATCTCATCCGATTTCCCAAGGGGACAGGCGATGGCACATCTAGTTGACTGTACATGTTACAACATGCAAGGACCCAGGTTTAAGCCCCTGGTGCAGAAAGAGGGGTACTTCACAAGTGGTGAAGCAGTGCTGAAGATATCCTTTGTTTATCCCTTTCTATCTTTCCCTCCCTTCTTGATTTCTCTATTAGTAAATAAGCAAACAATAAATAATATTTCACAGGGTTCTGCACTGAATATAGGCCCCAGATCAAATCGATGGGGTTTAGTTAAAGGTATTCATATACTTTTCCCAGAATTGCAAGCCACTCTCTTCCCTGACCCAGTTTTCTAGTCCTATTCCCAACCCTGACACCATCTCCCCAGATAATACCTGTGGCCCATTTGCATGTTAGCTATGGGGCTCAGGCAAAAATTAGTAAAGTCATGAGCCCCTTGGAATATACCTAAAATAGATCTACTAACTTTTTCCAAAATGAAGGCCCCAAATCTCACCTACTATATTTATGCCTTTAGGTTCCAGATTATTAATACATTCTTCTTTATATCTTAATGTTTTTTCAGCAACCAAGTTCCAGATGTTACCATGACGCCAACCTGACTTCCCTGGGCAGATGACCTCACCAATCTACCCTGGAATCCCATCTTTCTGGACCCATGTCTCATTAGGGAAAGGTAGAAACAGGCTGGGAGTATGGATCCACCTGTCAACACCCATGTTCAGTGAAGAAGCAATTACAGAAGCCAGACCTTCCACCTTCTTCACCCCATAATGATTCTGGGTCCATATCTCAGAGAGATAAACAATAGGAAAGCTTCCAATGGAGGAGATGGGATATGGAACTCTGGTGGTGGGAAATGTGTGGAATTTTACACCTTTTATTCTATGGTTTTGTCGATATTTTGTTTTTTATTTTATAAATGAATTAAACAAAATATAAAAAAAATACTTAAAAACATGAGAGGTCTATCATTTCCTTAACTAATAAAAACTTTATTTTACAAGCATAATTATTATCAGATACATATATTTGCCAAATTTATATTTCTTTTATCTCCTTCCTATCTTTCTTTCTCTTTCTCTCTCTCTCTTTCTTTCTTTCTTTCTCTCTTCCTTTCTTTTCTCCAGGGTTATCACTGGGGCTTGGTGCTGACACTGAATCCACTGCTCCTGGTGGCCATTTCCAACACCCTGCCCCACTTTCCCCCCCACTTTATTTAATAGGACAGAGAGAAATTGAAAGGGGAGGGGAGACAGGGAGGGAGAAAGATAGACACCTGCAGACCTGCTTCACTGCTTGTGAAGTGTCCCCCTGAGAGGTGGGGAGCAGGGGCTCAAACCCAGGCCCTTGAGCAACGTAAAGTGCGGCTCAACCCTGTGTGTAACTAACTGGCCCTGAGACATGCACTTTTATAAAGGCAAAAGAGAGCAAGCTCATCTGAATAACTTCATATATATATATATTTTTTGCTTAAAGGACTTATTTTGCATTTCATGTTTATATAGTTTTTGGGTGATGACTTATGCTAAAAAATTGAGTTAGCTATGTTTTCTGCAAGATTCATTGTGCATGTGCTAAGGAGAACTGTTCAAACCATTATTTTACCTTTGCTAAGTGAATCTTTTGAGTGACAGAAAATAGTATTAGGTTTTTAATCAGAGTGACAACACCTTATCCTTCCATTTTTAGTGAAAAAAATTTTAATACTAAAATGTGAGCAAGCTCATTTCTAAGTGAGCAGAACAACATCTAGCAACAGAAAAGTTGTCAGATCCAATTGTTCTCTAATGGACCTTAATAGTATCTTGACAGATAAAAAGAAAGGGATTTTGGTTAGTAATTGAAACATATACTACCACTAGCTGAAAGCAGTAAGGGAAGACATGATATACTAGTAATAGCGATCTATTCTCTATCTTCTTAGATGGAATTTGTCAGTCATGATCTCTATATTATAACAGAGAATTAATTAAAATAGATCCTTTTACTTTTGCTTTACTGATGGGCACAGTGATAAAATATTTATTCTCAAAATTGCTTTTGCTATTATGATTAACCAACTGCTAATTAATTAATAATGCTATTTTCATGAGAACCTTTTTAGACATCATGTTAGTCACCAATTTCTAGATGTCTGACTATTGTTTAATTCTTGGTTTCCAAGAATTTATACGAGTATAAATAGTCCCTGTGGTTTTCTGCTTATCTCTAAGAAATGTCATAAATTAAATTCTTACCAGCAGCAAACATGCACACAATAAATAATGCTGGAATGACAATTCTGATTACTTCATTTTTTTTTATTAAAAATTTGAAAGACTCATTTTAGTTACATAAAAATTCTTCCTCTATGTTGTAAATTTTGATTGCATAAATTCCATCTTTTCAATATCTTAAATCAAAGCAAATGGCATAAAACTAGTTACCAGCACCACTTTTTGTATTTGAAATTGATTTGTTTTTGTTTTTTTGCAAGTAGGATTTTTATATGAGATTGATTTACTTTGGCCTGCAGGCCTTGTACAGGGATTGAAGGGATTAAGTTTCACACAGGCAGATGCTAGCATGACAACCACTGGCAGTAAGTGCTGCTCAGTGTGATCTTACTAAGAGTGAATCAAAGAAATGAGTTACCTAAGAAAGTGTGAGTATCTTAAGGGATAGCTTTTAGGTGAGACAGAAGGATAAAAAAATCTTACCAGGGAATTTGGAGAGGAGAGCTCATTTGGGCCTAGCCTTAGGGTGAAAGAATTGGGGAGGGGGTGTGTTTGAGGGAAGTCAGAAGCATCCTTAAATGAAAATAACTACTCAACTACTTCCTTAAATTTCCAGCTTTCACATTGGCATTTAAGCCTTAAGGCTTAAGAGAATCCTTAAGGAAAAAAAGAAGCTTCTCTATTTAAACCCGTGAGGTTTCTTTGTTAGCCAATTTTCCCCCTTCAAATTTGAAATAACTATAAAATGTCTTAGTCAAAGCCATGAGAGACAGACAGAGACTGACAGGGTTCTCTCTGAGCAGAGGTTTATCCTTAAGAAAGTGGTTAAATTCAACATCTGAGAGCAAAAATATTCTGTATGTAATTGGGCTAAGGTACTATGTTGCAGCTACCTAATGTTAAGAACTGTTTTACTCTACTATAAGTGACCAAATTAGCCTACTGATGCTTTCTGGATGCTAGGACAGTAACAAAGGACTTCATTACTCATATAGCACAAGAAGCAGCGTGAACTTCATGTAGTGCATTCCCCAAGTCCCATGGGCTCTTACAGACTCTGTACTTGGGTCATACTTCTGAAGGGAAAGAATGACCTCCTCTTATAGCAAGAGGAAGAAAGCTTTCTCTTTGTTGGGAGTAGGATGGGGGCAATTGAGCAATTGTTCAGTGATTTGGAGGCTATCAGTGTATCTGCCACTGGCAGTTAAAAGTTTTCTGACACTAAGGTGTCACTAAATTAAAGGTTTCTGGATCACTTAAGGAAGTGAGTGTAGAGAAGAAAGAGATGAAATTCTGGGACATTATGATACTTAGGGATTGAAGAGAAATCAAGAAGCCATTAAAAGAGACTTTTTTTAAATTTATTTTTTAAAATTTATTTCTTTATTGGGGAATTAATGTTTTACATTCAACAGTAAATACAATAGTTTGTACATGCATAACATTCCCCAGTTTCCCATATAACAATACAACCCCCACTATGTCATTTATCATCCTTCATGGACCTGTATTTTCCCCACCCACCCACCCCAGAGTCTTTTACTTTGGTGCAATATGCCAATTCCATTTCAGGTTCTGCTTGTGTTTTCTTTTCTGATCTTGTTTTTCAACTTCTGCCTGAGAGTGAGATCATCCCATATTTATCCTTCTGTTTCTGACTTATTTCACTCAACATGATTTTTTCAAGGTCTATCCAAGATCGGCTGAAAATGGTGAAGTCACCATTTTTTACAGATGAGTACTATTCCATTATGTATATAGACCACAACTTGCTCAGCCACTCATCTGTTGTTGGACACCTGGGTTGCTTCCAGGTTTTGGCTATTACAAATTGTGCTGCCAAGAACATATGTGTACATAGATCTTTTTGGATGGATGTGTTGAGTTCCTTAGGATATATTCCCAGGAGAGGGATTGCGGGTCATAGGGTAGAGACTTTTTAAAAAGGATTAAACAGAGAGGTAGAGTAATAAAAAAAAAAGTGAAAGCAATCAGTTGTGTCAAAGACCCCTGACAAGTCAAGGACAATGAGCTCTGAGTATTGACCAAGAGGTTTGGCAATGTTGAGCATATGGGTAACACTGATGGCTGTTGTTTGGATAGAGATTAGGCTCAAAAATCTGATCAGAGTAGGTTGAAGGGAAAATGGAATGACAGTGATTTTTTAATAGAATTTTACCAAAAAGAAAATTAAAAAATGGCATAGTAGATAGAGTAAGATATAAGCCCAAGAAGTTTTTGATTAATTAACTGGTTAATTGATTAATACTATTCTTTAACTATCAGTTGTCACTAGGGCTTGGTGTCTGCATGACTTTATCATTCCCAGTGACCTTTTTTTTTTCTTTCTATAGAGGATAAAAGGTAGAGAGGGAGAGATGAAAGGAGGGAAGGAGTGACATCTGCAGCCTTGTTCCACTAATCCTGAGACTGCTCCCTCAGCGTAGGGGAGAGAGGCTTGAGCCTGGGCCTATATGCATGACAATGTGTGCTTTCTATGGACTATGCCAACAGCCAACCCCTTAAGTTTATTTTTATTTTATTTTATTTTATTTTTCTTGCCACAATGGTTATCTCTGGGGCTCTGTGCCTACATAATTAACCTGACCACTCCTGGTGGTCATTATTTCACTCCCCCCCTATTTTTATTTTATTTGATAGGATAGAAAGAATTCGAGAGGGTAGGGTGAACTAGAAAGACAAAGCAAAAATAAAATACACATCTCATAATGGGTATGTATTTTGTTGGGAATAAACTTTACTTGAAATCAAGATTCATAATTTGAGGTGTTAGAGAGCTTCACTGCTCACACAGTTCCTTTCTAACCCCCAACCTTGCGGCTGGTGAAGCAGAGGTCAAGCCCAGGTCCTTGTATGTGCTGATGTGTGAGCTCAGCTGGGTGAACCACTGTATTGCCCAATGTCAATCTCTTACTGAATTTATGTAGCTATTTTACCACTAAGTTTATCAGTAGGGCTCCATGCAGGCACTACTCCTGGTGGCATTTTTTCCCCTTTTATTTTTATTTTACTTGACAGGGCAGAGAGAAATTGAGAGGGGGAGTGGAAGGCAGGGAGAGAAAAAGACACCTGCAGACCTGCCTTTCTGCTTTTGAAGCTTCTCCCAAACAGGTGGGGGTAGGGGGTTTGAACATGGATTCTTGAGCATGGTGACAGGTGCATTCTACTGAGTGTCTCCACCCAGTCCCCAGAGTTTATTTTTAAAGATGGGCTCCTTACACTGTATATGTATTTTGTTGGGCATACACTTTACTTGAAATCAAGATTCACAATTTGTGGTACAAGAGAACAAAAAGTGTTCCACCTATACAGGCACAAATGCATTTTGTTGTTGTTATAGCTGGGGTCTCACCACTCCAGGCCAATGTTTTCTGGTCAAAAAAGAGCGAGCCAGAGACAGAGGGAGAAAGACCTCATCGCACGGATATTTCCTCCAGTCCTGTGGCGGTCAGTCTCAGACTTCAGTGGCTCACTGTAAAGCAGTCACAGTGTTCAAATGACACACACATTTTAAAATTTACTTTGACGACCTGTACAATCTTGATTCTACCAAGCTTCCACAATTTATCCTTCACAGTCCTCCATTATTATAAGTATTTCCATTGACTGAGCACACCCATTCTTTCCTTGCCCAGAAATTCCTGACCTGTTCTCACATCTCTGCTGTCACAAACCCTGTCCTTCGTTAAGCTCTGATGTAACTGTCTCTCTGAGACTGCCTGTGGGTACTCTTCTAGACTGAACTATCTCAGCATTTTCTTCTCAAATCTTGAACAGTACTCCCCAGCACTGCTTTGTGTCATAACTCTGTGTGCATTTCTTATCTTGCCAGTAGGTGTCTGAGACAGCTGAAGTAAAGGACTTTTCCTCTGAGATTCTGTCTCGTTTCCTTAAGGAAGAATCGTTGCTTTTCTCCTCCACTGTAACTGTCCCATCTTGCTTGCATATGACTCTGATCACATGATTATGTCCATATATTTGAATCCCTCTCCACCACCAGTGTCTTCCAAGTTGAGAAACTTTTCATAGCTCAACTTTACATTTCTGGGGCACTTAAGTCTTAGACAAGGAAGATACTCATTAAATTTTTTTTTTCAATAAATAAGTAATGAGAAGCACTGCGTTCTGAAGCAAAGTAGTGAAAACACTGTGGCTGAAATGAAATGGATGGCTTTCAGGATTTCAACACATCAGCAACCCTGAAATTGCCATGTAGGTCACCATGTTACTTAGGCAAAGCAAACACCAGCTCTGTGTAGGTGCCTCAGAAACTGCTGTCTTGCTGGTAAATTCTATAGATCTTCTTTCCTGCTCTTCTTGGATACTATCTGAACCATGAAATAAGCACAAGATCAAAACAAGGCTGGGAGGGGATGCACCAGTTGAGCATACACGTTACAGTGCACAAGCAACTGAGGTCAAGTCCTTAGTAACCACCTGCATGGGGAAAGCTTCACGAGTGATGAAGCAGTGCTGCAGTGTCTCTCTTTCTCACTCCCTCTCTCTCTTGCTTTCTCCTCTCAATTTCTTTCTGTCTCTATCCCAAATAAATAAATAAATAAGAACAAACCTATGATCATGCCTTCTTAGGAAACTAAAAAAAGTATAAAGATATGATATATTCAGATATTTCCACCTATGAGTTATTGGTTGACTTTTTAAAAGATTTATTTATGAGAGACAGGTGGAGACAGAAAGGTACAGATAGGGGGCTGCGCGGTGGCACACTGGATAAAGCACACAGAGTGCAAAGTACAAGTATCAGCGCAAGGATCCCCGTTGGAGCCCTGGCTCCCCACCTACAGGGGTCTCTTCACAAGTGGTGAAGCAGGTCTGCAGGTGTCTATATTTCTCTCTCTCCCTCTCTGTCTTTCCCTCCTCTCTCCATTTCCCTCTGTCTTATCCAACAATAATGACAGCAGCAACAATAACAGTGGAATAAATATGGCTGCCTGGAGTAGTGGATTCATAGTGCAGGCACCTAGCTCCAATGGTAACCCTGGAGACAACGAACAAAGAAAAATAGAGATATAGAGGAGGAGGTAGAGATGGAGATCGAGATGACAGACAGACAGATAGACAGACAGGACAGGACACCAGAGTATCACTGTCACATCCCATGCTGGACATAAAATTTAGGACCTCACTTTGAGAGTCCAAAGCTTTATCCACTACATCATTTTCTGGGCCAGTGTTTGATAAAAATAAAAACAAATATTTGAAGTATATTAAAAATAGCTATACGTTTTCCTGAATGTATACTGATTCCTTCATTTGCAAGAGTAGATATAATAGGGAGTAACGATTTTTTCAACCTCAATACTAAATTAATAGAGTGATTTCCATGAGGAACGGTAATATTCCAACTCTCCTAGCAAGCCTGAATTTAGTATGCTCTCTTGCCATGTCAAGAGAGCAGACAACAGTATACTTAGGTACCTAATAAGCACTTCATAGTCTGGGACTCTTTTGACTCCTGCTTCTGGAAGAGGCCAGGGTTTGGCTTTGGGCAATAGCAGACCCTCATTTCGGACTGGGTAACAGGTATAGCGACCCTTTCTAGGGTTTTATCAAAAAGTTCAAGACTGAAGAAGAGGCAGCAGGTGGACCATCTCATCTTGCAGTACTTTGTCAGAATATTTCTATTTCTATGGTTCCCCAAAGGGTCTTTTCTTACAACTGTAACCGATGACCATCTGTTTTCTCCTGAGTGCCCAGCACAAGTCTAGGATCTTAGCATTCTCAGGGGATGGAGTCCTAGGAGGAACTGGCTTCCTATTTATTTGTGTCACTCTGGGGAGAGTGTGAACACTAGTAACTGCTAATCTGCTGTTCCCAATCAAGCTGCTCATACTTTTCCTTCATGAGTCCAGACTTAAGAGTTTTATCAATTTATGGAAGCATCCTATGCCAAGTGAATCCTGAAATTATTTGAAGACATTTGCTTCAATGTCTCAAGAATCCCACTGGTACCCTGAGCACCAAATGTACCAATGAATATGGAAATCACTTTTTTCTCCACGATAACCATAAAAATGTGCAACAGCAACAGCCTTATATTTATACTGGTTTTGGAGATTTATTGCCATTTGGGGTGTGGGAAGCAGTCAAAATGGAAAGAAAATGGCTTGCTGGCTTCTTCCAAAGGAGATAAGCCTTCTAATGACAGGCTTTTGTAATGCAAACAGCTTCACCAGCTCAGCAATGTCAAAGAGGACACAAATGTCACTCTGAGGCTGAGGAGTAAGCTCAGTGTTTGAACACAAGACTTTCATTCCTGACATGCCTGAGGCCCCAGGTCCTATCCCTGACACTATAATAGGGCAGATCAGTGATTTTTTTGGCCTTTATTTTTCCCATAAAAGCAAATAAATAGAACTTTAAAAATGAACATTTTCATTAAACCTTGAAAACACGATTCTAATTCACAGAGAACAGTGTTCTCAGTGCATATTCAGTGGCAAGTTATTTTGGAATAAGAACTACATTTAAATGAAGCTATTATCTAAGTAGATCCTTCTACCTATGAGTTTTTCACTGTGAAAATCAGTAATTCTTCAGACAGATGATGCAAATGGTTTAGTAGAGTTGCAGTGTCTGATTGTTAGGAGTTCATTATGGAAAATGCTTCTGTAAAGAAAACTTTTACCTAGTTTTTACCCGTTTTATAATCCTACATGTAAACTAAACAGAATTTGAAAATCTGTGAGATTAGCATAAGTATAGTTTGGAGATAAAGAGTTTAGGGGATTGGGAATTTTATATTTATTTATTTATACCAGAGCATGGCTCAGGTCTGGTTTATGGTGGCACTGGGGATTGAATCTGGGCCTTTGGTGCCTTGGACATGAAAGTCCTTTTACATAACAGTTGGTATGCTTCTAAATTCTGCTTATAAGACCTTCTGTTTTGATCATCACATTAGTTTCACTTGTATTATGATGTGGTCTGTTTACATCATCATTGTTTTCACTGGTTTAATCCCCACTGGTTCGCGCTATTTTCCTTCTCCCCACCCCCATCCTATGTACTTCCTCTTCCTGACACTTCCACCTCAGGAGACATAAAAGACAGGCCTTTCTAATGAAGAGAGATTAGAAGAGATTGAATTGTTGAACTGCATCCCCGCTCGTCAATAAAGATTGAACTGTGTTCCCAGCTCAGCCATGAGTCCCTGGTCGTCTGTCTCCCGCCCGTGAAGCTAGCCCAGCAAATGGCGCCCTGAACAGGGACTGGCACATAACCATTGTGCTACCTCCCCAACCTTATAAGGAACTTTTAAATATTTATTTATTAATGAGAGAAAGACTCAAAGCACTACTTTGTCACAAATACATGTTGGGGATCCTGTTCAGGACCCCAAGCACAAAAGTCCAGCACTTTAGTCATTGTATTACCTCCTGGCTATGACAAAGAGTTGGTTTATGATGGTGTCACAATGTGGCAGTTAAGATTTGGGGTGATTGTACACCTCTGTGTCTGTGGGCACTTAAAAATAATCTGCATTATAGCTCACTCTGCCTCCTCCATTTCTGAGCCTTTCAATGAAGTCTGGTAAAGGTAGTGGGAGAGAAGCAGGGTTTGGGCCAGTGACTTCTGCTTATCTCCACCCAGTCTAGCCTGGTTTGTTTCTTCTATTTAATACTTTGTTTGCCTCTTGAGACATTGACTTCACTTTCCCATTTCACTATTCTTATCATCACAACTCATTCTGAATCTTTTTCCTAGCTTAGTAAAACTTAGTGACTTAAAAAATTTACCTTTCTTTATTTATTGGATGGAGACAGCCAGAATTGGACAGGGGAAGGGAGAGGTAGAGAGGAAGAGAGAGATACCTGCAAGCCTGCTTCATCACTCATGAAGCTTCCCCACTGTAGGTGGAAAGTGGGGCTTTGAACCTGAGTTCTTGTGCATTTAACATGTGCACTCAACCAGGTGCACCACCACCTGGCCCTGCTTAGTAACTTTTTAAATGCGTTTTCCATGAAAAGACATTTCTGCTCCTGTGCCTTTCAATCTAGCATGCCAATGGACATGCATCCAACTTCAAATTTTCTTAGAACTGAAATTCTCAGAATGCCCGGTGGAAGGCTACAGGTGGAAGAATGATTATGTTTTGAGCCCCAAGTTTAGCCACACAGAACAAATATTCACATATCTATCCACTGTCCCTCTGTATTTATTTATTTATTTATTTATTTATTTATTTATTTATTTATTACCAAAGCACTGCTCAGCTCTGGTTTATGGTAGGGATTATGCAGAGGATTGAACCTGGGACTCTGGAGTCAGGCATGAGAGTCTGTGTGCATATTCATTATGCTATCTCCCTGGCCCTCTTCTGCTTCTCAATAAGGAGCGGTCACAGGCAATAATGGAGTGAAAAAAGAGACATTTACAAATGACAATGTCTGGAGTCCTTTGTACTGTGCACACTGCCTCTGTCATTCAGTGACTGTTACACGACCTTAGTAGACTGTCACCCCTTACCGCAGATGGAGTTGTATGTGAATATATAAAGGTGCAGCTCTCAGGAGAACCACAGAGGAAGAAAGATCAGCGTGCCTCTGTGTGCATGTGTCTTTGGAATTCACTCTGATTAAATGGGGCTTCTATGGGTCATCTCGTTTGCTCAAGGGTTATATTTGACAGCTCCACCTAGTGAAATATGGTAGAAGCTGTGCGCAGTAGATTCTGTCTCCTTGAACAGGTGTCAGAATGAGATTAATGATACCGTGGCCCAGTTCTGAGATAACTCCAGAGACGGAATTCAGTTGGGTGATTTCTGGAAGATGGCTCTAGGTTAGGAAAGCAGCTCCTGTAGTTTTAAGTATTCCAAACAGATCAACATACTCCTAGTTAGAGTAGATTCACTATGGTTCTCAGAGGAACATTTGCATTTCTGTTGTAGCAGATCTAACTCTCAGTAGCAATAGTTGTTCTTAGGGCTGGCTTTTTTCAGGGGAGAAAACACAGGCCCAGCTGCTGCCTCCTTTTTTCTCTAGCTCATCATCTTTAGGGATTCCTATAGATAATACCAAGTCCTAACAGTTACTATATTCTTTTCAACTCATCTTGACAAATCAGTTTGGGCTTCACAGTTTTCCATCCTGTCAGGTGAAGAGACTATACGAATAGACTGTTTCCATAAGCTTTGCCTGCAATAAACATGATAGGACTCAGTGAAAATCCCAGTTATAGCTCAACATATTCTGAACTCTTAGTTATTATTTCTTTGAATGTAAGGTTATTAAAGTGAGGCAGGTCATATATCCAAAGACACAGCATATGATCTTTCTATATTTATCATGTCACTCATTTTCTTTCTTTTTTAATATTTATTTATTTTATTTATGCCCTTTTGTTGCCCTGTTGTTTTCCTGTTGTAGTCGTTGTTGTTGGATAGGACAGAGAGAAATGGAGAGAGGAGGGAAAGACAGAGAGGGGGAGAGAAAGATAGACTCCTGCAGAACCGCTTCACCTCCTATGAAGTGACTCCCCTGCCGGTGGGGAGTCGGGGGCTCAAACCGGGATCCTTATGCCAGTCTTTATGCTTTGCGCCACATGCATGTCACTCATTTTCTATGTGTCTGAGGATAAGGTAATTTTCCTTACCTTGCTAATCTTGATAGTTTTCAAAGGCCATTATTTTGCTCCTTTGAGTTCCTCTGAAAATATTTCCTTTTTCATAAACTATTTTTCTTTCAAAATATTTAGTAGTTCTCTTTTATCTTACAAAAATGTCACCTGATTCTGTTATATCTGAACTTCTTCCTCCACAAATGTCTGAAATGAATGTTGTTATCAGCTGCCTGATTTTCCTCTGCTTTTTCTTCTTTCTTTACATCACTTCAATTTGGCTTCTGGCCCTATTTTTTTGCTGAAGTTGCTCTTCTAAAGGTTAAAAAACCTATGTCTTGTCAAATAAAATGACCTTTTTATCCATTCAGTTCACTTGGGACTGCCATTACACCCAACTAGACCTTGCATATTAGGCTTCCTGGCTCCCACCTTTCCATCGCTGCTAGAAATACTTTATGTGCTTCTGTTTTAGCTTGGCCCTTGTACCTAGAAGCAATTATTGCCATGGTAAGGGGGGCCTGAAAGATGCTAAGTCCGCAGTGGGATTCAGCAACAAGTTCCTTTTTCATGGCAGCATGGTTTTATGTACATACTTCATTGAATTCCCTTAAGAAAAGGAAAACAAGCAGCACTCACTATCCAGGTGTAGACTCTGTAGGGAGGGAAAAACTTTCTGGAATCTTGAGAGAAAGGATACACACTCTCTCTTTCCCTCTCTCTCTCAGGCAAGTATCTCATCATTTTTCTGGTCATCATTCAAGTTTGTTTATATTTGACAAAGCAAATAAAGTCCAGGTCAAGTTTTGGGTAGTTACACATTCTTACCATTTTTGGCTTCATGGATTAAAAATCAGTGAGGACTATTTAAGAAGAGTTAAGGAGTCTGGTAGTTAGGACAGTTCCATCAGGAAAATGAATGTAGAAGGAGCTGGGTGGTAGCACACTGGGTTAATCACACAGTGTGAAAGCACAGGATTGGCACAAGGATCCTGGTTTGAGTCCCTGGCTCCCCACCTGCAGGGGGGTGGCTTTGCAAGCAGTGAAGCAGATCCTTCAGGTATCTATCTTTCTCTTCCCCTCTCTGTCTTGCCTTTCTCTCTCAATTTCTCTCTGTTGTATCCAACAGAAGCAGCAGCAACAGTAACAGCAACAGAAACAACAGTGATAACAGCAACAACAACAGAAAAAAGATGGCTTCCAGAAGCAGTGGATTCATAGTGCAGGTACCGAGCCCCAGCGATAACCCTGGAGGAAAAAAAAAAAAAAGGAAAAGAAAAGAAAAGAAAAAGGAATGTAGGGAGTCAGCTGAAGTCTTCCACCTATTTAGGAGAGGGTGTTCTTTGGAGAAAGGAATCCAGGCCAAGATATTAGGGCAAAAGAATCTGTCTGCTATGTGATGGTTCAGTTAGGAACAGATTGGTAAATGCACAGTTTGGTGCTCATTCTGTCCCTGGGGCACTCCAGAGTTTCACAGAAATCATCTCAGAACATGGAGTTACATCCACACTCTAAGTTGTGAGAGTTCCTAATATACAATCAGACCCGACTAGCACTGAGTTTGGCTCTTAGGAGATCTGAGAGCATTCGTGACTTCACAAACTCAAGTTTTCAGGCACATTTCTGATTTCTGAAAACTGATTTCTCAGACTTGAGGTGCATCTCTATTCTGGTAAGCTCCTGGGGGGTAGTGTCCCTGCTAGTGTACACTGTGAGCGTCGCAGGAAGCAAATTATTTTTTAACTTTTTTAAATGTAGGATTTATACTGGTTCACAAGATTATAAGGTTGTAGGGTACACTGCCACACTGTAGCCACTACCAAAGTTCTGTGTGTCCAACCTGCCACTTCCCAAAGACAACCTTCATAGAAGAAGTAATTGCTTTTATGAGAAGTTATGATAAGAAAGAACTTGCTGACGGTGAAGGAGAACTTCATAAGTTAGTTGTGGGCAGATGTCAGTCACGGGGAGATAAATTCTACTCAGGTCCAGATTTAAGCTTCCGGTTCCCACTTGCAGGGAGGACATTTCACAAGCAGTGAAGAAGGAGTGCTGCAAGTCTCCCTCTCTCTCTCTCTCTCTCTCTCTCTCTCTCTCCTCTTTCCCTCTTAATTTCTGTCAGTCCTATCAAATAAAAAGAAAAGGAGGAAAAAAATGGCTTCAGTGAGCAGTGAATTTCTCATGAAGGTACCATGCCCAAGCAATAACCCTGCTGGCAATACGAAAATAAACAAAGACAGTCTACTCATATGACAATAGCTGTCTTGTAGATCATTATCTGCTGAGAGAGAGAGAGAGAGAGAGAGAGAGAGAGAGACCAGAAATGAACTTGCCTTTTTATTAGGGAAATAAGTCCTAGATTTGATCCTTTGTCTTTGGTCTTACTAAAATCTCATGAATGGGGTAGATAAAGTCAAAATGATTGTGGTAGAGCTTGGGAGCTGGCTCCCCCAGTACAGCATACACTTGACCATATGCCCCTGGACACCACCTGCATAGGGAAGTTTCATGAGTGCTGGAGCAGTGTTGTGGTGTCTCTGTCTGTCTTTCTCTCTCTTCTTGACTCTTACCCTCTGAATAATAATAAAAAATATGTGCCCATCAAAAGTAATGTAGTTGTGCAGACATGGAGCCCCAAGTACAACTCTGATGACAAAAAAGAAAAAAAAAAAGGAGGGCTGGGTGGTAGTGCGTCGGGTTAAGCGCACAAGGCATGAAGTGCATGGACCCGTGTAAGGATCTTGGTTTGAGCCCCCAGTTCCCCACTTGCAGGGGAGTCGCTTCACAGGTGGTGAAGCAGGTCTGTTGGTGTCTATCTTTCTCACCCCCTCTCTGTCTTCCCCTCCTCTCTAGATTTCTCTGTCCTATCCAACAATAACAGCAATAACAATAATAACAACAACAAGGACAGCAAAAATGGGAAAAAATGGCCTCCAGGAGTGGTGGATTTGTAGTGCAGGCACAGTACCCCAGTGATAACCCTGGAAGAAAAAAAAAAAGCTATGTGGCTTTGTATTCCAATTACTTAACAGATTCAAACTGTGTGTGAGAGACTTATATGTTGTACTAAATTCTAGTGCCTATTCATATCCTTTCTGCCATTATTATTATTATTACAACAGAATACCTGTTTAGAAGTGTCAAAATGGGAGTCAGGCGGTAGCACAGCGGGTTAAGCACACGTGGCGCAAAGTGCAAGAACCAGCATAAGAATCCCTGCTCTAGCCCCCAGCTCCCCACCCGCAAGGGAGTCACTTCACAATGAATCAGGTCTGCAGGTGTCTATCTTTCTCTCCTCCTCTTTGTCTTCCTCTCCTCTCTCAATTTCTCTCTGTCCTATCCAACAATGACAACAACAATATTAACAATAAAAACAAAGGCAACAAAAGGGAATAAATAAACAAAAATTAAAAAAAAAGAAGTGTCAAAATATCCATCTTATAATCCACCGCCTCAGATAGAGCCAGTCATTAGATGTTGTGTTGATAGCTGAGCTCTGACAGACATATTCTCTAGTTCTTCCTTCTTGGCTGGAATACTGAATTTCTTTTTACCACCAGAGTACTGCTCAGCTCCGGCTTATGGTTGTGCTGAGGACTGAGACTGTAACCTCAGATTGGCTGGAATACTGACACACTAGCTCAGACTAGTTACCACACTATAACTACGAGGCGATTTTGAAGATGCTATTGCATCACTTGAATGATGAAGAAAAAAAGACTGAAAGACTGGAGTCTCTGATGAACACAGAGACATAGTTATAGGTCTGCAGTGCCTGCCTCCAGCCTTTCTTAGATGAGAGAAAAAAATACACTGCCTTTTAATGAATTATTTCTTATTTTTGGATGCAGACAGAGAGAAACTAAGAAGGAAAAAAATAGAGAGGGAGAGGGAAAGGGAGAAGAAGAGGGAGAGGGAAAGGGGAAAGGTGGAAGGAGGGAAAGAGAGAGAGAGAGAGAGAGAGAGAGAGACCTGCAGCACTGCTTCACCATTCATAAATCTTTTCCCCCTTGCAGGTGAGGAACAGGGGCTTGAACTTGGGTCCTTGTGCACTGTAATATGCACACTTTACCAGCTGCATCACAACCCAGTCCTACAATATACTTTCTAAATAACTGTTATTTAAACTATTCATTTTTACACAGTTATTTCAGTTAATAATTGGTATTATGGACAGAAAAAAATTCTTGAATGTTAGCCACAGAGGTGGTGGCAACCATTACGTATGAGGAGGGGAACAGACATACCTGAATTTAAAGTTATACAATATGACCTACTGTTTTTGAGTTTTCATTTTAAGAAGATAGAAACACACACACACACACACACACACAGACACACACACAATAACAAAGCAATAAATAACCAATAGCAATGACAAAACAAAGGAAAAAAAGGCAAACAAAGCAAGAACAATATTGGCATGTGAACCTTGACTTTTTGTGATTGTTCAAGTAAAGCATACTTTGAATTTTTCAATCATTTTTTTCACATCTATTGAGTGATATTTTCTTTTCTTTTAAGATGAAAGTAGGGGCTGAGGAGACAACACAGTGCTTATGCAAAAGGTTTTTTTTTAAAAAAAAAAATTTATTTATTTATTCATTCCCTTTTGTTGCCCTTGTTGTTTTATTGTTGTAGTTATTATTGTTGTTGTTGATGATGTCATCATTGTTAGGACAGAGAGAAATGGAGAGAGGAGGGGAAGGAAGCAAGGGGGAGAGAAAGACACCTGCAGACCTGCTTCACCGCCTGTGAAACGACTCCCCTGCAGGCCGGGAGCCGGGGGCTCGAACTAAGATCCTTACACTGGTCCTTGCGCTTTGAGCCACCTGTGCTTAACCCGCTGCGCTACCGCCCTACTCCCATGCAAAAGGTTTTTATGGTTAGTGCTCTGAGATTCTAGATCCCATCCCCATAAGCCAGAGGTGAGCAGTGCTCAGGTCTCTCTATCTGTATCTTTCTCTTTGCATCTTTCTTTCATTAAAAACAAATGATAAAATAAATAAAATGTTAATTTTTTAAAAAAAGATGAAACTAGACCCAGTTGTATTGTATAAATTTAAACAGATATTTGTACTTGAATGGAAACTAGCATGCGTAACTGACATTCAACTCAACTCTGATGTTCTATCTTGCCTTCTACAGAATTTCATATCCAGATAACTTACTAACCAAATAATTAAAACTTCAGATTTATTTTTTTGCCATAGAAATAAGCTCTCCAAGATTTTGAATCATATTTGTAATTGAAAGCAATGGAATAAAATGACTGAGGAAGAGCTTGTTTTGAGAGCATGTCTTTGTTTTGTCTCCATGCAATTTAGCTAATTTAGTTAATGCGTTATTGGGTGCACATTGATAGAGTCAATCACAACTGTCTCACGAAGCACAAATCCTTATGTGTGATCTAAACACGATCAGATCATTCAAGACCATTCGACTTATCTGAAAAGTTCTCCTAGCTTGTCAAGATTCTGCTTTATCACAAAGACAATCTTTGTTGCTTAGTTAGGAAAAACACAATCTCTTGTGCCCAAACATTGCATTCTTTCTCACCATTCTAATTCTTTGATTGTAGTTTTTATCAGGACTTGAATGGCTACTTCTCCCATTGTTTTTTATCCCTTCCAAGACACACACACTCCACACATATTGAGGGCGCCTGCCAATAAACCTTACAGACCTTTCCAGACTTCTCCAATCCACACTCAGTTGCTAGAGTAGATATACAAACTTATGTATAATGTTTACATCCAGTTCATAGATACATTTCATCTGGTTCATATACTATTTCTATAAAATAGTAACACGGGTGACTAGAGATATGACTAAACAGATAAAGACTAGGCTTGAATGCTTCAGCTTACTGATTCAATTCCCAGTGTTGTATGTACCACAGTGTACTCTGTCTGGTCTCTCATTTCTCTGTCTCACATAAAACTCTCTTTCAAATGTAACCAATAGAAAATAAATCTTTAAGAAATACTAAGATGTGGGGAATTGGGCTGTAGCGCAGCGGGTTAAGCGCAGGTGGCGCAAAGCACAAGGACCGGCATAAGGATCCCGGTTCGAACCCCAGCTCCCCACCTGCAGGGGAGTCGCTTCACAGGTGGTGAAGTAGGTCTGCAGGTGTCTATCTTTCTCTCCTCCTCTCTGTCTTCCCCTCCTCTCTCCATTTCTCTCTGTCCTATCCAACAACGACAACAACAATAATAACTACAATAATAAAAAACAAACAAACAAAAAATACTAAGATGTCTGCTAAAAATAATTTTTCAGATGTGTTACAAAAATCCCACCCCCTCTTTTTAAACAGGAGGAAAAACTGAACCTAAAATCCTTCACATCAGTAGTCAGTTCCTCAAGAACAATTGAATAACTGTTGCTTTTAAAAATGAGATAATTTAGCAAGTCTGCAGATGTCTCTCTTTCTCTCCCCTCTCTCTGTCTTCTCCTCCTCTCTCCATTTCTCTCTGTCCTATCCAACAACAACGACATCAATAACAACCATAATAACTACAACAACAATGAAAAACAATAAGGGCAACAAAAGGGAAAATAAATAAATATAAAAAATGAGATAATTCAGTTTTTTGTTTTTTAGAGAAATACACTCTCTATAGACTGGCTTAAGAGTCATTTGAGACTCCCTCCTTCACCCCTCCACATGGAAGAACTTAACGTGGGACATGAAAGTATGAGTGGATGAGGTGAATTAGTTGACCTGAGTACTAAGTTCTATGTAAACATTTTTAACTATTGATGTTTATACTTACCCAGAGAAAAAAATCCATTGCTCTAATCACATTCACATCCACGAATTACTTATCTAGAGAGTGCTGCATTTACAGTTGCATGAGATAACTGAAGTTACTTTTTCTTTTTATTCAGTAAACTGTTTACTGTACATTTTTAAAGTGGAATGAAGTTATTGAGGATTAGGGTCCCTTTTTTTGGTAGGTCGGGAAACTGAGTTACAGAACTAGTTATGCTTGTTTAATACACTTTATTGTCACTTCGTCAATTAATATTGATATGTCTTACCTTTCCAAATTAATGACAGATATATTGTGCATATATACTATATTTTATATGAATATATGCATAGCATCATACATATAGAATATGTATATTATATATACATATTATATATGAATATATACACAGATGTGAGTATTTATTTGTACTAAACTAATCTTGAATTTTGACATGAGAGTTCTTTTTAATATCTTACCCTTTTAACATTTGAATTTATTTTTACTTGAATTATAGTGACAAACCTGGCTCTGTATGTTTATTTTCTTTGGCAATGTATTTGTATTTATATTTTCAAGTGAATGATTTTAGTATTTCACGAGGGAGCTCATAATCACAGACTGGAAACTGTAAAGATAAATCTTATTCACACTTCATTAGATAAAGAAACTTTTTTAACATGGGATGAAGATGGTTTTTAAAACATCTGCCTTCTTCCCTATGGTGCTAATGTGAAGTGAAGTTAATCTAAGACCAGGGTGAAATGAGATTTGGAAAGAGATTTTGCAGCTGTCATTTGAAATGTGAACCTTCATATGCCTGGCTCTGACTGAAAAAAATATAATCTTGAATACCATACTGCTTCTCTTCCTCTTTTTTTTTTTTTTTTTTAAAAAAATTATCTCAAAAGGCTTTCTTATTACTTAGAGGTGCTTTATCTCAGAAAAGCAATTAAATGTCTGTGCAAGAAAGAACTGTTAAAATATTGTAATCCTTGTTAAAATGGATACACTTTGTCTATTACACATATCTAAGGGAAAAAAATTCTGCCACATAATGTTCGAAAACATTATTGTAAAAACCCCAAATTATTTATTTATTTAAACAATTTATATGTTTTTTATTTATTATTAATAGTACATTACAAGACTGTAAGATTACCATGTACAGTTCTACACTAAACTCACTATTTAAGTTCCATATCCTCACCCGATCTTCCACCTCCTAAAGATACCCACCATAGTTCTCACAGGTCTTCCAATTTGCTTGTTTCTGTTTTGACTGGATTTTTTTTTTTGCAAGTGCACGTAAATAATATCTCTAGATTCCACACATGAGTGAAACTGTCTAGTAGTTGTCTTTCACCTTTTTACTTATTTTGCTAAGCATAATCACTTCCAGCTTCATCCACTTTGTTTCAAAAAACACAATATCATGTTTTTTTTATTGCAGAGTAATATTCCAAGAAGATTGGGGATAAAAGGGGTACAATTCCATACAATTCCCACCACCAGAGTTCCATATCCCCTCCCATGCATCAGAAGCTGCCTTATTCTTTATCCCTCTGCGAGTATGGACCAAAGATCTCTATGGGGTGAAGAAGGTGGGAAGTCTGGCTTCTGTAATTGCTTCTCCGATGGACATGGGCATTGACAGGTCTATTAATACCCCAACCTGTTTCTGTCTTTCCAAAGTGGGGCAGGGCGCTGGGGAGGTGGGGTTCCAGGGCACATTGGTGAGGTCATCTGCCCAGGGAAGTCAGGTTGGCATCATGGTAGTATTTTTCTTTTTTTAATTTAGTTTATTTATAAAGTAAAAAATAAAAAATATCGACAAAACCATAGGATATGAAGTGCAAAATTCCACACATTTCCCACCACCAGAGTTCCATATCCCATCCCCTCCACTGGAAGCTTTCCTAGTCTTATCTCTCTGGTGGTATTTTTCAACTTCTGTTCATGAGCAAGATAATTGCATATTCATCCTTCTCTTTCTGACTTACCTCACTTAACATGATTCCTTCAAGCTCCATCTAAGATGAGGTGAAGAAAGTGTAATCACTACTTTTCATAGCTGAGTCGTATTCCATTGTGTATATAAATTACAACTTTCTTAGGCACTCATATGTTGTTTCCAAGTTTTGGCTAATACAAATTGTGCTGCTATGAACACAGGTATACAAAGACCTCTTTGGATAGGTGTGTTTTTCTTAGGCTATATCTCCAGGAGAGGAACTGCCAGGTCATAAAGTCAGTCTGCTTCTAGCCTTCTGAGAGTTCTTCAGACTGTTCTCCACAGAGGTTAGACCAATTTACATTCCCACCAGCAGAGCAGGAGGTTTCTTTTACCCCCACAACCTCTCTTATATCTGTTATTATTGTCTTTTCTGATGTATGACATTCTCACTGGAGTGAAGTGGTATCTCATTATTGTCTTAATTTGCATCAGCGACTGAGCATTTTCCTCATGTCTACTGGTCTTTTGATCTCTTTTTTAGTAAATATTCTCTCTATATCCTGTCTTCACTGTTGAATGTTGTTTATCTTTTTGTTGCGAAGGATGGTGAGCTCTGAGGGCAAGGAAAGTTGAGGTACTTTCACCGTTAAAAGGTCTGGCACTGTTGACCATTATTTAGCAAGAGGACTCATGTTAAAGCAGAAAAATCAAGTATTAGGGTTTTTTTTTTGTTTGTGAGTTTATAGATATTAACTTAAGAAATGATTGATCAGTGGGTCAGGCGGTAGTGTAGTGGGTATAAGCACACATGGCACGAAGCACAAAGACCTGTAAAGATCCTAGTGTGAGCCCCCAGGCCTCCACCTGCAGGGACGTCGCTTCAGAGGTGGTGCAGCAGGTCTGCAGGTGTCTATCTTTCTCTTCCCCTCTCTGTCTCCCCCTCCTCTCTCCATTTCTCTCTATGCTATCCAACAACAATGACATCAATAACAACAATAATAATAACCACAACAATGATAAAACAACAAGGCCAACAAAAGGGAAAAAAATGATGGATTAACTACATGGTTGCTCACTGGTATATTGCACTTTGGAAATGTAAAACTAAGAAATAATATATTCTTTCCTTCAAACATTCATTATTCTGCTAAAACCTCCCCAGAATTAGTCTCATTGATTTGTGAAGTGTAGAGAATTGAAACATGTGAACTTGAAAGACAGAAAAAGGGGTAACTAAATTGTCTAGTGCAGACTATGGATCTTAAGGGTTAGGACACAGAATATTGCTAGTGGGTGGGATGTGCAACTATTATATGTATATCCCTGTAATCTTACAAGTTTGCACGCTACTACTAAATGACTAATTAAGGAATATATTCAGAATTTTCAAGATAAAACAATTCTTATCATATTCTAAAATAACAGAGGAAAAAGAACGCAATTATGATAAAGGGCCAGGTCGTGGTGCGCCCAGTGCAGTGCATGTGTTACAGTGCTCCCAGGTCGTGGTGCGCCCAGTGCAGTGCATGTGTTACAGTGCTCCCAGGTCGTGGTGCGCCCAGTGCAGTGCATGTGTTACAGTGCTCCCAGGTCGTGGTGCGCCCAGTGCAGTGCATGTGTTACAGTGCTCCCAGGTCGTGGTGTGCCCAGTGCAGTGCATGTGTTAACAGTGCTCCCAGGCCCCGGGTCATGCTGCAGTCTTTACCTGCAGAAGAGAAGTTTCACAAGCAGGGAAGCAAGTGCTGCAGATGTCTTTATCTCTCTGTTCTCTATTGATTACTCTCACTATTTAATATGTGAACTAATAAAACATAAATAAATAGAATGATAAGTAATTGATCAATGGCTGAAGTGCAACATCCTCTATTAATTCTCCTTGTACCTCTCGATCTATCAATACCCTTATTTCACAGGAAAAAAAAAGTCTTTGGTTTATCCTGTAGGAAAACTGAGGATATTGTATTGTGAGCTCAAACATGTCTGATTTCCGTGGGACTAAATAGCTTGGAATTTAAGTATTCAAATGTTTAATTAGGAAGTGAGGAGTCTGGTCCCAGTTCAAAATCCACTGCTGTCTGCTCAGTCTGATTACAAGCGAGCACGAAGCCCTAACAGCAGGTCTCACCGGAAATATTGCCCTCCTCTCATCAATCAGTATTCTGTGATTTCTGAAGGGATTAATAGACAGAGACTACTCTCTTTAAATGTTCCCCATTGTCCATGGTCTTTTGCATATTTGCACTCCTGAGCATGTCCATCAGGAGCTGTTGGGCAGCTATTGGTAGAAGTCTTACGGGGAGAGAAGAGCTTGAAGATTCTTCTTCTAGTGTTTGCCCTTCTTCCGTAGCCAGTCAACAGCGTCAGGTTGAGCCTGATGTAAAGTTTCGAGACCTCCTTTGAATCTGGAGAGGTGGCAGTCGTTGACTATGTGGGTCATAGTCTGTCTGTAGCCGCAGGGGCAGTTCGGGTCATCTCTGGCTCCCCAGCGATGGAACATAGCGGCGCACCGGCCATGGCCTGTTCGATAGCGATTGAGGAGGGCCCAATGATAACGTGCTAGGTCAAAGCCGGGTTGACACTTGCAGGGGTCTGTGATGAGGTGTTTGAAGATAATTAACTTTGATTCAGTATTCAATACTTTTGCATTCTTAGCTCTCTCTCTCTCTCTTTCTTTGCCTCCAGGGTTAGCGCTGGGGCCCAGGGCTGGCACTGTGAATCTACTGCTCCTGGCAGCTATTTTTTCCATGTTTCTGAATAGGACAGAGAGAAACTGAGAGGGCAGGTGGAGATGCAGAGGGAGAAAGAAGCACACAAGCAGGGCTTCATCACATGGGCTGCTAGGAGCTGGAACTGGATCCTTGCTCTTGTTCCTGCGCTTAGCACTTCTACCTGTGCTTCTCCAGGTGCACTACTGCCCGGCCCCACCCTTCTTTGCTCCCTTCCTCTTACTTCCCCGTTGGCTCTGCATCTACAGAATGATCAGGTTCAGAGAGGTAGATGAGCAGATAGAGTGATTACCTGACTGCAGATGTTCAAATTCTAGCCCTGGCATCTTAGGGGGAAATGCTATGTTGCCTTCCAAAATTGACTTTGTGGTCATAAACTACTTAGAAAAGAGCAGTCAACGAAACCCCAGTGGTGAAATCTGCCTCACCCCAACATAAACTCATCAATAAACAAACATCAAATGGCAGGGGTCATTGATCTGGGGCTGCCTTGACAGTGAGATGTCACCTTCTCCCCATCTATGTATATTAATATGTACAAGATGTGGTCGGGGCATGCTTGCACCATTTTGATCTCTTGTTTACAGTAAATAAACGGAGATTCGATTATTACTTTCAGTTTAGCTCCTTTGCTAATGGTCCAGTAGGTTCCCAGGCAAACAATTAGAAGAATTCAAGGATGAATGAAGAGCAAACACAAAAAGAAAGATAGTCTATTACCAGTAAGATATAATGATTTTCTTTCATTAATGACTATAGTTATTTAAGACCTCACCATCTGGGGCCCCAGTGATGGAATTCTTGGATTCCCACACAAATATGATGGACCTAGATCTCTAATGGATCCCTCTTTGCACCATCCTTGATCACTTCTAACAGGAATGTCATCACAAGCCCCCCTTGTGGGCTCTCTCAGGACCTTGCCCTCACCATGGAGCAGCTATGGTAGGGACTGCCACAGTCTCTGAAGGGAGGCTGGTATCTTGCACTGCCACTTCAGGAAGACTAGTCTTGAAATAAGTGCAGCTTGCACTGTTCCCAGCTGTGACCATGAGCTGCAAGCTCAGACCAGTAGGTTACACAGGCTCTGGTGCTATATATATGTATGTATGTATACATATACATATACATATACATATACATATACATATACATATACATATACATATACATATATATATATGCCCTGGATAGGGTGGATGGAGGTAAGTAGTTATTTCTAGCTGCAAAATATTTTCAAGAATGGGAGTTACTCTCTGCCCTAATCCAACTTTCTAGTCCTTTCCTCTACTTTGGCACCATTCTCTCAGACAACATTTTTATCCAGCTGTCAAACTGAAGCAAAAACTACCATAGTCGTGGGCCCCTAGAAACATGCCTAAAATGGACTTCCTTTGTTTTTTCCAGCCTAAAACCCCTAATCTCATCTGCTCTGCTCCTACTTTTTGGTTCCTGTTCATTAACCATTTTGCCTCACTTTATGTCCTGTCACCTTCCAGACACCATTTTGCTACCGTGATTCCATCCTGACTTCTCTGGGCAGATGACCTCACCCATGTGTCACCTCTTCAGAGCCCTACCCCACTGGAGAAAGAGACACAGGTTGGGGGTATGGATGGACCTATCAACACCCAAATCCAGCAGAGAAGCACTTATTGAAGGCAGACTCCTACCTTCTGGACCTCCAAAACAACTTTGATCCATAATCCCAGTGAGAAAGAAGTGATAAGAGGAAGAGGATAAGAGGGCTCTGAATTCCAGCTGCATCAGGTCCCAGAGAGAGAGGACAAAAGGGGAAGAGATATGTGGATGTAGTAGTAGGGTTATGTGTGGCTTGGAGGGGAAGACAGAACGGGACCTGGAAGGAAAATGGAGCAATTATGTACAAATGTAGGCAGGTAGCTGTAGAGATGACAGTTGGCTCATGTCTGCAAGCTTGGGAGAACTGTGGTGGTTTACAATGGAGGGACTTGGGATTCAGAATTCTGGTTTTGGGAACAGTGTGAAATTATACTCCTGTTGACATGCAATTTTGTAAAACAATATTTAATAGCTGATAAAAATTTAAAAAGAGAGTTATTTGAGACTTGAAAAGCTCAAGTGCCAATAATTGGGTATTTTGTTCTAGTGAAAACATCTGCTTCCTTTTCTAATAGTCTTATTTCTTTTTCCTTTAAGGATGTTTTCAAACTCCAGACAGCCTGGTGTCTTAGTGTATTCTAGTCAGATTCTGTATATTCTTTTCAGAATGATGTGAGAAGCACCTACAAGGCTTCCTGTCAGTTCAATGATTTTGTTGATTTGCTGTTAAGTCTTACAGTCATTTTATTCTTTTTTAAAAAATTTTTTTATTATCTTTATTTATTGGATAGAGACAGCCAGAAATCAAGAGGGAAGGGGGTGATAGAGAGGGAGAGAGACAGAGAGACACCTGCAGCCTTGCTTCACCACTCATAAAGCTTTCCCCCTACAGGTGGGGGCCAGGGGCTCGAACCCGGGTCCTTGTGCATTGTAATACATGCGCTTAACCAGGTGCGCCACTGCCCGGCCCCTACAGTCATTTTATTCTTACACACTTGGATGTACCACATTTCTCTGTACATGTGTTTGTGAGTATATGCATATACTTTCAGTGTAAATAATTTCATTCATGTAGTACTAAGTGATATATTTCAGTTTGGGTGCTGACAGAAAGAGAAAAATTTAAATTGTGCTTTTAGAATGTGAGTGGAGGATAATTACTAAAAGTATGCAATATACTGCTTTAGATATCTAAATGAAAAACTACACTATTAGACTTGTCACCATCCTCTAATATTTCTTGCTTTTAAGCAATGAGCTTTAACACAGGATTTACTAATGGAATTTGCTATTTCTCAAGTCTAACGGGTCCCATCAGAAGTTGAATTTGTAGTCACCAGCTACTCAGAAGAGAGTGATTTAGGACATAAGATCTAAAAATTAGTTGAGAACGTTAGGTTTATTTGATGAAGTCCATTGATTTAGGACACATATTGGCCAGTCAGCTCTTAGTTTTTTCTTCCTGTCTTCTTCTCCTCCTCCATCTCCTTTTTATTTGTTTTCTTCCTTGGCACTTGGTATGTTTACTGATAAAATAATGAATATAGTGTATTGATTTAATGTATATTTATGCTAGGCACTACAAATGAGGGTTTTATACATCATCTCAGTCAGTCCTCAAAATAATCTTATGAAGAAATTTGCCACCATTCTTACTTTGTAAATAAGAAACTAAACCACCAGATGACTAATTAAATTTCTTCTTGTAACCTCGTAGAGATAGCATACTAGAATTTGAACCTAAATGTTTATGACTACAAACTGTGATTTTTTAAGCACTAAGTTTACTGAATAAAATACATTAATCTTATTTGCTTAATAACATACAAAAGGCCTATAATTTCTCTTTCTTTGCTTAATTCCTTATTTAGCTTCAGAGATGTATGATAGGAAGGGCATACACATGTATGCACAAGCATATACTTAGGGCTTCTCACTCCTACAATTAGGATGAAACATTTTGTAAGGCTTTCTAGATTTTGTGAAAGAATAATTCCTACGGCTTTTCCACCTATCTGAGAGTCCAAAGCTGCACTTTTATTCTTTTTTAATGGACTATTCTTATTCCTTTCAGTTTTTGAATTATGTCTTGTATCTTGATTCTTTCCATTTCTTTAAGTCATTGACTTCTATCCTGTCTCTGCGAAGTTATAAATAACACAAAATTATCTTCAGTTCTGAAATGAATTTCAGTGACTAAAACCTCTTGAGTGTATTTTATTTAGAACTATTTTTCCCCATGATTTCCAGCACTCTTTTTCATAATGGAATGAAAACTCAGATACAGTAAATGCTACAAATTTCTATGAAATGATTTTTCAAGTGTATCTTTTATATCAAGATTTTTTGGGTAGTTTTTTAATCTTTCATTTTTAACATTAAAATGTTTTGACTTGCTCCTTGTCTCAACTGCAAAGAATCATAATTTACTATGTTAACTTTGTTACTGTTTATCAATCCCATAGCATACGTTCTCTACCTAATTTTATCTCTCTCCACCCCACCAACTTACTAGTCATCTTTCTGGAAATTAACTGTTTTAATCCATCACCTACATGGAAAAAATTCTTTTCTTTACTGTGTTGTGCATGCAGACTTGTAACTGACATATAAATTAAAACATATATATATATTATTTTAAAGTGTAAGGGTACTTATCTAATTTTATTAATGTTTTTTCTCTATCCTTGGATTACTGATGGTAAATTCTTTTTTTTTTGGAAACCAGCATCAATAGTCAGAATCAACTGCAGATTAAACTGATTGTAGTAAGTACAACGTGGCAATGCAGAACATTTGTTTGGACAAGCACAACTTTATAATGCAAAGAAACAATGGAACTTAAAATGTACCATATGGGTATCAAAAGAATCATTTCTCCCCCCTACAAGTGAAACCAGAGAATTAGTGTAGGATGCTCCTAGGTTAGTTTTTTTTTTTTCAGATCATATTGAGATAAGTTCATCTCCTTTTTTTCCTTTCATTTTTAAAGGTTATTTTAAAATATGAAGGTAAGACTGATGCTTCAAATTTATCCATGATTTAATCCTATAATAACTTGCATTATCACGCACTGACTAAATGCCATGCTACTTACTACTGGGCTGGTGAACTAACTCACTTGCATAGTGTGCTGTGTTCTCATATGTGTAACCTAGGTTAAAACCAAGCCCCAAACATACTGAAGACAGCTTTAGTGCTGTATCTCTTTTATACTCTGCCTCTACTAACCAACCGTGGTCCGGGTGGTGGCGCAGTAGATAAAGCAAGGACTCTCAAGCATGAGGTCTTGAGTTCAATCCCCGGTAGCTCATATGCCAGAGTAATGCCTGGTTCTTTCTCTCCTACCTTTCTCATTAATAAATAAATAAGGGGGTCAGGCGGTGGCGCAGTGGGTTAAGCGCACGTGGTGCAAAGTGCAGGGACCGGCGTTAAGGATCCCGGTTCCAGCCCCCGGCTCCCCACCTGCAGGGGAGTCGCTTCACGGGCGGTGAAGCAGGTCTGCAGGTGTCTATCTTTCTCTCCCCCTCTCTCTGTCTTCCCCTCCTCTCTCCATTTCTCTCTGTCCTATACAACAACAAAGCAACGTCAACAATGGCAATAATAACCGCAACGAGGCTGCAACAACTAGGGCAACAAAAAGGGGAAAAGTGGCCTCCAGGAGCAGTGGATTCCTGGTGCAGGCACCGAGCCCAGCAACAACCCTGGAGGAAAATAAATAAATAAATAAATAAATAAATAAAATCTTATAAAAAAACAACTAACCAACCAACCAGTCAATCAAACATCCAACCAACCAACCAACCAACCAAACAAACCAAAAATGCCACACTACTAATGGAAATAGAAATAGAGATTATTAGTGAAAAACACTAATATCCCAGTATAATTGGATTTTACATACTAGAATTGACATTATTTGGAAAGAAAACGTCTATGCCATGCTTCACCTGAGCAGTTAATACAGAGCTCTTCCAAAATAATAAAAGGAATTTAGATAATATTTTGAAAATATTGAACACTGAAATATTTATTCATTTATGTATTTCAGAGCTGTGGACTCACATATGAACTTTTTCATTGATCCTGGGTTGACATTTTCATTCAGCTAGAGAAACAGAGAGACAGAGAGTTAGAGAAAGAGGAGGAGATACCATGTAGTACCCACCAGTGCCGTGGTACTCCCCTGTGGTGCTGGGATGCATATCTGCTTCTCATTCATGCCAAGACACACACCCTGCTCTATCAGTATCTTCACAGCTCCAAGCTGAAACTCACATGAGGTTCTCCTCTTGTCTGTCTCACAGACTCTATCAAATCCTTTTTGAGCTCATAACTCAGGGCAATACCACTTCTGTCATCTTAATGGGGTCTCACCTGAAGATGCAGTTTGTGGTGAGGGAGAAAATCAAAGGCTCTGAGTCAACAGTGAGACCAGCAGTATTGGCATGCCAGCACATTAGCTGTGAAAACGGAGCTTAGACAGAGTCAACATGACTAGCAACAAGATAAAGTAGGTGTGCAGGGTTTCTGGACAGGTTAAGAATGGTGTGATCTACACTGTCAGGTCTGACAGCAGAATACAAAAGTCCGGCAAAGAAGAAACGGAGCCATTAACAGTAATTCATGGGAGGAGAGAAACAAGTTGCAAGAGAGTTGAGGCCATTTGAAGCATCCTGGTTAGCTTTGTGGGGAAATAGCACAGAGTAAGGTCAGAAGCAAGTTTCTTCTCTTTGGAAGCAGCCCAAAGAGAGGCTCAAGCAAGTGAAGTCTAGCTTTTGTTATGGTTGATCTAGTTTGCTATTAGCAAGGACTATAATCTCATCCTCAATGTCTGTGACTGTATATCTGAGCAAATTCGACTTTTCCACAGGGAGAGTTTTGTGTTATATACCAGATCATATGATAGTTTTTAATCATTCTTCAACCCCTGCCCCCAAACAGCATCTGTACATTGAGTAGATTAACACATCAAGCAGAAAATTCCATAAACAGCTCAGTGTCATGTAAAGAGAAATAGAAAATAGGAGGGAAACCATGAGGTTACCTGGGAGCTAGATTTTATTCCTGGAGAAGGCAATATTTGGATCCCCTTTGCCCTCCCCCACAAAAAAAGTCTGATGAAGCTGACTTCCTCTGAGTTTTGTAGTCAGCTAGTCCCAAGTTAGCATGAAATGAACAACTGCATCTGGTCTCCTGTCTCGTGAGTTCTCAGTCTTCTTATGCACATTTTGCCCATAGGAGTTTCTCTCCACAGTGGAAACAAAACATTGGTCCCATTTGTTTTGACTGAGTTAGTCTTAAATGGGAGTTTGCAGATCTTAATGCTTTGATTCATTTTTTTATTTTTCCAGCTTTATTGAGACATATTTGTCATGTAACATTATTCTTGTGAAAGCTATATAATGAGGTGACTGCAAGACTTAACATTTCCTCTTTTTTAAAAAATTTTTAAAAAATATTTATTTAGGGGGAGTCGGGCTGTAGCGCAGCGGGTTAAGCGCAGGTGGCGCAAAGCACAAGGACCGGCATAAGGATCCCAGTTCGAACCCCGGCTCCCCACCTGCAGGGGAGTCGCTTCCCAGGCAGTGAAGCAGGTCTGCAGGTGTCTGTCTTTCTCTCCCCCTCTCTGTCTTCCCCTCCTCTCTCCATTTCTCTCTGTCCTATCCATCAACGACAACAACAATAATAACTACAACAATAAAACAACAAAGGCAACAAAAGGGAATAAATAAATAAATATTTTTTAAAAAATTAAAAATATTTATTTAGTTCATTATGAACTTTATGGATGTGAGGGTGACCTGGCTGTGACATCTGTCACCCCATTGATCGCCAGGGTTGATTCGGCCGATCTGGCTGACTAGGCGGGTGTCCCCTTCCTCCCTCACTGCTCCATGTGCGTCCCTCCTGAAGCTGTGCTCTCAGTTGAAGAGGACGGACTTCCCCGAGTAGAGATAGACCGGTCCCCTGCTAGAACCTCCAGAGAAGCTCTCGTGATGGACTTTATACTGACTCACTGCAGACTATTGTGCACTTTTGCTTTAGGCATATTTTGCCCTAATTTATGGATACATGTGAACATATGTCCTATCTCATGGGACCTGGTCTATATCTAGGTTTTGGGACTTTGTTAGGAAGTGAACCACCTGGAATGTAATTAGAGAATCCTATGAAAGGAAAGGTCTCAGCTAAGTAATTGGGCTGAAGGGTTGGCATTCCATGCCTGACGTCTCTGGACACAATCTGAAGTGAAGCATGCTGAGGTGGTACTGAGTGCATTGATTAGATCCACCTGTCAATGCCCATGTTCAGTGGGGAAGCAAGTACAGGAGCCAGACTTTCCACCTTCTGCACCCCATAATGATCTTGGGTCCATACTCCCAGAGGCATAAAGAATAGGGAAGCTAACAGGGGAGGGGATGGGATACAGAGTTCTGGTGGTGGGAATTGTGTGGAGTTGTACCCCTCTTATCCTATGGTTTTGCCAGTGTTTCATTTTTATAAACAAAAAAATAAAAAATATTTATTTATTCCCTTTTGTTGTCCATGTTTTTTATTGTTGTAGTTATTATTGTTGTCATTGTTGTTGGATAGAACAGAGAGAAATGAAGAGAGGAGGGGAAGATAGAGAGGGGGAGAGAAAGATAGACACCTGCAGACCTGCTTCACTGCTTGTGAAAGTGACTCCTCTGCAGGTGGGGAGCCGGGGGCTCGAACCGGGATCCTTAGCTGGTCCTTGCACTTTGTGCCATGTGAGCTTAACTGCCTGACTCCCTCCTCCTTTTTTTTTTTTAATGACTAAACTTGGGTTACAAGTTTGGGAGATTATAGGGTATAGTTTCACACCACATCCACCACCAAGGTTCTCTGTCCCCACTTTCCCACCTCCCAGAGATGATAGATAAGCACCATAGTTCGTAGTTCTCAAAAAGTAATAGAATCAGTTTGGTTTCTTCCTTTCTCTCTCTCTCTCTCTTTTTCAAAGCTCTAGATGCCACATGAGTTATATAATCCAGTATTTGTCTTTCATGTCATATTTTTGTTAAGCGCAATTGCAATCACCTCCTGTTCTATCCATTTTATTCCAAAGGACACAATACCTTTTCTGATTGCGAGTTGTATTCCATGGAGTATATAGATCCCATAACTTCTTTAGCCAGTCGTCTACTGATGGGCATTCAGGCTGCTTTTATTTTTTGGCTATTGTGAAGAATCCAGCTATGAACATAGGGGTGCACATATTCCTTCAAATGAGAGGTTATGGCAAGACTTTTTTTTTGCCTCCAGGGTTATTTCTGGGGCTTGGTGCCTTCACCACGAATCCACTGCTCCTGGAGGCCATTCTCCCCCTCCCCCTTTTGTTGCCCTGGTTGATTTATCTTTGTTATGGTTATTATTATTGTTGTTAATGATGCCATTGTTGTTGGATAGGACAGAGAGGAGAGAAAGATAGACACCTGCAGACCTGTTTCACCACTTGTGGAGCGACTCCCCTGCAGGTGGGGAGTTGGAGGCCGGAACTGGGATCCTTCAGGGTCCTTGCACTTTGCGCCCTATGCACTTAACCCGCTGGGATGCCGCCCAGTCCCTAAGACCTAACTTTCATAGATCTGAGACAATAAATGAAAGATCTTATTGTTGCATGCTTCTTTCATTTCTTTTCTTCTCTTCTCTTTTCTTCTATTTTCACTTTTCTTTTCTTTTCTGTTTTCTTTTCTTTCTTTCTCCTCCTCCTCCTCTTTTCTGAGCAGTGAGTTTTGAAATTCTTTTTTTTAAAATATTTATTTTATTTATTTATTCCCTTTTGTTGCCCTTGTTGTTTTATTGTTGTAGTTATTATTGTTGTCGTTGTTGGATAGGACAGAGAGAAACGGAGAGAGGAGGGGAAGACAGAGAGGAGGAGAGAAAGATAGACACCTGCAGACCTGCTTCACCGCCTGTGAAGTGACCCCCTTGCAGGTGGGGAGCCGGGGTTCGAACCGGGATCCTTATGCCGGTCCTTGTGCTTTGTGCCACCTGCGCTTAACCCACTGCGCTACAGCCCGACTCCGAGTTTTTAAATTCTATTTTGAATAACCCAGGTTACTTTGGAGGACATCAAGAGAGAGAATAAAGGCAGAAATAAACGAGAAAAGGAAGTCTATCAGGTGGAGAGATCCTTCCTACCATTTTAAGGTAAACAGGTTCACTAACATTTTATAATATTGATTAAAAGGCATTCCCTAAAGGATGCTGAAAACCTAATCCCTAGTTTATGACTGTGAACTTTTTTAGAAATGAGGCATTTACATACAGTCACGGAGAATATTAAAAAAGAGAACTGATATAATATGATCAATATCCTTACAAATATGAGCACTTGGCACAGAGACAGATGCGCACATGGAGAAAGCCTTCTGCAAATGAAGGTAGAGATGACACCTTGAGTTTGAGTGTTCAGCTTCCAGAACTATTATTTAACATATGTTTCCTCCTCCTCCTTCTCCTCCTCCTCCTCCTTCTTCTCCTTCTTCTTCTTCGTCTTCAATTTAATTTACTTTTTTAAAATTTTTATGCCTCCAAGGTTATTGCTGGGGTTCAGTGCCAGCACTATGAATCCACTGCTCTTGGAGGCCATTTTTTCCCCTTTTGTTGCCTTTTTTATTTATTGTTGTTGTTGTTATTGCTGTCATTATTGTTTGGTAGGACAAAGATAAATGGAGAGAGGAGTGGAAGAAAGAGAGGGGGAGAGAAAGATAAATACTTGCAGACCTGCTTCAATGCTTGTGAAGCAATTCCCCTTCAGGTGGGGAGCCGGGGACTTGAACCGTGATCCTTATGCTGTTCCTTGTGCTTGGTGCCATGTGTGCTTAATCTGCTGAGCCACTGCCCAGCCCCTCTTCTTCTTCTTTTTAAATTTTATTTATTTATTTATTTTAACAAGAAAGATGTAGCAAGATAGAGGGGGGGGGGGAGAGAGGGAGAGAGAGAGAGAAAAAAAAGGAGAGACAGAGAGAGAAAGAGGGAGAGAGAGAGAGGAAGAGGGAGAGAGAGAGAGAGGGAGGGAGAGAGAGAGAGATATTAATTAGAGCCTGTTAAGTTCTGAGAGGGAGAGGGGAAAGGGAGAGAGAGAGAGATTAAAGCCTGTTCATTTCTGAGATGAGAGAGAGAAGGAGAGGGAGGAGAGGGGGAGGGGGACAGGGAGGGGAAGGAGGAGGGGAAGGAGAGAGACAGAGAGATTAGAGTCCATTCAGTTCTGAGAGGGAGAGGGAGAGGGAAAGAGGGAGGAAGAGGGAGAGAGGGAGATATATATATATATATATATATATATATATATATATATATATATATATATATATATATTACAGCCCGTTCAGTTCTGGCAATGCTGGCTGGGAATTGAAGCTGTGATCCCAGAGCCTTGGGCATGCAAGTCATTTTGCAATAACCATTATGCTGCCTCCCCAGGCCATATATTAACTGATTTTCAATTCATTTAATTTTGGATACTTTGTTGTAGTAGTCCTGGGAAACTAGTGAAAGATTTTTTTGTAAAATGTCATTAAAAAATCACAATGACTTTTCCGTATGGTAGTTGAGTGTACACATTACTATGTGCAAGGACCTAAGTTCAAGCCCCCACTCCCTACTTCCAGAGAGGAAGCTTCATGAGCAGTGAAATATATCTATAGGTCTCTTTCCCTTTCTATCTCTTCCTCCCTTCTAAATTTCTCTCTGTCCTATTAAATAAAATACAACTAGCTAACTAAATAAATAGCTAAAAAAAATAAGGTTTCTGGGAGCGGTGGATTAATAGTACTAGCACTACACATCCCAATGATAACTCTGATAGAATAAACAAGAAGCAGAAGAAAACAAAGATTTTAAGATTGAAACTGGGTGGGGATATAGAACGTCGGTGGTGAGTGTGGTATGGAACTCTGCATTGTAATCTTTTAATCTTGTAACAAACTATTAATAGCAAAAGCAAAAAATAAAAAAAAAAAGCTGTTAAAACTTTTGAGCTAAACAAAGATGGATCCAGTCAAATCGTCTGGTTGCTTCTGTTGTTTTGTACTGTAGAGCTCTTAACATAAAAGAAACCAAAAGCAACACCACTACATATTTTGTGAGCATCAAGTTGGTGTTCCCCCTCCTCTACCTTTTCCTGTTACTTTTTTTTTTTTTAAGCAGGAAGGGTGTGGAACCAGAATTTTGTGCATGTGTTATTTCATTGTTCTGGAGCAATTTTTCTTTCTTTCTTTTAAATATTTTCTTTATTTTAATGAGACAGATATAGATGATAGATACAGAGACAGACACCAGAGCACTGCTCTGCTCTGGCTGGTGGTGGTGCTGAGGAATGAACCTGTTACTTCAGAACCACAGTTATCAAAATGTTTTGCAAAATCATCATGCTATCTCCACAGTCCTTAAATTAATTTATTATTATAAAATATACACAGTTATGTATTTCTCTTTTCTTTTTCTTTTCTACAAGAGCACATCTAAATTCTGGTTTCTGGTCATGCTAGGAATTGAATCTGGATCTTTGGTGCTTTAGGCATGAAAATCTTTCTGTATAGCCACTATGCTAGCTCCTCATCTGGGCCACTTTTTCATTCATTCAGATATATAGACAGACAGACAGACAGGTGGATCGATGATAGAGGGATGGATGATAGTTAGAATGGAAGAGGCACCACAAGCATTGAAGTTTACTCCATTGCAATAGAGCCTCTCAGGTGGTGTCTAGATTCAAACCTGGGTTGCGTACGAGACAATGCCGGTGTCCTACCTACTTTATGAACTATCTCTCCACTAACTAGCTCTACCACTTAGAGGAGGTAGTATTATACACCCTGGATAAATCATGAGAAGAAAAACCAAAATGCAACCCAACGATGATCGATTATGTAATAGTCAATGAAAACCATAACTAGGAAAGACTGAATGGCCTTAATGTGGATTCAAAATGTCCATGCTAAAGCTCAAAAGAGAGTTCTGTCTTTCCCCCAATTATGACCAGTTATATGTTCTCTGGAGTCTCTGTTTAGCATAAACTGCAGTTCATTTATGCTCATATAGCAAGCTAGGAGTCCATGGGAAGCTATTGATTTTTGGATGGTGACTTTATTGAACACCAGGTGTTCACTGCATAGATGTGATGCTTGTTTCTCTTCTTAACAAGGAGGAGAGGCAGTAGGTGGGCAGATAGGATCCTTACATAGATTTTATTCATTAAAATCTCTGTGGGGGAGGAGGGGCGCAAAAAAAAAATCTCTGTGGGATGCCATCTTTGACTGATCATGAATATACATACCTGGAAGAAGACCCATGGCCCCAGCAGAGAGTTTGGCTATAAAAATATAAAGCCACTTCAAAGGCTTGAAATTTCTTTGTTAGGAACGGCACATTTTCTGTTCTTTTGTAATCCTGTGTGTGTGTGTGTGTGTAGATGAGGCTGCTTGATGCAGTGGTGAAAACATTAGAAGGCTGTCCTGGTTTCCAATGATTTTCAGTGGCACTGGCAAACCTACATCCCTGGAATTATATGATTAATCAAGGTCAAGTAGTATCCAGGGACTCATGTTCCTAGTGGCATTTAAACTAACTAGTGGGGTCTGGCGTCTCTTGTAGTGCTGACTAGAGACAGAGGCTGCTTTGGTTGTTGAGTTCATGGTATTTTCACCCAGCTGAAAGAATTAGCCATTGCATAGTGCCCTGTTTGTGAAGATCTGAGAATTTACTGGCTAATGGTCTATGCTCACTGTGAGTTTTATTTTTCAGTTGCTACCAGGGTTATTTCTGAGGCTCAGTGCCTGCATGATGAATTCTTTACTTCTGGAGGCCATTTTTTTTCCTTTTGGTTGACAGAGACAGAAAGAAATTGAGAGTCGGGGAGTTGGGCGGTGGCACACCAGGTTAAGATCACATACTACAAAGCACAAGGACCCACACAAGGATCCCAGTTTGAGCCCCTAGTTCCCCACGTGCAGGGAGGTTGCTTCACGAGTGCTGAAGCAGGTCTGCAAGTGTCTTTCTCTTCCCTTCTTTATCTCCCCTCTCAATTTCTCTCTGCCCTATCCAATAAAAATGGGAAAAAATGACTGCAGGAGCAGTGAATTCATAGTGAAGGCACCTGAGCCCCAGTCATAACCCTGGAGGAAATAAAATAAAATAAAATAAAACTGAGAGTGAAGGGGGAAGGGGAGAGAGAGAGAGAGAGAGAGAGAGAGAGAGAGAGAGAGAGATATCTGCAGCCCTGGTTAATTGTTCACTGAAGCTTCCCACCCTTGCAGTTGGTGACTGGGTTCTTGTGCATGGTAATGTGTGCATTGTATCAGGTGAGCCATCTTCCTTCCCCAGTCCAATTTGAATTAAAGCAATACTTTGAGGATTCCCAAGGGATAAGGTCTCCAACTATGATATGTGTGCCCTGGTAATAACACACATACTCACAGACTAAGGTCCACATTTATTCAGAGCCAGGGAGAGACTTGGGGATTCTTCTACACACAACTATCTAGGCAGTCACTACAAAGAGGAGTTGTTATTCAAGATGAAAGCTACTCACCTTGCCAATATTAGACCTTGAGTAGACATTTGGCATAATACTTGCTGTCTTTCCTGAACTGAAGCTAGACTGGTGACCCAGTTATAGGACATCTCCAATCCCTCCAGGAGAAATCAACTGTAAATAATATCTAGATACACATCTTGGGTTTACGCACTATCATGTAGCTGTTGGCTGTAAGCGAGGTGTACAAACAGCCCTTGCCACCACTTCAACCCAAGGGCAAGCAATCTGCATTAGATAGAGAAATTCATTTGACGGTATTGTTTTGAATTCAGACTACCAACACCAAATCCAGAGTCAAATAAATATGTGTTAGTTCCAGCATCTATTCTAACTTCTCTAGTTCAGAACAGAAACTTCTTAAGCAGGCAAAAACAAAAAAATTGGAGGAAATCCACTTCAGGGAGTTAGAGATGCTCTCTGCTAGGCTTACTGGGTCAGGCTCTCACAAAAGACCTTGAGCCAAGTTCTTATTCATGTATTAGTGTAAATTATACACAATGTTAAAATAAAACAGAAGGAGAGGTGGAAAGGCAAATTGGCATTTATACAGGATGGTCCTTTGCATACATTATTTCATTAATCTTATCAATAGTCCTACCAGGTAGTTAGAATTTCACTTTATTGAAGAAAAAAGTAAAATTCAGAAAGGATGTGGACCTGGCAAGAGGTCATGAGTAGGAAGGAGCAGATTGAGGTCACATGCTAAGTTTTCCTCATCATACCTGAAAGGCATTTGTTTTACTCTACTTTATGACTTGTGATGAAAAAGAGTCACATCTTTGATATCATATATTTTACCTCTCACAGAATGTATTTGAATAATGTATTTTTAAATAAAATAAAGCTCTTCTTTATTTACCAGAGTACTGCTTGACTCTTGCTTATGGTAGTGTTGAGGATTAAACCTGGGACCTTTCATGCCCCATGCATGAAAGTCATTTGCATAAACATTATACTATCTTCAAAGCCTTCCTACTCACAGAATTCAAATAGCTTCTTTCATTGTTTAAGCATCTAACCCACAACCAGCATTCATTTGGATTGAGGAAAAACTACTCCCCTCTCCCCCAATCCAAATTGATAGCCTACTGTTCTACTTCTGTCATTTCTGACATACTTCTGACATTTCTGGGGTCACCTCTTCCTTTTACACACAGATGATTCTTACCTCACAATTCAAAAGGAAAAAGGAAAATGGCAACAAATGTCAAGTGAAACAGTGATTCTTTCAGACAAAGTACCAAAGAGAGCAAAGCTATTACACATTTATTTCTCCTTTGCCCTTCCATTTACTGGCCTGTCTCTTCTAGGCCACTGAAATCACCACTACTGGAAGTAATATCTCGTACCATTACTAGAGAAAATCAGCAGCTTTGGAAATGTAAGTCTAACTAGAGGGAGACCCACAGACAGTGTATTTTTACTAGAGACTGGTAGGTAGGCTGTAGTAAGTGCTGTATTGTGGTTTGGAAAGGGGACAAAAATAGGAACACAAGAACTCTGACTTTCTCATCTTTAAAATCATTCAAATTGATAGGCATCCATCTACATTATAATATATTTTATTTTGGTTAACTATACTATATCCCTTCTATTAACTGTAATTGCACTTGAAATAAGATTATAGAACAAGTCAAGTTTGTACAAGAAATCTTGTTATTTAAATGTAGATTAACATTCTTTCAATTTTGAAAAAAGACAGCAAGAAAATTATACTTTCTCCCCCCCCCATAAGAATCTATTTATTTTGGAGATTTCTGGAGGCCTGGTTATGGAGTAATAGCTGTCTCACATTGCTCTCCTGGTCAATAATAATGAAAAATCATCTGAAAATTCAACAAAATATAACCGGGATTTCTTCAGAAACTCACTAAGCCACAGGTGAGTGAAGACACCTGTGCTTAGTGAGTGGAAAAGGGGTAAGAAAGAGATTCTGGGGACTCACAATACCATACTCAGGGATGACTGTTACCAAAGTGGGAGCCACCCAGCAGAGCACATGGCAGAAAAGAAATAGGAACTCTGGGGGTTGGGTGGTGGTGCAGAGGGTTAAGCGCACATAGCACGAGGTGCAAGGGCCAGCCTAAGGATCCTGGTTCAAAACCCCAGCTCCCCACCTGCAGGGGGTTGCTTCAGAGGTGGTGAAGCAGGTCTCCAAGGGTCTTTCTTTCTCTCCCCCTCTCTTTCTTCCCCATTTCTCTCGATTTCTATCTGTCATATCTAACAACAACAAAAGCAATAACAACAATAATAATAACAGCAACGAAAAACAACACAGGCAACAAAAGGGGAAAAAAAGGCTTTAGAAGCAGTGGATTTGTAGTGCAAGCACCAAGTCTCCTGGAGGAAAAAAAAAAAAAAAAGGAACTCTGCTAACGAATATTGGCAGGCAAACTTGTGTAGCTCCTTTGGGAGACTGTTTTGAGAGTCCGTAAACAAATAAAAATAGAATGACCTTATGCTCCAGCAATACTACTCTTAGGCATTTATTGAAATTATGCAAAAACATTAACTCAAAGGACATATGCACCCCTATGTTCATATCTGCATTATTTACAATGGCCAAAGAATGAAAGCAGCCAAAAAGCTCATCAACAGATTACTGGCTAAAAAAGTTATGGGATATATATTTCATGGAGTACTTCTCTGCAATCAAAAGAGATGATGTTGCGTACTTTGGGACAAAGTGATTGGAACAGGAAGTGATTATGTTTAGCAAAATAAGTAAAGTGATAAAAGAAAACTAGTAGATAGTTTCACTCATCTGTGGAATCTAGACATGATATACATAAACTTGAAAATAATAAAAAAAGAAAGCAAGTAAGAAAAACTAAGTCTCGTGAGGACTATGGTAGTTATCTTATGTAGGTAGGACAGGGGGGACACAGAACTTTGGTTGTGGGTGTGGTAAAATTTTACTTATTACTTGATAGGATAGAGGCAAATGAAGAGCTGATGGAGCAATAGGCAGGAAGGAAGAGAGAATGATCTGGTGTGACTGTGGCGTATCTCTCTTATTTCTGAACATGAAAGTGTCCCAGAACAGTGAAATCCCTTAGGCACAAGACACTGGCTATGCAAGAAAACAAACAAAATTACAAAAGATGCCAAGCACTGAGTGAGATTTTTCTATGTTCTGGATTACAGTCAAGTTTTGGAATCAACATTGATTGATTCAACATATAGACTTCATTCTATTGAATCAACATATAGACTTCATTCTATATAATTGGACAAGGAATTCAGGTTAACTGTGTGTTGGTAAGGACTTTAAAGCAGGCATATTTTTATTAAATATAACAATAGAGGACAGATGACAGTGTGAATATTCTATTTAGCAAGATGAATTTGAATCTTGTTGTATGTCGGACATCTAGTAAATTCATGTGTATTTACTCAGTAATTTTCTTTCTATATACTACATATTTCATTCATTATATATATATATATATTTCATTCACTCATTCATTAATCATTCTTCTATATGTATATGAAAAAAACACCTCTCAGTTGATCCATTTTTAAAGTACTCAGTTATATGAGAGATCGAGAGAAATCGGTATATCAGTTGGGTCAGGAATTGTGGTGCAGAGGGTTGAAGCTCTTATGGACAAGTCCTGTCCTCTCCTGCGAACTGTCACCCCAGGACACACTGTTCACCCATTATTTTTTTTTTTTTGGATTTATTCATTTTGATTTGATGGGTCAGAGAGACTTGAGAGGGGAAGGCAAGATAGAAAAGGAGAAAGAGACATACCTGCAGTGCTACTTTAATTCTCGTGAAGCCGGACCTGGAACCCAGCTCCTCATCTACCGTAATGTGTATGCTTAACCCAGTGTACTGCCGCACTGCCTCTTCAACCACTATTTAACCAATACCCATTTCCTCTTGCTGGGAGCCATGCCTTTTAGAATATTGTGCCTGCTTACCAAAGGTGTCTGTGGGCCTTAACATATAAATGACTGTCAAAATCTTCCTTTGGAGTGACTTCATTAATTCCTTAGTTTCTCTTTTTGCTGATGCTTCATTGTTCTGGATTGACTTTTTCAAATAAAGACAGACAGACACGCAGAGAGAAAAAGAAAGACGCTGCGGCACTAAAGCTTCTGTCCTTGCTGTGGAGGCCGGAACCTAGGCTGCATATATGCAGAGCACACACATTCCAGGTAGCTACCACACCTTGTCTAGTTTCATTTTATATTTTCTTTTTTTTAAAAAAAAATTTATTTTATTTATTTATTCCTTTTTGTTGCCTTTGTTTTATTGTTGTAGTTATTATTGTTGTTGTTTTTGGTGTTGTCGTTGTTGGAATGGACAGAGAGAAATGGAGAGAGGAGGGGAAGACAGAGAGGGGGAGAGAAAGATAGACACCTGCAGACCTGCTTCACTGTGAAGCGACTCCCCTGCAGGTGGGGAGCCGGGATCCTTACGCTGGTCCATTAACACTTTGCGCCACATGCACTTAACCCGCTGAGCTACCGCCCAACTCCCCATTTTATATTTTCTAGACTAACTGTGATAACCAAACGTTGAAAGTATCAATGCCTAGAAAAATTTTTTGGACCACAGCCCTTCTCAGCTCTGCCTTAAAGTGGTACTGGGGTTTGAACCTGAGCCTCCAAGCCTCAGGCATGAAATCTGCTGCTGAAAGTGCTATGATATCTCCCTGTGCTACTTAGAAAGTTTTAAATCCAAGAGCACATCCAGTTGAGTGCACATGTCACCAAGCTCCAGACCCTGGGTTCAAGCCCTCAGTCCACACCCCTAGGAAGGGAAGCTTCATAAATAGTGAAGCAGAGCTGCAGGTGTCACTTTTCTCTATATATATTTCCCTTACCCCTCTCAATAATTACATTTCAGGTGGTGCAGGGCCCATGAGATAGAGCATACGTGCACATGTATCCATAAGTTAGGGGAAAATATAGACCTTAAAGTAAAAGCGCACAATAGTTTGCACTGATTCAGTAAGTGCTGCAGGCAAGTAGAAAGACCCAAAAGAGACACCATAAAGTACTTAATCAAATAGTTGCAACTTGGACCTAGACACCCTCCTCACCTACTTCCTATTGCACTTACCTCAATCATTCTAAGTCCAACCATGTTAGATAAAGTAAGGACTATGAAAGTTAGATAAGGGCAAGAAACTGGAACACTTTAATGATGGCTCTTTTGGTCACTACCAAACCACCCCATTATCTGGGGCTCAGAACAAGGAATCCTGAGATTCCCACATAGATATGATGAGCCTAGACCTCTAATAGATCCCTCTCTTCACCATCAATGATCACTTCCATCAGGAACAACTTCCTAAACCTTCTTGTGGGCCTCTACAAGACCTTTCCCTCAATGTGGAACAACAATGGCGGGAACTGCCCTACTCTCCAAAGGGAGACTGGGTCAACATACTCTGCCACTCGAGGAAGACAGGTCCTGTAATGAGTGCAGCCTAGTCTGTTCCTAGCTATGACCATGGAATGCGAGCTCAGACCTACAGGGATGCAGAGATTACACAGGCTCCTGTGCTGAATAGGGGCCCCAGATCAGACCAGCGGGGTTTACAGCTAACAACATTTATACACATTCCCTATATTTGGGAGCTACTTTCTTCCCTGTTCTAGCTTTCTAGTCCTATTTCCAACTCTGACACCCTATCTCCAGACAGTACCTTTAGCCCACCTGCAGGTTAGCTGAATGCTCAGGCAAAAATTGGCAAATTCATGGGACCCTTGGAATATGCTTAAGATAGACTTTCTAGCTTTTTTTTTTCCCAAAATGAAGACCCTAAATCTCATCTTCTATATTCTTACTTTTAGGCTCCTGATTATTAAACAATTTGTTCTGCTTTATATCTTAATGCTTTTCAGCCACCAAGTTTCAGACTCTACCATGATGCCAGCCTGACTTCCCTGGGCAGATGTCCTCACCAATGTGTCCTGGAACCTTACCTCTCCAGACCCCTGCCCCACTAGGGAAAGGTAGAAATAGGTTGGAAGTATGGATCAACCTGCCAATGTCCATGTCCATGTCCATGTTGAGGCAATTACAGAAGCCAGACCTCCTACCTTCTGTACCCCATAATGATCCTGGATCTCTAGTCTAAGAGGAATAGAGAATAGGAAAGCTTTTTATGGGGGGTGGGGTGGGATATGGAACTCTGTTGGTGGGAATTGTAGCCCTCATATCACACAATCTTGTCAATCATTATTAAATCAATAAAAAAGAAAAAATTAAATAAAAAGGTTTTAAATCCTGTCTCAATATTTTTTTCACCACTCATTTCTGACACTATATTTACTCTGTTCCTCTCCAGTATTTCTCCTGGACAGGACTCAGCTTAGCTCTCATGAGAAAGAAGTCGTGAATCTCTTTTATTGAACTTCTTGTCTGAGGAAGGAGTGACTGGGGTTGGGGAATGGTAAATAAATATAGAGTAAGAAGTCATGCCATGAGGTCTTGTATTGACTTTTATCAATCAACTGTCAGGTCAAAAAAAACTATATTACATAGAATAATACTTATAAATCATGTCACCAGTGCAGGAGAAAAGAGAAGCAAAAGTATGTAAACACTACATTTGAAAACCTGCCTTTGTGTTAACTGTAAAATAATACAACAGATGATAAAATACTTTTGAAAAAGTTCTCATCATAATTTACAGCTATTATACAATGTTCTTGTGGGTGAATCTGGCATATTTCATCCAAATTTCATTTCTGGTGTGGAACATGCATTCAAGTGACACTTGAAAGAAAGCACCACGAGAATCTTTTTAGATAGTGTTTGCCTGTTGGGTGATGGTGGTGTAATTCACGGGCTGTCAGATCCACCATGATTCATCACTTGCCCAGACTCAGTGCTTTGGCCTTCAACAGTTCTTGCAGTGATCAATGTCCCCGTGGAATTCAAATACCGACAGTTTCCAAAAATGAAACAAATTCCTTTTACTACTAATACTTTATTCTTTTTCTTGTTTGCTTCAATCTTCCTCTTATCTGAATTCCAAGAAATCCACATTCAGTTCTAATGCATCTGCATATTTTATTGATAAAATTAATATAAAAAATAAAGAGTGTTCCAGTGAGGGCTGGGAAGTGGTGTGCCTGCTTGAGTCCACATGCAGGTGTCTCTCTATCACCCATCACCTTCTTCCTCTCAATTTCTGGCTGTCTCAAATAAATTAAGGATAAAAAAAAATAGTGTTCCAATAAGGTCTGGCTTTGAATACCTGTTGAAATCAGAGAGAATTAAATGTTATCTGGTAAAAGCAATAGGATAATGATCTTCTTATTTAACAAAAGATCCTCTACTCCATTCTTGGATTAAAAGTATTTTTAAGTCTTAATTTTATATGTTTTTGTGCCAACTTAACACTTCAGCAGCTATCCTAAGTATAAATAGTTAATCTTAAGTTTTCTGAAGGGAGTATGAAATCCGGCTACCACCAGAAATAAGCTATCCTTCTTGGACATATGAACAGACAGTTTCTAATGAATGCCTTTATTCTGAGAATATATTCATTTTCTGTCCTAGTTTATATCCAATAACCCTGGAGAGCTACTCCACTGTGCCTTCTATAAATAATGGGAAAAATTTAAGTTCAAGTCTGTAAAAATACAAATAGGTCAAGGTGCTAAAACTCTTCTTCATGACTTTTTAAAAATTGTTATTTCATATTATTAGTCCATGGTTGACTGAAAGGGAGAAAACTGAGCTTTCACCACAGACAGCTTGAAAGTAGTGTACAAAAAATTAATTAGGGGCCAGGGCGGTGGCACGCCAGGATAAGCGCACATAAAATGAAGTGCAATGACTTGCTCAAGGAAACCGGTTTAAGACCCTGACTCCCCACCTGCATGGGGGTTGCCTCACAAGTGGTGAAGCAGGTCTGCAGTACTTATCTGTCTCTCCACCTCTCTATTTTCCCTTTCTCTCTCAACTTCTCCCTGTCTTGTCCAATAGCATGGATAAAATGACCACTAGGAGCAGTGCATTTCTAGCGCAGGCACTGAGACCCCTGGAGGTAAAAACAACAACAACAATAAAAAACACAAAACAGAAAAAACAACAGTGTATTAGAGTACTCACCATCTAACCAAAAAAGCTAACTTCCGTGTTAGTTTACTGTGAGACAGTCATCTCAACATGCACTGGGATTTTAATTTCCAAAGGCCAAAAAGTAGTTACAAGGGGCTCACACTGGGGTGGTGTGTATCCAGTTGAGTGCACACGTTACCGTGCACAAGGGCCTGGATTCCAGCCCACACTTCCCAAGATGCTCTGTGTTATGAACCAGGCCAATGATCTGCATTTCTGAGACATCTTAAGTTCACATATCAATTTGCCCTGACCATTCACTATGAATTTGGTGTACAATTAGCCTTTAAATATGATGTTGCAAAGTGCCTCAAATCACTCTGTGGCTATAGGTTTTAAGACCTTTTCAATTAAGTCCTGAACTACTAATGTAATGAGACATTTCTCAAGCATTTTCACTTCTCATATGGCATTTATTTCCACAGAAAGGAAAGGTCATGTATTACTGTAAACACCATAAAGGAGAGGCATGAGGCCAGCATGTCGAGCAGAACTCTAATAACTGTGGCTCATTTCAGAAGAAAACCCAGGTTAAAGAAAGATGCTGAATAATTATGTTTCCTTTCCCTGCTGTGATATTTTATAACAAACTTAGCTACTGGAAGCAACACAAATTTATGTAGTGTACCTAGCTAATTGTTTTAATCAGTTTTATTTATGCCTTTAAAAACCCAGATCTTTCCCCACCTGCAGGGTAGTCACTTCACAGGTGGTGAAGCAGGTCTGCAGGTGTCTGTCTTTCTCCCCCCCTCCCCCGCCATCTTCCCCTCCTCTCTCCCTTTCTCTCTGTCCTATCCAACAATGATGACATCGACAACTACAACAATAAAAGAACAAGGGCAACAAAAGGGAATAAATAAATAAATATATTTTTTAAAAACCCAGATCTTGGCATTATTAATCTTTTGATGAATCATTTTATTGGGGAAAGTTTTACTAGTTTACAGCACAGTACATGGCTACAACTTTTCATCTACCTGTCTGTAGAACACTCTCATTCCTAGTTTAAGTCTTTTCCCAACTTCATGCAACTGAGCTCCAAGGTTCTCTTCAACCCCCTTCTTCTCCCTTCGTCTCCAGAGTCCTTTACTTTGGTGAATTCAAGACATCCAGTCCAAGATTCCCTTTATGTTTTCTGTATCCTTATTTCTAAAGTTTCATCTATAAGCAAGACTATCCACTAATGTGTGGTCAGGCATCTGGGTTGATTTCCAGTTTGGGTTATTACAAATTGTGCTTCTAAACATAGGTATGGATGGATGGATATCTTTGGATAAGTGTTTTTACTTCATGTGGATAAATACCCAAGAGGGAAATTGCTGGACTATAGGGTAGGTCAAGTTGTAGTGTTCTGAGGAATCTACAGATTGCTTTTCACAGGTAGTGGACCAGTTTAAAATCCAGTCAGCAAGGGGCCAGATGGTGGCGCACCTGATTGAGCACACACATTACAACATGCAAGGGCCCAGGTCCAAGTCCCCTGTCCTCACATGCAGGGTGAAAGCTTCATGAGTAGTGAAGCAGGGCTGCAGGTGTCTCTCTGCCTCTCTCCCTCTCTATTTCCCCTTCCCTTTCAATATCTCTCTGCCTCTATCCAATAAGAAAAATAAAGATATTTTAAAAATCCAACCAGCAGTATAAAAGGGTTCTTTTTCTCCACACCCTCATCAATACTTGTTACTTCTGTCCTTTCTGACATATGATATTCTTGCATATGTAAAGGGTTATCTCATTTCTGCCTAGTTTGTATTTCTCTGATAATCAGTGACTTTGAGCATTTATTTCACATGTTTGTTGGTTCTCTGGATCTTTTCTTTGATGAAATTTTGTCCATGTCCTCTCCCTATTTTTTTATGGAGCTAATTGGTTTTCTAATTGCTGGGTTCTTTTATATTTTGGTTATCATCTCTTTCTCTGACATATAGCATAGGAAGATATTCCACTTCATGGTGTATCTTTCTGTTTTGTTGGTGGTTCCATTTGCTGGTAAGAAGCTAAGAAATATTGAAAAATAATGGACAAAGATGAGGAGATCACACTTCATGACTTCTGATTGTCTCAGAAGCTATTGTGATCAAAAGTGCCCAGTGCTAAAATAAATTTAGGCATATAGACCAGTGGAAAACAACTGACAGACAAGAAATAATCCCTGATATCTATGGGTAACTACTTTTTAAAAAGGAGACCTAAGGCATTAAATAGAGAAAGGAGAGTTTCTTGAACAAAAAGTGTTAGGAAGCATGTGAAATGAAACTGGACCAGTACATATCACCATGCACAAATCTCAACTCCAGGTGGATCAAAGACATGGTCATTAGACCAGATACCACAGCATACATAGAACAAAACATTGACAGAACTTTTCATGATGTCTGCTTTGCAAATGTCTTCAAAAGAAAAGAAGATTAAAAATAACCAGTTGGGGGGTCGGCTGTAGAGCAGCGGCTTAAGCGTATGCGACACAAAGCGCAAGGACTCGTGGAAGGATCCTGGCTGGAGCCCCCGATTCCCCACCTGCAGGGGAGTTGCTTCACAGACCGTGAAGCAGGTCTGCGGGTGTCTTTATCTCCCCCTGTCTTCCCCTTCTGTCTCCATTTCTCTCTGTCCTATCCAACAACGACATCCATAACAACAATAATAACTACAACAAGGCTACAATAACAAGGGCAACAAAAGGGGGTAAAAAAAAAAAAAGGCCTCCAGGAGCAGTGGATTCATGGTGCAGGCACTGAGCCCCAGCAATAACCCTGGAGGCAAAAAAAAAAAGAAAAAAAGAAAAAGAAAAAGAAAAGAAAAACAGTTGGACTACACCAAACTAAAAAGGTTTCATCCCCACCCTGCTCCCATCATTTAATCATTTTTAAAAAATATTTTACTTATTCATTTATTTGATAGAGAGAGAAGTCAGGAGCGAAGAGGAGCTAGAGAAGGAGAGAGAGACAACTGCAGCACTGCTTCATTGCTTATGAAGCTGCCTCCCTGCAAGTGGGGACCAGAGGCTTGAACCTGGGTCTTCGCGCTTTGTAACATGTACACTTTCCTAGGTGTGCCACCACCATCTGGCCCCTTTGACGTTGCATTTTTAATGTTCATTTCATTATTTTTTTCATTCCAACCATCTTTATTTAATTTCTCTCTTGCTGATGAGGTTTTATGTTTCTTTTCCTATTTCCTGTAGTTGGGAGGTTAGATTACTTACTTGAGAATTTTTTTTGTTTCCCAATATATGCCTGTATTGCTATAAAACTGACCTCTTAGTGCTGCTTTTATTGTGGCCCATATGTTCTGGTAGCTAATGTTCTTATTTTCTTTTCCAGGAATCTTTTTCCTTTCTCACTGACCTAGTTATTCACTAGCATATAATTTAGTCTCCACATGCTCGAGTTCTTTCCAGTTTCCTTTTTTGTGGTTAATTTCTAGTTTTATCATTTTGTTTTCTGAAATGAAACTTTATATATTTTTCAGTCTTCTTGAATTTACTTATTTATTTATTTTTAGGCGTCTTGAATTTATTGAGAATTCTTGTGTGTCCTAATATGTGGCCTATTGTTTAAGTGTCCTAAGAGCACTAGAGAGAATACATATTCAACTCTGGGGGTTAGAGAACCGAACCCTACTATTCCTAAGTGTTCCAAATGTTTAGTTACTGCCATTCACTTGTTGATTTTATGAATTGTTGATGTATTCATTTGTGAGAGTAGGTTATTAAAGTTCCTATTACATATCTTACTTCAACTCTAGTTAAATGTTGCTTTGAGTAGGTTGATACCCCTTCATTTTAACGTGTAAGTCAATGAGTGTTAAATTTTATTCACTGAGCAACTCTTTTATGATTATATAGAGTCAATCTTTGTCTCTCTCTCTCTTTTTTTTTTAGCTTTAAGTCTGTCTTTTCTAATACAAGTTTGACTGTTCCTGTTTTTCTTTTAATGGGGAGGCACTACCATTTACCTGTGTGATAACCCCCCCAGCATTTTATGTTGAATCTGTGTTTTCCACTAGAGCTTAAATGGGTCTCTTGTAGGCAACGGAAGGGTGAGTTTTAGTATTTGACATTACACAACCCTGTGCATTTTGACTGATGAGTTTAGGCCATGGATATTTACGTATATATCTGAAAGAAGTTCTTCAAGTATTTTAATACTACTAAAGTAGTGGCCTCCTTTTGGCTTATAGGTCTCTTAGCATAGCATAACTTAGCATATTTGAAATTGAAAGAAACAAAGTTGAGATTGTGCATGAATAAAGAAGATAAGCCTCATGAGAAACAAGAATTACTATGAACAAGTCTATAGAAGGAGGAAAGAAATAGACCAAAAGCAATATGATACAGCACATTGGGGGGATGAGACCAAACCAATGTGAAGCATAGCAACAGCACATATTTCACCATTTTATTTCTGACTCTTAGAAATGGGAATGTCTTGCTTTTGTGGATGTGGTGGATCAAATTGATTGATTTATGTATATTAAACGAACCTTGCCTGCCTGGTATAAACCCCACTTGGTCATGATGAACAATCTTTTTAATATATTGCTGTATCCGCTTGGCTAGAATTTTGTTCAGTATTTTAGTATCTATGTTCATCAGAGATATTGGTCTGTAGTTTTCTTTTTTGGTTGTGTCCCTGTCTGCTTTGGTATCGAAGTGATCTTGGCTTCATAGAAGCTGGAAGAAAGTATTCCAGTGTCTTCAATCTTCTGGAAGACTTTTAAAAATAGAAGTACTAGTTCTTCTTTGAAGGTTTTGTAGAATTCATTTGTAAAATCATCTGGTCCAGGACTTTTATTTTTGGGGAAGGTTTTTGATAACTGTTTCAATTTTATTAGCTGTGATGGGCCTGTTCACGTTATGTACTTCCTCTTTACTTAGTTTTGGAAGTTAGTAGGTATCTAGGAAATCGCCCATTTCTTCCAGGTTCTCTAGCTTGGTGGCATATAGTTGTTCATAGAAGCCTCACATGATATGTTGAATTTCTGCGGTGTCTGTTGTGATACCTCCTCTTTCATTTAGTATCCGATTTATTTGGGTTTTCTCCCTTTTTTTGTTTTGTGAGTCTGGCTAAAGGTTTGTCGATTTTGTTCACTCTTTCGAAGAACCAACATTTACTTTTGTTGGCCTTTTGTATGGTTTTCTTATTATCAATGTTATTTATTTCTGCCCTAACTTTAGTGATTTCTGTCCTTTTGGTTGCTTCATATCAATAGATGCAGAGAAAGCCTTGACAAAATACAAAATCCCTTTATGATCAAAACACTACAAAAAATGGAAATAGATGGAAAATTCCTGAAGATAGTGGAGTCTATATATAGCAAACCTACAGCCAACATCATACTCAATGGTGAAAAACTGGAAGCATTTCCACTCAGATCAGGTACTAGACAGGGCTGCCCACTATCACCATTACTATTCAACATAGTGTTGGAAGTTCTTGCCATAGCAATCAGGCAGGAGCAAGGAATTAAAGGCATACAGACTGGAAGAGAAGAAGTCAAACTCTCCCTATTTGCAGATGACATGATAGTATACACAGAAAAACCTAAGGAATCCAGCAAGAAGCTTTTGGAAATCATCAGGAAATACAGTAAGGTGTCAGGCTATAAAATTAACACTCAAAAGTCAGTGGCATTCCTCTATGCAAACATTAAGCTAGAAGAAATTGAAATCCAGAAATCAATTCCTTTTACTATAGCAACTAAAACAATAAAATATCTAGGAGTAAATCTAACCATAGAAGTGAAAGACTTGTATACTGAAAATTATGAGTCACTACTCAAGGAAATTGAAAAAGATACAAAGAAGTGGAAAGATATTCCATGTTCATGGGTTGGTAGAATTAACATCATCAAAATGAATATACTACCCAGAGCCATCTACAAATTTAATGCTCTCCCCATCAAGTTCCCAACCACATTTTTTAGGAGAATAGAACCAATTCTACAAATGTTTATCTGGAACCAGAAAAGACCTAGAACTGCCAAAACCATCTTGAGAAAAAAGAACAGAACCGGAGGCATCACACTCCCAGATCTCAAACTGTACTATAGGGCCATTGTCATCAAACTGCTTGGTACTGGAACATGAATAGACACACTGACCAGTGGAATAGAATTGAGGGCCCAGAAGTGAGTCCCCACACCTATGGACATTTAAACTTTGACAAAGGGGCTCAGACTATTAAATGGGGAAACCAGAGTCTCTTCAACAAATCGTGTTTGAAACAATGGATTGAAACATGCAGAAGAATGAAACTGAACCACTGTATTTTACCAGATACAAAAGTAAATTCCAAGTGGATCCAGGTCTTGGATGTTAGACCACAAACTATCAGATACTTAGAAGAAAATATTGGCAGAACTCTTTTCTGCATAAATTTTAAAGACATCTTCAATGAAACGAATCCAATTACAAAGAAGACTAAGGCAAGTATAAACATATGGGACTACATCAAATTAAAAAGCTTCTTCACAGCTAAAGAAACCACTACCCAAACCAAGAGACCCCTCACAGAATGGGAGAAGATCTTTACATGCCATATATCAGACAAGAGTTTAATAACCAACATATATAAAGAGCTTGCCAAACTCAACAATAACACAACAAATAACCCCATCCAAAAATGGGGGGAGGACATGGACAAAATATTCACCACAGAAGAGATCCAAAAGGCTAACACATGAAAAAATGCTCCAAGTCTCTGATTGTCAGAGAAATGCAAATAAAGACAACAACGAGATACCACTTCACTCCTGTGAGAATGTCACACATCAGAAAAGGGAACAGCAGCAAATGCTGGAGAGGGTTTGGGGTCAAAGGAACCCTCCTACACTGCTGGTGGGAATGTCAATTGGTCCAACCTCTGTGTAGAACAGTCTGGAGAACTCTCAGAAGGCTAGAAATGGACCTACCCTATAACCCTGCAATTCCTCTCCTGGGGATATATCCTAAGGAACCCAACATATCCATCCAAAAAGATCTGTGTACACATATGTTCTTGGCAGCACAATTTGTAATAGCCAAAACCTGGAAGCAACCCAGGTGTTCAACAACAGATGAGTGGCTGGGCAAGTTGTGGTATATATACACAATGGAATACTACTCAGCTGTAAAATTTGGTGACTTCACCGTTTTCAGCCGATCTTGGATAGACCTTGAAAAATTCATGTTGAGTGAAATAAGTCAGAAACAGAAGGAAGAATGTGGGATGATCTCACTCTCAGGCAGTAGTTGAAAAACAAGATCAGAAAACACAAGTAGAACCTAAAATGGTATTGGTGGATCGCACCAAAGTAAAAGACTCTGGGGTGGGTGGGTGGGGAAAATACATGTCCCAGAAGGATTCAGAGGACCTAGTGCGGGTTGTATTGTTATATGGGAAACTGGGGAATGTTATGCATGTACAAACTATTGTACTTACTGTTGAATGTAAAACATTAATTCCACAATAAAAAAAAATCAGAAAAGAAAAAAAAGAAAGAAGAGACTAAACCTACCAAAAAAAAAAGAAAAAGAAAAAGAAATGGGAATGTCGAGGGCCTCAGTCTTGCCTGGGATAAGCCACCAGGTTCCAGATACTATGATGCCAACCAGACTTTCCTGGATGACCCCACCAATGTGTCCTGGAGCTCCACTTCCTCAGAGCCCTGTTCCACTAGGGAAAGAAAGACAGGCTGGGAATATGGCTTGACCTGCCAACACTCATGTTCAGCAGGGAAGCAATTACAGAAGCCAGACCTTTCACCTTCTGCACCCCATAATGACCCTGGATGCATGCTCCCAGAAGGTTAAAGAATAGGAAAGCTATCAGGGAGGGGATGGGATACACAGCTCTGGTGGTAGGAATTGTACCACCCTTATTCTATGGTCTTGTCAGTGTTTCCATTTTATAAATAAATAAAATTTTAAAAAAGCTAGTCAAAGAAAAAAGAAATTGGAATGTCTGTTTTCAAAGGTGTTGTTTTCGCCGGGCTGGCTTCACAGGCGGGTAACAGATGACCAGAAACATATGGCTGAGCTGAGAATGCAGTTTTATCTTTATTCATGAGCAGGCAAACAGTCCAACACCTAATCACCACACAGATCTGTCCTGCATCTTTCTCCTCCTCTGGCAGCGGCAGGAACTCAGGAAGTAGTAGGATAGGGGGCGGGGAGAAGGAAGAAGCTTGAAACTAGCAAGGGCTAAACCAAATCTCCCGGAGGCAGGGGTAGTGAGACCAAACCAATGTAACAGAAAAGACCAAGTAAATAGACCACAATGTCAAGCAATGTAACAGAAGCAGAACTAGATCCCAGAAGCAGAACTAGAAGCATACCAACACGAAGGGAGATGTAATTCTATGGAAATATCTACATTCTGTGGTGCTGAGGTATGAAGCAACATCCCTGTCACCCTTGTACTCAGGAGTAAGGAGAATCCCATGCCTGTTAAAACCTTCTTCCTAGTGTCCCAAAGTTGTGTGTATGACAAATCACTCACTTCCTTCCCATTAGATAATATCAAGTTATCCTGGTGAATACAGAAACATATTTTTCTGACTGTAGTTGTAGGATTTCATTGCATATTTACATTTTTTGAAATAACTGGGGTCTAGTTTTACACACACCAAGTCCTCTAATTCTTTGGAAACGATCACTATTTATTCTTTTTTTACAATTTTATTTTTTAAACTTTATTTTGATTCAACAGAGAGAAATTTAGAGGGAAGAGGGAGATAGGGAAGTATGGAGACAGATACCTACAGATCTGCTTTATTGCTTGTGAAGCTTTCCGATTGCAAGTGGGGATTGGGGACTTGAACCCAAGTTCCTGCACACTGTAATGTGTCCACTTAACCAGCTGTGCCACCACCCAGCCCCTTATCCTCCTCCTTCTCCTCCTCCTTCTCCTCCTTCTTCTTTCTCCATCTTCATTCTCCTTCTTCTTCTTCTTCTTCTTCTTCTTCTTCTTCTTCTTCTTCTTCTTCTTCTTCTTCTCCTTCTCCTCCTCCTCCTCCTCCTCCTCCTCCTCCTCCTCCTCCTCCTCTTCCTCTTCCTTCTTCTTCATCTCCTCTTTCTTATTTACCTGAGCACTGATCAGCTCTGGCTTATGGTGGTGCAGGGTCTTGAACCTGGGACTTTGGAGCTTCAGGCATCAGTCTCTTTGAATAATCATTATGCTATTTACCCCTACCCCGTTTTTATTCTTTATTAGTGATTCAACATTGATTTACAGCAGTATAATATTTCATGAGTATACCTTGCAATCTTATAACCATGGTTTCATTAAATTAATAATAAAATAAATCTCAAAATATTAGGTATATTTATATTTAAATAATTTATATAAATCATTAATATAAATGATTTCATAACTATAGTTAGTCCATTTTGTGTGTACAGCTCATTACTCACATCACCAAAGTACCTGTATCCTCTCCACTATGCTGATAGGTGCCATAGCTCTCACAAAGTATAGGAGACAGTTTGTTTATAATTTTTGTTTAATATTTAAGTTCATTTCCCTTAGTTATCTCACTTATATTCCTCATGACTGAAACTATCTGATAGATTTTCTTCACCTCTTCACTTATTTCACTAAGCTCAATCACCTTCAATTCTCTCTATTTTGTCCTAAACACAATTTAATAATTTAATATATATATATATATATATATATTCCACAACTCTTTGGCCAGTCATCTTTTGATATATATTTAGGTTGCTTCCATATCTTAATTATTGTAAATTCATTGATTACTTTGAGTAGATTAAATAAACTATGGTATTTCTAGCTCTTATATCCAATAATTGTATATTATATATACAAAATTTCCCATATATAGTAAATAATTCCCAAGTAACCAATACAACCACTTCTAGATATAAAGAACAGAATTTCTTCTCTTAAAACATATATAGATTGCTCATGGGGAAGGCAGAACCTAAAAGACATATATGGAATAACTTGAGAGTTGTACTGGTTACATGATTTTACTTTTTGCATATTTCATTTCTCATTTATTTCCACATTTCCAAGTCTCTTTCTAAAGGCCCCAGTAATCTGCTGTGGTTTTCAGAAAAGTAATAAAAAGTGTACTTCCTTTTATATTTGTTATAGGATTTAACTACTCTCTCTACATATTGTATTTCTTTTTATTTTCTTTCTTCCTTTCTCTCTTTCTCTCTCTTTTTTTCTTTCTTTTTTTTTAAATTTTATTTATTTTCCCTTTTGTTGCCCTTGTTGTCTTTTTTTTTTATTGTTGTTGTAGTTATTGTTGTTGTTGTTGATGTGGTTGTTATTGGATAGGACAGAGAGAAATGGAGAGAGGAGGGGAAGACGGAGGGGGGAGAGAAAGATAGACACCTGCAGACCTGCTTCACCGCCTGTGAAGCGACTCCCCTGCAGGTGGGAAGCCGGGGGCTGGAACCCGGATCCTTATGCCGGTCCTTGCGCTTTGCGCCACATGCGCTTAACCCACTGCGCTACCGCCCGACTCCCTCTTTCTTTCTTTCTTTCTTTCTTTCTTTCTTTCTTTCTTTCTTTCTTTCTTTCTTTCTTTCTTTCTTTCTTTCTTTCTTTCTTCCTCCCTCCCTCCCTCCCTCCCTCCCTTCCTTCCTTCCTTCCTTCCTTCCTTCCTTCCTTCCTTCCTTTCTTCCTTTTCTGAGACAGAGAGGGAGAAAGAAGAGATGATAGATAGATAGCCAGGCAGACAGACAGATGATAGATCACAGCACCCAAACGTCCTTCAAGTGGTAGGGGCTGATCTTGAACCTGGCTGGGTCTCACACATACAAAGTTTCACACTATCTGAGTGAGCTATTTTGCTCATCTTATATTGTATTTCATGATAAGTTTTGGTGGAGAACTCATCTATACTTTACTTTTCCTTGTTAACTTAGAATGCACTTTGCAGAGTTGACAATAAACACACAATCTATGTAATGAAACTAATTAATGAACCTACTAAATATGATCTCTTTCCTGAACACAACCCTCTATATCTTGTAGCTCCCTACAGTAGGATTCCCTTTGGTGAGGTGATATAATGAACCATGTTTAAAGAAAACTGACTTTATAATAATTTCAAGGTGGTTTTGGCATGAGAGGCAAAGTTAATTAACTCAATGTCTTTTGTTTCTCACCAGTACCAAAGCATGATGAATTTAGAAAAGAAAAATAGCACTTCTATTATTTGCTGTTCTATTACATTCTGTCAAATTTAGCTAATCAAAAATTTAAAACTTTATGCTACTAGAAATCAGTAAACTCAGTCATAGAGCTAGAATAGAACACTATTCCCTGGTCACCAGAAATGCCATTGATCTTGAGTACTACACAACAATTTCTTATATGTTATTTTCATATTCAAAATAAACATTTGTATCTAACAATAATAGTCATTTTAAAGTGATTCTAACATTTTACTGGAAATTTTAAGTGACTTTGGGGAGGAAGGGGATTCTTCAAATGCCTGATACTGATTATGGAGGTCTTTTCTGTCTATTACTGAACAGCTGTTGCTGATTTCAGCAGTTGTTATCATTGTCAAATCATGAATCACTGATTTAAAAATATCACAAAATGATATTTTAAACTTAAAGATAGAGGACCACCTAGTTCATGAAGATGCATAGAATCAATTGACTTCAAACATCTTAAATAAATTCCAGGTTTGTGAAGACAGAAAGAAGATAACAATCATTAAAAATAAATGCCAGTTCATTCTACACAATGTCATTTACAAGGTCCTAACATTGGGGAAGCTGCTCGCTCCTGACAAATGCTTTCTTAGAAAACAAATAGTGAAATCTTGTGGCAATGCTAAGTGAAGACAGGACTATTAAACCTAGTATTCTCTGAGAGTGAATTTACAGAAACAGCATTTACTCTATTATGTGATGAATGTACCTCCCACACTTGAACTTTCCAGACAAACTAAATTTTTGTTTATGAAAAAATTTAAGTTTTGCTCTATGTTCCACTTGTCATATAAGTATTTATGATCTTAACATCTTGAATTCACTAAATGATGCTTAATTTTATTTGTGAGTACCTTCACTACTACTTCTTAATTATCAATGGGCATTGCTTATTGCCAAAATCTTTTCCAATAAGAACCTCAGTTGGAGAACTAGAAACCACCAGGCACAAAGCACAAGAGGTAAATGTCCAGAGAGACCCCTGCTTACCTCCATCTGTGATCTGAGTTTACCATGCTAGTGGTTTTATTCTATGATATCATTCCTGTCAGAAAAATCTATGCCATTCTAGGTACTTGACAAGACCAGGTGCTGCCATGTCTTCTGGGTTTTAATAAAAAAGAATCTTAATGGTGGCTAGACCAACATTATGCAACTTGAAATTGGTGAGTGAAAAACAGAATTAAACTTAAAAATCTGATAACTTGAGAAAACACTTTACTGTTATAGAATATTATGTATTTACAAAAAAGGAAATTTTATATTAACACATTAACTTTAGGTATGGGGTTAAGTGATAACTTTATACTTAATTCTCTAGTATAATGCTCTGAGTAATATTTTTGTAATTGTATTTATGACTACTACTCTAGCTGTATCCAGCTATGACAGTAAAACTTAATTAAGAGACAGAATATATTTAACAATAGAGATTTGAAGACCCAAAGGGAATATATTTAACTTCAGAAGGATTTAAGGAACATTGCCCTAACAAAACACTTGTTCTGTGTAAGAATAAACATAGAGAACTCCCATTTATTATTTGATTACTTAATTAAGTAGTACGTTGCTATTTATCTTAACAGCCGTTGTCATTAACAATTTAGGGTTCCCTCATGGATCTACCCTATGATGGTAGTTCCTTTCCTAGGGATCTATACAAAAAAACAACCAAGTACCTATTCAATGAGATCTATGTACTCCTTTATTTCTTTTTTTGTTTTTTAAATAATTTTTAAAATATTTATTTATTTTTCCTTTTGTTGCCCTTATTCTTTTATTGTTGTTGTTATTGATGTCGTCGTTATTAGATAGGACAGAGAGAAATGGAGAGAGATGGGGAAGAGGAGAGAAAATGGAGAGAGATGGGGAAGGAGGAGAGAAAGACAGACACCTGCAGACCTGCTTCACCGCTTGTGAAGCAACTCCCCTGCAGGTGGGGAGCCGGGGGCTCGAACCAGGATCCTTACACCAGTCCTTGAGCTTTGTGCCATATGCGCTTAACCCACTGCGCTACTGCCCGACTCCCCCATGTACTCCTTTCTTTTTAGCAGCACAGCTTATGATAACTCAAAACTGGAAGCAATGTAGATATCCAAGGAGAGATGATTGGCTAAGAAAGTTGTGGTTATTACTATTCAGGGTGCTGAATGAGCCTAATTGACATCTGTGTGCCCCGACCCACCCTCCTCCATGTTAGAATGGATGCTGAATTATCCTGATTGATATATCCTGTGAGCCCCACCTACCCCTGACATAACTTCTCTATCACCCTGGTCCATTTTATGAGTATTTTCAAAATTAAAAAAAAAATGATTTGAGAGGAAGAGACCAAATATCTGCTTCACTGTGGCATTGTGTGGTGATGGGGATCAAACTTGAACTTTCTCACAGGCAAGTGAGAATTTCACGATTCTTAATGGATGTATATATTTGTATAACGACTTCTACAGCCAAGAAGAAGAATGGCTTTATAACCTCAAAGAAAACCTCTTCTGGGGTTGTGCCAAGATAGCCAGACAGAGAAAACTTGACTTTCCCTCCTCCCGGCATCAATAGCAAAAGCACAATACATGGGAAAAGTCACAGAGAAATCAACTTTCTTTTTATTTATTTTTTAATGTATTTATTAGATAGAGAAAGCCAGGAATTGAGAGGACGGGGGAGATAGAGGGGGAGAGAGATACTTGAAGACCTGCTTAAACACTTGCAAAGCTTTCCCTCTGCAAGTGGGGACTGGAGGCTTGAACCCGAGCCCTTGAGCATTATAACATGTGTGCTCAACCAGGTGCGCCACCATCTGGCCCGAAATCAACTTTCCATGAGAAAATAATGGTCAACATCTAGGCAGAAGAATATAGACAATTGCCTCCCATGGGAGAAAAAAAATAATAAAAACTTCCCTAGAGCAACATTTTTTTTATTTTTAAAAAATATTTATTTATTCCCTTTTGTTGCCTATGTCGTTTTATTGTTGTAGTTATTATTGTTGTTGTTGGGTAGGACAGAGAGGAATGGAGAGAGAAGAGGAAGAGAGAGGAAGAGACAGAGATAGACACCTGCAGACCTGCTTCACCGCCTGTGAAGTGACACCCCTGCAGGTGGGGAGCTGGGGGCTCGAACCAGGATCCTTACGTCCTTGCACTTCGCACCACCTGTGCTTAACCTGCTGTGCTACTGCCCTACTCCCGCAAACAAACAAATCTAACAACTGATTTCACTGGAAGATATCTATAAGATATGGGAGATGGGAGGGTGGAGACAGAGGTGGGAACTTTGGTGGTGGGTGTGGTGTGAAGCTATACTTTGTAATCTCACCACCATGTAATCCACTATTAATCACAAATAAAAATGAAAAAAAAAAAAAAAAAGAACGGGCAAAAAGGATATGGAACACTAGTCTTGTGAGCAAGGGGCAGGCTATACTGAAAATCCAGTCCTACTCCTATAACCTTATAATACAAATTACAAACTGAAAGCTGTAAAGAGGATGGTTATAGCAGCAGCAGCCCACCAATACAGTACTGCTTGCCAGGGCAGTGGTGGGTGCCATATGGGAACTCAGTTTTGATATTATCAGTCCCTGAACGTGATGACACTTCATGATACTATACTTTCTCCCTTTCTTTCCCTCTTGTTTTCTTTCTCTTTTGCCATCAGGGTTACCGTTAAGCTCAGTGTCTGTATAATGACTTCACAATGCCCAGAATACTTCCCTCCTCCTCTTCCTCCTCCTCCTCCTGCTCCTCCTCTCCTCCTTTCCTCTCTCCTCTCCTCTCCTCTCCTCTCCTCTCCTCTCCTCTCCTCTCCTCTCCTCTCCTCTCCTCTCCTCTCCTCTCCTCTCCTCTCCTCTCCTCTCCTCTCCCCTCCCTTCCCTCCCCTTTCCTTTCTTCTCTTACTTTTCTTTTTCTTTCTCTCTCTTCTCCCCTCCCCTCCCTTTCCCCCCTCCTCTCCTCTCCTCTCCCATCCCCTACCCTCTCCTCCTCTCCTCTCTTCTCCTCTCCTCTCCTCTCCTCTCCTCTCCTCTCCTCTCCTCTCCTCTCCTCTCCTCTCCTCTCCTCTCCTCTCTTCTCCTCTCCTCTCCCATCCCCTACCCTCTCCTCCTCTCCTCTCCTCTCCTCTCCTCTCCTCTCCTCTCCTCTCCTCTCCTCTCCTCTCCTCTCCTCTCCTCTCCTCTCCCACCCCCTACCCTCTCCTCCTCTCCTCTCCTCTCTTCTCCTCTCCTCTCCTCTCCTCTCCTCTCCTCTCCTCTCCTCTCCTCTCCTCTCCTCTCCTCTCCCATCCCCTACCCTCTCCTCCTCTCCTCTCCTCTCCTCTCCTCTCCTCTCCTCTTCCATCCCCTACCCTCTCCTCTCCTCTCCTCTCCTCTCCTCTCCCATCCCCTACCCTCTCCTCCTCTCATCTCCTCTCCTCTCTTCTCCTCTCCTCTCCTCTCCTCTCCCATCCCCTACCCTCTCCTCCTCTCCTCTCCTCTCCTCTCCTCTCCTCTCCTCTCCTCTCCCATCCCCTACCCTCTCCTCCTCTCCTCTCCTCACCTCTCCTCTCCTCTCCTCTCCTCTCCTCTCCTCTCCTCTCCTCTCCTCTCCTCTCCTCTCCTCTCCTCTCCTCTCCTCTCCTCATCCCCTTTTCTTTCCCCCTCCTTTTTTGGTTTTTGGTTTTTTTCTTTTTCTGATAGAGACAATAAGAAATGGGAAAGGGGAAGAAAGGGAGAGAAAGTGGCATCTTCAGTACTGCTCCACCTTTGAGAAATTTTCCCTCCGGCAGGTGGGAAATAGGGATTTGAATCCTGGTGCCCACACAGCACTGTGTACACTCTGCAGGCCACAACCGGCTGACATTGCTCTTGTTTTATTTATTTTTATGCTGGATAGGCATGTGTAGTACAGAGAAACCAAATTACTCAACATATGAGAATTGAAAGTTTTCATTCTCCTCCTTACCTATGGATACTGTTGTTTCCTTATCCTTAGAAGTGAACGCCCATGTTCAGCAGGGAAGCAATTACAGAAACCAGACCTTCCACCTTCTGCAACCCACAATGACCCTGGGTCCATGCTCCCAGAGGGACAGAGAATGGGAAAGCTATCAAGGGAGGGGGTGGGATATGGAGATTGGGTGGTGGGAATTGTGTGGAGTTGTACCCCTCCTACCCTATGGTTTTGTTAATTTATCCTTTCCTAAATAAAAAGTAAATTAAAAAAAAAGAAGTGAATGTCAAGCAATAGTAGACAAACAATGGATGAAGATGGGCATGAATAAGATTCTGCAATACAACTTCATAATGAAGTTTAACTGATAAAAAACTGACATATGCCAAGCTGCTGCCTTTTTACTGTCATTGACCTTTGGGTTTGTGTTGAGAATTGTTTATTTTTTGTTATTTGTTACTTTAAGTCATTGTTTTCCTTGTAAAGGCAAAATTAAACCACCTAGATCCTTCAAGTGTGGATAAAACCTACTAGAGGACAAGTTCTTTTTCTTTTGATTTCTTAGACCTTAATGACCCATCATTAGAGACTAAGAGGAAAAAGCCAGAGGAGGGATATAAAAAAACCCAGAACTGAAACAAATGGCTACAGTTCATTACCATTCAGCTGTCTCAGTTATTTTAAGATCCCACTTACTTCCTCTATGTCCCTATAAGGAGCGCATTGTATTTCCAATAAATAATGTATAATTAATTAGCATTTCCAAAAGCAGAGTTCCCTTCACATATAATTGTCTTCTCTCTACCAAAACAGTAGGTACTAATGAGATCAGGTTTTTGTCTTGGAGCAATCAGTTCCTGTTACTTGGCAATTTACAGTGTGCTTAGGGAATGGAACTCAATTTCTTGGGGTTCACCCATTTCAAATCAACCTTGTTACTATGGAATGGATATAATTCTTTTACATGAGGGATCTTATTTAACAAAGTTAGGGAAAAAGAACACTTGCTCTGAGGAAATTTTCAAATGTACCATAATAACATAGAGAACTTCATAATTCTTAATTAAATAAAATAAAGAATTTAGCAGAGAGGCCAAGCACATTTTTTTGAGCTTGACATTGTTTACCACTAAAATGACAAATTAGTGTTACTAATGGAAGTTTAAATAAATAAAAAATTGTTCACTTTATTTCTTGGACAAAATTTAAGTTTACATCACATATTTGTTAGAGTAAAATAAGTCACTGATATGATATCCATGTAATTAAGAGCAGCAAAAGCAGCTGAGATCTTTTCAATGATCTGTTCTTGAGTTTGGAAGTGAAACTCAAGTAACATAGGTCATTGATGTGAAGTAACTATTTGAACAAATTTAATATAAGAATGAGAGATGACACAAGAGGGGTTAAACTTGGGGGAAGAGACAGAGGGCGCTGAACCAGGGTTAGGTATTTCTAAAAAGAGTGAAACATCTGTTACAACTCACCTTCAAAGGTATTTACTGGTAAGGTATGGAGAATATGTCTCTTTTGCTGCTTTTTGAGGAAAGATTGCTATTACATTCTTGATTCTCTTACTCTAGACCTTTCTCTGTGACTAGTGGCAGTACCTGAAACTGGCACTCAATGACTTTGTCCTCTGTGACAGTTGAAAGAGTGACACACATTATCATCTCACACTTTATGTGACACAACACGACTGCCAACACGACTTGCTTGTATATGAGATTACCTGGAGAGATTTTCATATGCATATCTCTGGATTTGTATGTCCAGATTTTTCATATATGTTTAGTGAATGTGTTCAGAAATTAATTCTGATTGTCAGATCTACTGAAGGGCCCCTGTTACCCTCTGTTAACTAATTCAAAAAGAACTGTATATAAAGATAACAAATGTACACACACACACTCGTCTGTATTCTCATCTGTTTATACAAGTTTATTTGATACATATGCATAATACTATGTGTTTTCTTCAAAGCTCCACTTGGTCTATAATAAAAGATACTTATAATCTTTGACTAAATAAAACTAGGTAACATAAGAATTATAAGATTACTAAATGTGATAACACATTTTTAGGAAATAACTAATTTCTAATAAATTTTCCAATACTGAGGTTAATAAGTAATTTCACTTGTTGAAAGAAACACTGTAAAGTATGGAATGGGGTTTCAAAGACTTGATTCTAATATAAAATCTTTGCTTTTCTAGCTGTGAAACTTGAAAGAATCATGTTAAGTGAGATAAGTCAAAAAGAGGGATAAACACCAGATGATCTTACTCATTGATGAAACTCAAGAAATAAGGGCAGGGGAAACCCAGACAAAGATTCAGACTGGGTGTAATGTATTGCAACAAAGCAAAGGACTCCAGTAAAGGAGAGCAAGGGAAAGAATGGAGGAGCACTTGGGGTCCTGTAGAATGATGGTGAAAAGGAACCTAAGTTAGTGTAAGAATGTTTACAGACACACATGACAGGGAAATAAAAAAGTGTAACTATGGATCAATAACTGTATAGGAGACAATGAATTAACCCAATGAAGACATTTGAAAAAAAAGAAAAAGAAACTTTAAGAAAGTAAAATATTACCTCTCTTGGCTTTTTTTTCCCAATTTGGAATGCTTATTCAAGATTATCTTTAAAGTCACTCAGATCTATATTCTGTGATTATAAGCATCTATCAAACAACTTTCAGTATTGAATTTAATACAGTCATACTGGTACTTATTATTTATTTGGGTGAATTGAAAATTGTATGAATCATTCAGAATCAAGAACTATCGCAGTGAAGATCAGAAGTCTCTAAGATCGAACATTATATGCCACTAATCTTGAGAACCTGGAAGAAATGGACAAATTCCTAGATACCTACAAACTTCCAAAATTAAAAAAGAAGAACTGGAAAATATGAATAGGCAATCATAGCCAAAGAAACTGTAATAGTCATCAAGAACCTTCCCAACAATAAGATTTCTGGACCAGATAGTTTTGCAAACGAAGTTTACAAAAACTTCAAGGAAGAGTTAATACCTCTACTTTCAAAGCTCTTCAAAATGATCTAAGACACAGGAATACTCCTTCTAGCTTCTATGAAGCCAATTTCACCCTGATACCAAAAGCAGATAGGGACACAACAAAAAGAGAAAACTACAGGCTAACATCTCTGATGAACATAGATGCTAAAATATTGAACAAAATCCTTGCTAACAGGTTACATCAGTTTATTAAAAAAATTGTTCATCATGATGAAGTGGGGTTTATCCCAGGGATGCAAGGTTGGTTTAATATATGTAAATTAATCAACATGCTCTACCACATCAATAAAAGCAAGACCAAAAACTACATGATTATCTCATTAGATGCAGAGAAAGCCTTTGACAAAATCCAACATCCCTTTATGATCAGAACACTACAAAAGATGGGTATAGATGGAAAAATCCTCAAGATAGTGGAGTCCATATATAGCAAACCTACAGCCAACATCATACTTAGTGGTGAAAAACTGGAAGCATTTCCCTTCATGTCAGGTAATAGGCAGGGCTGCCCACCATCACCATTACTATTCAACATAGTGTTGGAAGTTCTTGCCATAGCAACCAGGCAGGAGTCAAACTCTCACTATTTGTAGATGACATGATAGTATACATAGAAAAACCTAAAGAATCCAGCAGGAAGTTTTGAAAATTATCAGACAATATAGTAAGGTATCAGGCTATAAAATTGACATACAGAAGTCTCCAAGATCATGACAGGGGGTGGTTCTTGATGAATGAAGACCAGCATTGGGGTAGCAGCATAATTAGATTACAGCCATTTGAAAATAGGATATTTAAATAGGCTAACAAGGAGTGGAGAGGACCTTCCAGACCAAGGGGGAAACATGGAGGTTGCATACACATGATTTCTCAGAGAAAGACTGACTGAATTACCTACCCCACAACAGAATTTCCTCTCTTGCTTCTCCTAAACATGTTGAAACTACCATTGCAAAACTGATTATTTTTCTTGTATTTTACTCACTTACTCTGCAGTTTTATTTCCATTCACTTTTGTATTGCCAAAGCTCAACAGATGCCCTACATTCAGTAGGTTATCTAATAAATATCTGTCATATGACTAGACAAGGAAAACAAACAATAAAATGATATAGAGGCACAACTGGTGTAGCCAATACTATGATACATCACCCTAGTCTTTCACAGTGGATTTAGGACTCATTTCCTCTGTAGGAAAGATTGGTGGTTGATGACTCTCTATTCAATTACTTCCTATATCTTGCTCTCACTTGAAGAAAGCCATCTTACCCCAAGTTAATACTCTCCTTAAGAGGGGCCCATATTCAAAGATTGGTTAACATAAGATTATAACATCTCAGTTTCCTTTTCCTCTAGCTATCTTGAAAGGATAATCAGCTCAAGAGTTCCCAGTAGCACTTTATGTGTTTATTGAGATTACATTGCAATGCAATTTCCCTTCCTTTAGGTTCTACGTCTTTCCATTCCCCTACGTGTTCATGCTTAGGGCACAGCCCATCAAATAACAGACATGCAAATTTCCACCTCAGAATCTCCTTCTCAAGGAATCTAATCTAAAAACATCTGGTGGGGGCCTGGCGGTGGCACAGTGGGTTGGGTGCACATGGCGCAAAGCACAGGGACCGGCGAGGGGATCCCGGTTCGAGTCCTGGCTCCCCACCTGCAGGGGAGTCGATTCACAGGTGGTGAAGCAGGTCTGCAGGTGTCTATCTTTATCTCCCCCTCTCTGTCTTCCCCTCCTCTCTCCATTTCTCTCTGTCCTGTCCAACAACGAACAACATCAACAATGGTAATAATAAGGGCCACAGCGAGGCTACTACAACAAGGGCAACAAGGGCAACAAGGGGGGGTGGGTGGGGGAAATGGCCTCCAGGAGCGGTGGATTCATGGTGCAGGCAATGACCCTGGAGGAAAAAAAAAAAATCTGGTGTGGGAGTTTAATTTGTAGAACTATAGAGGATAAGTCTGGAGTGACCATGTCTTAAACCCAAATGACATCTTTATGGGAATTAGGAGGAGTTGTCCTTCCTCATTTGTCAGAAAGTTATTGACCTAACTGTATAAACCTACAGTGACTATAAAGATTCAAGGCACATTTCTGTTGAATAGTGCTTGACGAGTGAGCTGAACAAAGGCCAGTGGCAGACTTCAAGTATAAAGGCAGACTTGGTGCCAGATTATGATCGGCTTTCCCAATAAATCTGTGGCTTTTTATCTCCCAGTTCTACACAGTATTTTTGCCGAAGCTCACAGAGTTTAATATGACATGAGTCTTTAAACTAAATTTAAGAATGATTCTTTCCATAGATACTCTGCATAAATTTGCTTCAATTTCATAATGCCACTGAATAAAATTGTTTGAGTTTTTTTCTGTTTAGTATTGTGGGCAAGTAATCTGTATAGGGGATGACTGATGGATTCTCAGTTCCTCAAGTGTATCCATCTGATCACTGAAAAAAATATCCAATAGAATATGTCTCCTAATGTGACCCTTTTCAGACTGCCTACATGGGACTTTTATACAATAAATTAAATAGTCCAAGAATAGTAAGTGCACAACAAAAGACTTTCATGTCTATATGATTTGAGAATCATTTGCCAAAGTTGATTTTAACATAACTTTTTCTTTGATTGTCCTTACTCAGATTCATCTAGCTTAATTAATTTTGATATATAGGAATGCTGTAATACTTTCCATGTAATATCTAACCCTGCAAAACTGCTATGTATATTGTTCAAATAAAAGATAGATTAATGAAGTGCTTTAAAGATTGGTTAGCATGTGATTTACCCCCACAATAGCATATTCAACTGTGCAGATTCTTTATGTAACACATTAAATAAAGAGAAGCAACTATTTTTTATTTCTATCAATAGGATTTCCCTTTTGTCTTTCTACTTAGAATCCTTCAAATATTTTCTTCCATTGCATGAGAAGAAATAAATTATACCTTACAATCAAGGAGATAAAATCAGCAAGAGAAGAGCTTCTATAGATTAGTGATGCCTTTTTCTTTTGACAATATGCTTCATTTTGATAACAGAAGGATTTGGCCACCTTGCTCAACCCAATTTAAACTTCACAGAGGAAGCTGTAAACTCTTTATGAAAAACTTTCATAGTTACATCCCAAAGGGATCTTTTTTTTTTTCTCCCCCAAGTCCTCAACTATAGCTTTGGTCATCATCCTTTGTATAGTGGATTTTTAATAGCAAGGATTTAAGTAAAATGTATTACAAAAGTATAGCTTCTATGGATTTTATTTTCCAATGTGCAGAAAATAGGAATTTTATTATGACCCAAAGCATGTTTTCCCAATGTCATCTTACACTAATGAAGTGCAGTAATTAATGGGCACATGAGTAATGCAAGTACATAATACGGTGATACTGTGGCTATCTTAGGAAATCTGTTATTGTTCCCCCACCCCTTTTTTTTCCAGATAGAGACAGAGAGGAAGAGAGGGGTGGAGAAAAAGATAGAGATGGGGAAAGGGAGAGAGACACACACAGAGAGAACTACACCACTGAAGTTTCCTTCAGTGGGGGCCAGGCTCAAACCCAGATTGTGCACATGAAAAAGTAGTGCATTATCCCAGTGAACTTGGCCACCTATACTGTTGGCCCTCTGCTGTTTCCTTTAACTGAGGTGAATATGGGAGCTCAGAAAGAACATTTGTGAGCAAGTGAATATGCATTGTCTTTTGTCTTAATATTTAAGCCTATGTTCTGAAAATGTGAAATTCCTATTCAGAAAATAGGAATTTTATTATGATTTTTATTAGGATATATAGGAATTTTATTAGGATATATAGGTTTGTGCTCTTAACTTTAATGGATGAACCAGAAATACATGATCATTTTAAAGGTAATGAGATGATTCAAAATGAGACAGGAAGCTATGCTATCTTTTCACTTCTGTTTCTTGCTCAAAAAATCCTCCTTATTCCACATGAAATTATCTATGGCACTCATGGAAGGTACAGCAAGTCATCTCCTGTTCTGTCTCATTTTAAGGCTACAATCTATCTGGACAGAATTTTTGTACAATGATGAGAAAAACAGTTGAATGTTTGGTGATTAAAGCTAATTTCTAGTATAGGAACAAGGTGCTAATCATGATGTCATGAAAGGAGAAAAATAAACAATAAAAATAACATTCACCATGAAGCTTTTTGTATTTCAATGAGTTCTGATATATGCCAAATATTATCATGTATTTGGCAATCAGATATTTGAGAGCTGACCATACTACGTACAAGGAAACAGAGGGGCCAGGTCGGCTGATGACACACCCAGTTAAGTGCACATATCAGCAAGTGCAAGGACACAGGTTTAAGCCCTTGCTCTCTACCTGTACAGGGGATGTTTCATGAACACTAAAGCAGGTCTGCAGGTGTCCTTATCTCCCTTTCTTTATCTCCTCTCCATTCTAAATGTCTCTCTGTCATTTAAAATTGCCGGGATAGCCTGAGGGTACTTCTTCCCGAGCTAGTGCTCTCTGGGTTGGAGAGAACTCAACTGGAGCTGATCTAGGCTGCTGTGTGGGAGAGGGATCAGGAACTCGTGCTGCACCAACTTCCGCAGGAGATACACTCTGGAACTCTCGGAGCCGGAAAGCAATTTCCAAGTGTCTTTAATCAGAAGAGCAGCTGTTTTTATACTCTCCAAGTAGGGTGGAAACAGGATGTGATATAGAGAGGGTGGAGAGAAAAGTGACTGGTGAAAATCAGAGTGTGACAAAGAAGGGATCAGTGTGTGACAAGGAGGGGGTGGAGCAGGAGAGAATCCTATCATAGAACCACCAATGCCCTGGAGTGCTTTATGTAAAAGTGATTTATGTAAATAGACCAAAGCTTTGGATCAGTAAAATCCCTATATAGGCATATGGTTAAGCAGAAGCCAGGGGGAGGTGGCAACTACCCAACATAAAATGAAAAGAAAAAAGAATAAAATGGGGAAAGAAATAAAGGAAATGGAAACATTAACCATAAATATTAGTATCATTCCTACTTACACTGTCATTTTATGAAAACCAAGAGCCTACAGTCTGTAGTGCATCATTCTAATAAAAGATGATTTAGATTTTTAATTTTGCAGGTGTCTCAAGATAAAATGCAATCATCATTCATTAAAATACTCCTTGTAATTATCTCTGTGATAAATTCAGGAGAAGAACAATAAAAAAAAAAAAAAACTGCCATGAAATAAATTCTACGAAGATAATGAAGCAAAAACAAAGACATTCTGGATTAGAATTGCTTCAAAATATTTAGCTGTATTTTCACATTCATATTTATGTTTGTTTACTTAGAGCTTCTTCTTCAATGATTGTTATAGTTCACTAATGAATATCTTTCCACAATCAAGGACTTCCTCAGACTGTATACTCTATGAATTTTTTAAAGTGTTAGCATTTTTTTCTGTAATTCTCTGCCTATTGCTTTTTAACTCGTACCTCCTTTTGTCACACATTAGTTTGTGGGTTCACAGACATTCTGCTTTTGATCTTGTCTTCTTGTCCTACATGTTCTCCCTGGGCAGTAACTTTTATTTTACAAATGCCAACTAATTCTAGTACTAGTTTCTGTTATCTGCTCTGCCTACATGTTCTGCAGGTCTTCAAGGTGAACACGTTTGATGATTCTTTAATTATTATTATTATTATTATACTTTTATCTCCAGGGGCTTGGCACCTGCACTATGAATCCACTGCTCATGGAGGCTATTATTTTCTCTTTTGTTGCCCTTGTTGTTTATTATTGTTGTTGTTATCATTATTGTTGTTATTGCTATCATTGTTGTTATTGCTATCATTATTGTTGTTATTGCTTTCACTGTTGTTGGATAGGACAGAGAGAAATGAAGAGAGGAGGGGAAGACAGAGAGGGGGAGAGAAAGACACCTGCAGACTTGCTTCACCACTTGTGAGGTGACCCCCTTACAGGTGGGGAGCTGGGGCTCAAACCAGGATCCTTTCCTAGTTCTTGCGCTTTGCACCATGTACGCTTAACTCACTGTGCTACCACCCGGCCCCCTAATTACTATTATTGATATACTTGCCATGTTATTATTATGAAATCATTATTGATAAAAATTCCTCTCTATTTCATCCAATCTGATTCAAAAATTGATTATCTATAAGTGGTTTTAACCATTAATTTATTCAAATGAATATATTCAAATATATTACTTTTGATTGATAGTTGTCTTTCAACCTATACTAATCTACCCAATTCCTCTTCTTTAAGAAATTAGCCTGGGGGGGGGGGTCGGGCACTGGTGCAGTGGGTTGAGTGCACCTGGAGCAAAGTGCAAGGACCTGTGTAAAGATCCCAGTTCAGACCGGCTCCCCACCTGCAGGGGAGTCGCTTCACAGGCGGTGAGGCAGGTCTGCAGGTGTCTGTCTTTCTCTCCCCCTCTCTGTTTTCCCCTCCTCTCTCCATTTCTCTCTGTCCTATCCAACAATGAACAATGTCAACAATGGTAATAATAATAACCACAAGGAGGCTACAACAACAAGGGCAACAAAAGGGGGAAAAAATGGCCTCCAGGAGTGGTGGATTCATGGTGCAGGCACCAAGCCCAGCAATAAGCCTGGAGGAAACAAAAAATTAGCCTGCAAGTGGGCAGAGCCAAGATAGGGAATTGGAAACAACACCTGGTGGAGTGAGCTCCAAAAAAAAAGATTCCTGGCACAGCAGGGGTGTCATTACAAACCTTTTTCCTTTTCTTTTCCTTCTCTTTTTTTGTTAGGTGGCTGGAGCTCTATTTGAGTGACAAAATACATGACCAATCAGAGCCTCAGCCCTGCCTGGGAAAGACTACCTGGAGGTTTTTTCTTTTTCTTTTTTCAATACTTCTTATAATTGGTTGTCTTTGCTCAGGTTGCATGCAGCCCATCTGGAATGATCCAAGCTGTAGATTGACTGTTAGGGTTTTTTTTTACTCTATCTTATTATTATTATTATTATTATTATTATTATTATTATTATTATTATTATTATATATGTGTGTCCCTTTTCCCTCCTCTTGAGGGTGACCAAAATTAACTGCTGTAGCCTTTTCCATTGATAGGTGACTGGATGTCCTATCCATTGTGAGAGGAACTTGTTTCTCACTTCCTCTTCCCTCCTGTTGCCTTTTATACTGATAGGTGACTGGATGTCCTATCCATTGTGAGAGGAACTTGTTTCTCTCTCCCTCTCCCCTCCACCCTCCTTTTTCTGTCCTCCTAGTTAATTAAAAAAACCCAACAACAATAGCAACAAAAAACCCCTCTAAACTCTTTCCTTTCACTGCTTCCTTCCTCTTTCTACTTCTTTTCTTCCTTCTTTTGCCTTCTGAATTCACTGACACTTGTTTTTTAGTTACTTTCTGGAAGAAATCTGACTTGGAGTGATATCTCTCTCTCTCTCTCTCTCTGTGAGTCTTTTCTACTTTATCCTCTTGTTATCCCTAGAACTTACACTGGACAGTAGATTTACATAACTGTCTACTCTTGCTTTTTTTTTTCTTTCTCTTTCTTTTTCTTTTGATTCTGTTTGCTATTTTTTCTTGGACTGGAGGTGTTTTTTGGCTAACTGGTATTGGTTGAAGTGCATAAATCTTTGATTCAGTTGATATTGTTGTAATTTATGAGGTTTGTGACTGCATTTGTGAAAAGTCTTTAGTATAGCATGGCTAGTACTCAAAACACAACAACTGAAGAACAACAGAACAGAAGAATACAAACCACATCAATTTAAAAAAAGTGGTCAAATCAAGAGCAAATAAAATTGCTACCACAATGAATAAAGACAGGGGCCCAGAAGAACCTCCAAATATGTCATAGATAAGAAAAGTATGCAACACTGTTGGTGAGCTGACAGATTGGTGCAAACCTCTTGGAAATAGTGAAGATCCTTAAAGAAATAAAAGTCAGAATGTTTATTCCCATTCTAAGAAAATATTCTATTAATAAAATATCACGTTAAAATAATATTTATTCAGAGGAGACTTCCAGAAATGGGGCTACGAGCAACAGCAGATCTCTTTCTTTCTTCTCCTCTCCTCTCCTGGATCAACTAGGAATACCAAAGGAGACCACCTGGCACCGAAACAAGACAGGACTAGAATGACTTTAGGAACCCACCAACTCACTGGTGAGTGCAAACACATGTGGCTGGTGGACAGAGAGGAGCCTAGGGGGAGATTAAGTGGCTGGTAACAGTCCGGAAGTTTATCAGTTGAGACACCACCTCCAGTCTGTTCCACCAACAAGAGGACGGCTGAAGGGAGGAGAGGACTCCCTTGAGACTCACCAAGTGCAACTCTGAGTCTCCATTGATACTGCCCTGAGAATCTGGAGCAGTGGCAGGGAGGTCCTGGGCTGACACCAGAGGAAAGAGAAATAACCAGGAAACTGAGGAGAAGATCTATACCTCGGAGGAGGCATAGTGGTAGGGCTGTGAAAGTCTCTTTGTATAACCACTGGATTATCTCTGCCACACCCAGATTATCTCTTGGTCGGGAATCAGTGATTAAGCTAAGAAGCCTACTTATAGTTTAAAAGCCCTCAGGCTCCCATAGTCTACAGGGAAGAAAAAGCTCAAAAGAGGCTTTTAAGCCACTGAGCTCCAAATCAGGGATTAAAATACTATTGAAACAACTGTTAACTTCCACAACTGTGAACCCTTTTATTACCTTACTTAGACACAAGTCAATCCAGGCAAGAGTGATCAGTAATTTGAAAAGTACTGAGAGAGGGAACTCATAACATAATATATAAAATGGTTAAACCAATGGTTAAACCAGAAGAAATATTGGATAAATGAACCAGGACAAGAGTCCAGCTAAAATCCCCCCAAAGGGTGAAGCACAAAATAATGAGGTCAACATCCAAATACTAGCTAAGGAAATAATCACAGGAGTAAAGAGTTTGAAAGATCTGTCATCAGAAATACAGAAACAACAAATGAGACTCTGGAAGAAAACACTAATTATCTCAAGGTTATAAGAGAGCTGAAAGCTGAAATAGCTGAGCTAAGAACACAGCTAGCTGAACAAGCTAAAACAGTATCAGAACAGGGTAACAAAATAGATTAACTCCAGAAAACAGTAGAGGGGAGAGAGAACAGAATCAATGAGGCTAAAGACAGAATTAGCAAGATCGAGGATAAATTAGAGGCAACTAAAAAGAAGTAAGAGATCTTAAAAAGAGATTAAGAGAAACAACAACGGAGATGTAAGGGATGACTTCAAAAGAAACAAAATATGCATTATTGGCTTACCAGAGAAAGAAAGAGAGAGGAAGAAAGCATTCTTCAGGCCATAAGAGCTGAAAACTTCTCTAGTCTAGACAACATCAAAGACATAAAGATTCAAGAAGCCCAGAGGGTCCCAAACAGAATTAACCAGACTTAAAGACACCAAGACATATCATATTTAGAATGGAAAGGAATAAGGATAAAGAAAGGATCCTGAAGTCTGTAAGAGAAAAACAAAGAGTTGCCTATAGAGGAAAACCCATAAGATTAGTATCAGATTTCTCCAAACAAATACGACAGGCCTGAAGAGAATGACAAAGTATCTATCGAGTACTCAGTGAGAAAGGCTTTCAACCAAGACTACTGTATCCTGCTAGGCTGTCATTCAGACTAGATGGAAGCATAAAAACCTTCTCAGACAAGCAACAGTTGATAGAATCAACTATCACCAAGCCTGCCCTGAAAGAACTTCTGCAAGGTCTCCTATACACAGTCAGACCACCATAAATAGGCCATATATCAGAATACTCTAAAACTCTACAAGAATGGCATTAAAATATCTTCAATATTTGATATCAATAAATGTCAATGGACTGAATTCACCTATTAAAAGACACAGAGTAGGAGGATGGATCAGAAAACACAACCCAACAATATGCTGTCTACAGGAAACCCACCTAACTCAACAAGACAAACACAGACTCAAAGTGAAAGGATGGAAAACTATCATACAGGCCAATGGCCCACAAAAAGGTGCAGATACAGCTATTTTCATATCTGATATGATATAATTTAAAATAGATAAGATTAAAAAAGATAGGAATGGACACTACTTAATGCTCAGAGGATCAATCAATCAAGAGGACTTAACAATTATTAACATCTATGCACCCAATGAGAAGCCATCTAAATACATTAAACATCCTCTGAAAGAGCAACAGCAATATATTAACAGCAACACAGTTATAATAGGGGACTTCAACACCCTACTCTCTCAACTTGACAGATCATCCAGGCAGAAAATCAATAAAGACATAAGGGAGCTAAATGAGGAGATAGATAATCTAGAACTATTGGACATTTTCAGAGACATACATCCCAAGAAACTGGAATACACATTTTACTCAAGTCCACATGGGTCATTCTCCAGGACAGACCATATGTAAGGCCACAAAGACAGCATCAGCATTCAAGAGCATTGAAATCATCCCAAGCATCTTCTCAGAGGACAGTTGAATGAAACTAACACTTAACAATCAACAAAAGATTAGTAATAGTTCCAAAATGTGGAAGCTCCACAGTACACTACACAACAACTACTGGATCAAAGAGGAAATAAAGGCAGAAAGCAAAATGTTTTGTGAGTTTAATGAAAATGAAGACACAGGCTATCAAAATATTTGGGACACAGCTTAGGCAGTACTGAGAGGGAAGTTCATAGCCATACAATCACACATTAGGAAACAAGAAAAAACACAAATAAACAGCCTGATTGCACATCTGAAAAGACCTAGAAGAAGAACCAAAGAACCCTAATGCAACCAGAAGGACAGAAATCACTAAAGTTAGGGCAGATATCAGTAACATTGAAAATAAGAAAACCATATAAAAGATCAAAGAATGTAAATGTTGGTTCTTCGAAAGAGTGAACTATATTGACAAACCTTTAGCCAGATTCACAAAACAAAAAAGGGAGAAGACCCAAATAAATCGGATACTAAATGAAAGAGGAGATATCACAACAGACACCACAGAAATTCAACATTATCATGTGAGGCTTCTATGAACAACTATGTGCCACCAAGCTAGAGAACCTGGAAGAAATGGACGATTTCCTAGATAACTACCAACTTCCAAAACTAAGTAAAGAGGAAGTAGATAACATGAGCAGGCCCATCACAGCTAATAAAATTGAAACAGTTATCAAAAACCTTCCCCAAAAATAAAAGCCCTGGACCAGATGATTTTACAAATGAATTCTACAAAACCTTCAAAGAAGAACTAGTACTTCTATTTTTAAAAGTCTTCCAGAAGATTGAAGACACTGGAATACTTTCTTCCAGCTTCTATGATACCAAAGCAGACAGGGAAACAACCAAAAATAAAAACTACAGACCAATATCTGTGATGAACATAGGTGCTAAAATATTGAACAAAATTCTAGCCAACTGGATACAGCAGTATATTGAAAAGATTTTTCATCATGACATAAATCAATCCACGTGATCCCCCACCACAACAAAGGCAAGACCAAAAACCACATGGTCATATCAATAGATGCAGAGAAAGCCTTTGACAAAATACAACATCCCTTTATGATTAAAACACTACAAAAAAATGGGAATAGATGGAAAATTCCTCAAGTCAGTGGAATCTATATATAGCAAACCTACAGCCTACATCATACTCAATGGTGAAAAACTGGAAGCATTTCCCTCAGATCAGGTACTGGACAGGGCTGCCCACTATCACCATTACTATTCAACATAGTGTTGGAAGTTCTTGCCATAGCAATCAGGCAGGAGCAAGGAATTAAAGGCACACAGACTGGAAGAGAAGAAGTCAAACTCTCCCTATTCGCAGATGACATAATAATATACATAGAAAAACTTAAGGAATCCAGCAGGAAGCTTTTGGAAATCATCTGGCAATACAGTAAGATGTCAGGCTACAAAATTAACATTCAAAAGTCAGTGGCATTCCTCTATGCAAACACTAAGCTAGAAAAAGTTGAAATCCAGAAATCAATTCCTTTTACTTTAGCAACAAAAACAATAAAATATCTAGGAGTAAACCTAACCAAAGAAGTGAAAGACTTGTATACTGAAAATAATGAGTCACTACTCAAGTAAATTGAAAAAGATACAAAGAAGTGGAAAAATATTCCATCTTCATGGGTTGGAAGAATTAACATCATCAAAATGAATATACTACCCAGAGCCATATACAAATTTAATGTTATCCCCATCAAGATCCCAACAACATTTTTTAGGAGAATAGAACAAAAGCTGAATTGGGGCAAGAGTTGGCATACTTTAATGATGACTCTTTAGTCACTATAGGCCACCCCATCAGCTGGGGCCCTATTCAGGGAATCCTGAGATTCCCAAACAGACATGATGGGCCTAGACCTTGAATAAATCCCTCTCTCCATTGTTTCTGGTCATCTCTATCAGGAACAACAAAATAGGACCCTTTGTGGGCCCCATGTAGGAACTTGCCCTCAACTTGGATGGAAAACATACTCTATGCTATACCTGAGGAAGATGGGTTGATATTGGGGCAGCTTGGAATGTTCCAACTTATGACCACAGAATGTGAGCTCAGATCTACAGAGATGCAGAGGTCACATAGACTCCTAAGCTGAATATGGGCCCCAGATCAGATCAAATCAATGGGGTTTACAGTCAACATTATTTATACCCCTTTCCCATATTAGGGAGCTACTCTCCTTCTTGATCCAGCTTTCTGTCCCTTTTCCAGCCATGACATCACCTCCCCAGACAATATTTTAGATCCACCTGCATATCAGATTTCAGGCTCAGAGAAAAAACAAAGAAACAAACAAACAAAAACTAGTGTCTCTAGAGGCCCTTTGAAATATAACTAAAATATTCCCACTAGATATCTACAAAATGGAGGACCCCCCAACACTGCACCTGCACTATTCCAGCCTTTGGTCCATGATTGTCTGTTGTTAAAATTCGGAGGCTCCAGCTGGCCGGGCTAGCTTCACGGGTGGGTAACAGAGACATATGGCTGGTCAGGGAAGCTGTATTTCTTTTTTCAAGAACAACAATTCATAAACTAAACCAAACTAATCACCAAACAGAACTCTGCTGCCTCTTTCCCCTGCGGCGCCACCAAGCACTCTCTCCAACTTGGAACTCTGGAACCCTCTCGGGGTTCCTTGGGGTGGGGCCAAGCAGGCCCGTGAAACTAGCAGGACTGATCCAATTTTCTTGGCAGGGGCAGAGCTAGAACAACCCAATGTAAAGCATACAACAATTCCCCCTTTTCTTTTTAACTAAATGACTACAGTATCAAGGGTGTGGGGTGAACAGAAACCTATATCGTACAGGCATTTTTTTAAAAAGAAACTGGCACAAACATGGAGAAACATGTAAGCAAGTAACAAGAACCAGTGTGCTGCCAAGGGAAGGCCTGAGGGGGCCTTTTTTTTTGCCTCTGTGGGCAAAACTTTATCAGCTTAAAAAAACATTTCTTGCCTCTGGGGGGCGTACTTGCCTCGACAGGCATTTGCATGGGGGTGGCGAACAGCCTAGAGTCCCAAAGGCAGCTGGCTGCAATTTACTTACTATGAAACAAAACTTGTTATTAGCATAACCACAGCACAATCTAAAATTTCTAATAGAGAAGGAATTTGAGGCTTTTACATATGAACAACGTCTTTTAAACCTTTTGTTACACCCATTCAAGATGGAGACACACCCTAGGTGTGTGCAGGAAAGGAAACCTCAGGCATGAGAATAATTAGCATAGCCATTGTGCAATCTACCATTTCTAATAGAGAAGGTAATGGAGAGTTTTACATATCAACAAGTCTATTTAACCTTTTGTTTTTTACCTCAGACTTTAAATGTAAGTTAATTTTATCTTTATGAGAATTACGTTGAAAACCTTTTTCATTTAACTTTGACTAGTAAGAATTTAGCCTTAAAGTTACTGTTTACCAAACTTTAAACATATACATAAACATGGTCATTAATGCACAAGGAGAGAAACCTTTGTTACGAAGACATATCATTTCAAACACGAATTTAGATATGTACTGTCTTAGTTGTTGGGAGGGTGCATTGTCCAGTGGTGGTCTCTTGGGCAGCTTCACTTCTAGGAATTGCAGGTTGCGATCTCTGTACAAATCTCTGCGTACTCCAGCTTGTCTGCCTTCAGACTGGACCGGCAGCTGGAGATCTCGTGTGCCCAGTTTCGGCAGGGAGCCTGGGGGTCCGGGAGGTCCGGGATCGTTCCAGAATTCATAGCATGAGGGCGGGCGGGCCAGCCTTGTAGAAGGCGCGGGCTGAGGTGCCCAGGGGTGGCGGCCATGATACACCACCACGGCCCTGCCCCATGGCCCTGCCATGTCTGCTTCCCTGTTCGCAGTGGCCGAGCAGCGTGGAGGGATCACGTATCCAGTGCCCTGCACCACGCGGTGGAGAGCCGGCTCCTGTGGGCTGGCCTGCGTGCTGGCATTGGGCTCCTGCGTGGTGGCATCAGGCTCCTGTGTGTTGGCATTGGGCTCCTATGTGGTGGCATCGGGCTCCTTCGTGCTGGCGTCAGCCTCCTGCAGGCTGCGGGGCTGCGGTCATGGTGCACGGGGTTGTCTGGGTGCAGCCGGTTGGCTGGCTGTTCCACCAGGTGGAAAAGGCAGCTCCGCGCCTCGCCTCTTGCCCGCTGGCTCTTCCCGACTCCTCTGGCTGTTTTGAGTTCGCCCAAGCGAGTGGAAACCACAAAGTGGTCCAGAGATAAATGTTCCAGAAACAGCAAAACAGTCTCGTGAAGAAAGAGCAGAGGCCTTTGGAGATCTCTTCACAAGAAGAAGAGAAGGCCATAGTACATAGGTAGCCAAATTGTCTTCACTTATCTGAGAGATGCGCAGGTCAGGTCCACGTGGGCGCCATTTGTTGTTTAAATTTGGAGGCTCCAGCTGGCCGGGCTAGCTTCACGGGCAGGTAACAGAGACGACCAGAGACATATGGCTGGGCAGGGAAGCTGTATTTCTTTATTCAAGAACAACGATTCATAAACTAAACCAAACTAATCACCAAACAGAACTCTGCTGCCTCTTTCCCCCGTGGCGGCACCAAGCAACTCTGGAACTCCAACTCTGGAACTCTGGAACCCTCTCGGGGTTCCTTGGGGCGGGGCCAAGTGGGCCCGCGAAACTAGCAGGACTGATCCAATTTTCTTGGCAGGGGGAGAGCTAGAACCCAATGTAAAGCATACAACAATTGTCAACAATTTGATTGGCTTTCTACGTTAACTTTCTTTTCAGCCACCAGGTTCCAGATGCCAGCATGATGCCAACCAGACTTTCCTGGACAGATGACCCCACCAATGTGTCCTGGAGCTTTACCTCCCCAGAGACCCACCCTACTAGGGAAAGAGAGAGGCAGGCTGGGAGTATGGATTGACCAGTCAATGCCCATATTCAGTGGGGAAGCAATTACAGAAGTCAGACCTTCCACCTTCTGTATCCCACAATAACCTTGGGTCCATACACCCAGAGGGATAATGTTGGTATGCATAAGACCCCTTCTGTTTCATTTGGTTTAAATCCCCCCTGCTTAACACTATTCTATTTATATAACCGCTGTTAACAAGCACCTCCCTCCAGGGCATTGGTTCAATCCTCACTGTTTCATGATATGTTTTTGCTCCACCCCCCCTCCTTGTCACACCCTGATCTCCTCTTTGTCACACTCTGATTTTCACCAGTCACTTTTCTCTCCACCCTCTCTACGTCATCACATCTTGTTTCCACCCTACTTGGGAAGTATATATAAAGACAGCATTGTGAGTTTTAGAGTACTGTACTGTACTTTACCTTTAGTTTAGCTCAGCTCGGCTTAGATTGTGCTGCGTCCTGCATGAATAAAGAGATACTGCCTACAGCTCAACTATGAGTCCCTGGTCGTCTGTTACCTGCCCGTGAAGCTAGCCCGGTGAAAACAACATAACCCGTCGAAAACAACATATGGTGCCCGAACAGGGACTGAAATAAGCCCTGAAACATGGACCGGCATCAACGTGGGACCCTACCCCCCCATCGTCCAGATAAGTAAACTTGGCTACCCATCCACCATGGGTTGCCTTTCTACTTATGAAGAGGTTTGCCAAAGCCTCTACTGTTTCATCATGAGACAGTTACTCTGTCTCTGGAACATTTTGCTCTGGGCCAAACTTTGTTTCCCTGACTGGGAACTTTGGTTTCTTATGACCGGGATCATAGAGCTTGGGAGATGCACGGAGATTTCTCCTTGGACTTTCTGGATTCCCTCTCCCATGTTTCCTGAGGAAAAGAACTACATTTTGCTCCAGGCCACAGTTTGGTTCTTTATGACCGTGATCGTAGACCTTGGGATATGCATGGGGATTTCCCCTGGAACTTTCTGGACTTCTTCTCGAATGTTTCCCATGGAGAAGGACTACTCTAATTTGAAGAACATTCTCGAGTACCCTGGCAGTTCCCAAGTATGGAGACATGTGGTTAGTTCTACTCTCCTGATTGGATTCTTTCTTCAATGAGAAGACGCTTTTAAAAATGGGTGCCTGAAGCAATCCAGCAGGAACAGTCAGAAACACCCTAAATGGAATTTCGAGGACCTTTTTGGACTAGGTCGCCCTCCGGGGATTCTTAATCCTACATGGTGAGATCTTGATAATCTGGTTCAAGTTGCGTTTCATAAGAGAATGATTTGAATGACTGAATTTTTGTTTGACATTGACTTAAAAAAAAAAAAATGCTGGACGCAGCCATGATTTCTAGAGACATCCAGAAACAATGCAAAAAGTTGTTTTTTTCCTCCTTTGATTTTTCTTTTACATCTTGACATGAATCTGAAACGTTTAATCCTGAAAACTGTATGAGTTATGGGTGGGGCAGATAGTGCAATGATTATGTTAATTATTCTCATGCCTGAGGCTTTTAACCGTGGTTCTTCTGTTTACCTTTCCACATTTTATTGAGTTTAAACTGTTTAAACAACCTTAAAATCATACTAGAAAAGACTTCCAATTATAATGGAGTTATCAATTATAGTAAACTTCTAATCTGCTACAAGTTTTGTTCAACAAGTAAGTGAATTTCAGCTGTCAAAGTCTTCACATGAAAAAGCATCTACTCAAATGGAATTCCTGGAAATCCATTTGGATTCGGTTCTCTGACATCACCCCCGGAAACCAATGATGAGACCTGGCACGACCTGAAGAAACAGATTCACAGACTCCAAAGATCACTCTCTACAGAAAAGCAGAATTCAGGTGGCCGACATTCCCCATCGAGACAGACATACAGCGTTTCATCCCTTGGCATTTTCTTCTGTGGTCAGCTACTTTGGACTGACACCTCCATTGGACTTACTGGTACACACTGCTGTGTTTCTCAAAGACTAACTTCAGCCAATTGCCTTGAGACTTTATAGACCATGTCCCCTCGCCTGCAGGCTCTGTCCCAGAGGCAGAAAACTCCCCCTCCTTATTAGGTTATGCCCAAAGAGGCATGAAGCGCCCCAAGAGGCAAGAGATGCCCACAGAGGCAGAAATCGCCCTTTGAGGCAAGAGATGCCCCCAGAGGCATGAAGCACTCCCAGAGGCAAGAAATGCCCTTTCGCCTGCTAGGCCTTGCCCTTTGAGGCAAGAAAAGCTCCACTTGGCATCACACTGGTTATTGCTGCTCGCCTATTTTGTTTTCCATGTCATATGCCAGTTCTTTTGAAAACGCCTGTACAATATACATTTCTGTTCACCCCGCAATGGCCATTAGTTAAAAAGAAAGGGGGAATTGTTGGTATGCATGAGACCCCTTCTGTTTCATTTGGTTTAAATCCCCCCTGCTTAACACTATTCTATTTATATAACCGCTGTTAACAAGCACCTCCCTCCAGGGCATTGGTTCAATCCCCACTGTTTCATGATATGTTTTTGCTCCACCCCCCCTCCTTGTCACACCCTGATCCCCTCTTTGTCACACTCTGATTTTCACCAGTCACTTTTCTCTCCACCCTCTCTACGTCGTCACATCTTGTTTCCACCCTACTTGGGAAGTATATATAAAGACAGCATTGTGAGTTTTAGAGTACTGTACTGTACTTTACTTTTAGTTTAGCTCAGCTCGGCTTAGATTGTGCTGCGTCCTGCATGAATAAAGAGATACTGCCTACAGCTCAACTATGAGTCCCTGGTCGTCTGTTACCTGCCCGTGAAGCTATCCCGGTGAAAACAACATAACCCGTCGAAAACAACAGGATAAAGAATGGGAAAGCTGTCAGGGGAGGGCGTGATGAGATACCAAGAGTTCTGGTGGTAGGAATTGTGTGGAGTTGTACCCTTCTTATCCTATGGTTTTGTTAATATCTCCTTTTTTAAATAAATAACTTTTTAAATGATTTGAACCATAAAGTCTCAAACCTAGAAGTGTTTTTTCTATACCTTATTAAAAATGTTCTGAACAGAGATGAACACTGTTGTAAAATGAAAAAACATAAAACTTACAAAAAGATATAGGAACACATCTTTGGAGTGTACACTTGTGGAAACAATTTTTTTTTATATATACAGGACACTGTACTCTAGGAAAGGAGTTACATAAATTGGACCTAGTGAACATGTAAAACTTTGCTTGCTAAAAGACCTTGTTAAAAGGATGAAAAGATATGCAACTGGTGAGAAAGAAATAGCTGCCAGCCACATATTTAAAGGAGGAATACCAAATGTATCAAAAACTGTGACACTCAAAAGTGAATACAAGCCTCATTAAAAGTGGGTGATAGGAGTTGGGCGGTGGCTCAGTGGGTTAAGTGTATGTGGTGCAAAGCGCAAGGACCAGCATAAGGATTCCAGTTCAAGCCCCCGGCTACCCACCTTCAGGGAAGTCACTTCACAGGCGGTTAAGCAGGTCTGCAGGTGTCTTACCTTTCTCTCTCCCTCTCTGTCTTCCCTCTCTCTCCATTTCTCTCTGTCCTATCCACCACCAACAACATCAATAACCACACATTGTTAAACAAGAAGGGCAACAAAAGGGAAAATAAATAAATACATATTAAAAAGTGGGTGACACAAATAGATATTTTATTGAAAAGTATATAGCTATGGTAAACACACACACACACACACACACACACACACACACTGTTCAATCTCATTAGCCATTAGCGACATGCAAGTGAAACCATAATGAGATTTTGCCACATATCTATTTGGCATCCTAGTTTTTCTGCCGTTCAACAAATAGACTGGATTACCAATGACTTCAGCCATTTTATGGCATCCCTGTCATTGAGGCTGTTGTTTTAATACCTTTCAGTTCTTAGAATATTGTGTAATTTTCCCCCTCCAGCATGACTGCTGGGTAGTTCCCCCAGAATTCTCATTCACCTGAGGATAGCACAGGTTTTCTATTTCTAAATTGCTGGCAACATCTTTGTCGCTTTGTGGCGGTGGGACGTGGAGGAGAGAGAATCCAAGTGCAGAGGGAACACAATCCTTTATTCCTGCAGGCCCCTCAGGGTTGGGTCCGAGTGCAGTGGTTCGGGCCATGTGGAGCTAGCCAAAAATGGCCTTTCCCTGCTATGCACACCACCCCTCCGCCACCGAGGTAAAAAAAAACGGGAGAGAGAGAGAGAGGTAGAGAAAGAGAGAGAGAGAGAGAGAGAGAGAGAGAGAGAGAGAGAGAGAGAGAGAAGTAGGAGGGCTTTTCATAGGGCAACAGCCAGGAGTGAAGTGTCGGGACAGGATTGGTTGGGAGAGGCACTTGAGAATATCACGGGAAGTGGCAAAGCCTGAGGGCAAAGACTGTATCTGCATAATTCCCCAGCACATCTTCCTTGAGGATTTTGTGTGAATTTGTCCACTTTTTATTTTAATCTGATAATGAAAAAAAAAAGACAAAAACCTAAGGTCAGTATTTCTCTAAGTTACTACCCAAATCCTACGAATTCAGTAATTTCTTTGCTTTATTGCAGACTTTATTGTGGACTCTGGCAGTCCACTTCTAGCCTCTGAGCAGAAACATAGCTTTTGATTCAGAAGAGTGTGTTGCTTTTTCCGCTTTCTGGAGACTGGCCTGTGAGTTCTGTCTGTTCCTCAGAATGGCACCAGTTGCCCCATGTCAACTTCCTGCAGGGTAAACTTTGTTTGTAGAGTTCCCTCACTTCCCCCTCCATGAAGAATAGCTACATGTGGCTCTAGTATTTTCTTCAAACCTTGCATTATGATGTTGTAACATTCTGGCTACTTTTTCTTTTTTTAAAAAAAATTATTTTTATTTATTGGATAGAGACAAAAATCAAAAGAGAAGGGCGGACAGAGAGGAAGGGAGACAGAGAGAGACACCTGCTGCACTACTTCACCACTCATGAAGCTTTCCTCCTGCAGGTGGGGATGGGGACTTGAATCTGGGTCCTTGCACATTGTAATGTTCACTCAACCAGGTGCACCACCACCCGGCCCCATTTTTCTTGTTTTGTCTGTTTGTTTTTATTATGATTTTTCAGTAGCTGTTACTCCATGCCCATTTTGTGTTTTTTTTTTTTTTGAGAGGGATTTCCTAAACATTTTTCCCCATGTTCTTTAATTTGTTAAGGTAATGCTTATGCTAATTCTGTTCAATAGTAAAATTGACCACCCCCCCTCCCCAAGTGGTGAGAATTCAAGTTCTGAGTAGGATGCAGATACTATTAGTAAGAATGTACCATGGCATAGTTACTCTGGAAAACAGCTGAGAAGGTACATTTGAAACTACATACACCTAGCAAAAAAGTACCTAGCAATTACACTTGAACATTTATCTTAGGTATTCATATAAAAATCTGTACTAATGTGCACAGAAGCTTTATTTGTAAAAGCTCCAATATGTAGTCAAACAGTATGTCCTTCCACCAGCAAATGGTTAAACAAAGCATGTTGTATGTTTATTAAGAAATATTTAAGTAAAAATGTATAATAGTATGCAGTGACACAATAAATGCTGCAAGCAAGTAGAAAGACCTAAAAATAACACCATAAAGTACTTAATCAAATAGTTTATTTTAGACATAAATACCCTCCTCACCTACTTCCTGTTTTACATCCCTCAATTACTCTAGGTACAACCCTGTCAGATAAAGTAGCACTATAGAAGCTAGAGACTGGCATACTTCAATGATGTCTCTTTTGGTCACTATCAGGCCACTCCATCATTGGGCCCTCGTCAAGGAATCCTGGGATTCCTACATAGTTATGAGGGGCCAGACCTCTAACAGATCCCTCTCTCCACCATAACTGCTCATCTCCACCAGGAACTGCATTGTGGACCTTCCTGTGGGCCTTTATAGGACCTTGCCCTCAATGCGGAACAACAGTGGTAGGGACTGTCCCAGTCTCAAAGGAAGGCTTGGGTCAACATACTCTGCCACTTCAGGAAGATGAGTCCTGAAATGAGTGCAGCCTAGAATGTTCCTAGATATGGCTATTGAATGTAAGCTCAGACTGACTTGGAGGCAGAGGTTACACAGGCTCCTGTGCTGAATATGGATCCCAGATCACATCAATGGTGTTTATAGTTAACTATATTTATACACTTTTCCAAGATTTGACAGCTATTCTCTTCCCTGATCCAGCTTTCTAATACCATTTTTAATTATGACACCATCTCCCCAGACAGTACCTTTAGCCCACGTGCATGTTAGCTGTTGGGCTCAGGAAAAAAATTGGCAAAGTCATTGGACCCTTGGAATATACCTAAAATAGACTTCCTAGCTTTTTCCAAATAGTAGACTCCAAATCTCATTAGCTATTTTCTTACCTGTAGGTTCCTGATTACTAAACAATTTGTTTGCTTTATATCTTAATGCTTTTCAGCCACCAAGTTGCAGATGCTACCATGATGCCAGTTCTACTTCTCTGGGTAGATGACATCGCCAATGTGTCCTGGAACCCCATCTCCCCAGAGTCCTGCCTCACTAGGGAAAGATAGAAACAGGCTGGGGTTATGGATTGACCTGTCAACATCCATATCCAGTGAAGAAGCAATTACAGAAGTCAGACCTTCCACCTTCTGCACCCTATAATATTCCTGGGTCCATATTACCAGAGGGAAAAGGAATAAGAAAGTTTCCAATGGAGGGGATGGAATTCTGGTGGCAGGAACTGTGTGAAACTGTACCCCTCTTATCCCAAAGTCTTGTCAGTCATTATTAAATCAGTGAATCAATAAAAAATAGGAAAAAGGAACTATTTCTGGGCAGGAGAGGTAACTCAGTATATTAAAAGCACCAACTTGCATACCTGAGACCCCAGAGGCCATAGGCTCAATCCCTGACATTCAGATACCACCTTTGTGACTGAGATGAACATAACTGTTATTATTGTAATATTAATAATCATAACATTTATTATAATTATAATATTTACAATATAAATATTAATTAATAATAATTATTTTATTATTAACTCTTCCTCTTATTCTACTTTTCTCTCTTATAAATACAAAATATTAGTAAATCTTCTTCTCCTCTTCTTCCTCCTCCTCCCCCCTCCCCCCTTTGTCTCCTTTTTATTCTTGTTTTATTTCCTCCTCCAGGGTTTTCACCGGAGCTCAATGTGGGCACTATGAATTCATCGCTTCTGCTGGCCATTTTTTCCCCATTTTATTGGATAGGGCAGAAAGAAATTGAGATAGATGGGGAAGATACAGAGGGAAGGAGACAGAGACACCTGCAGCCCTGCTTCACCAGTTCTCAAGCTCTCGCTGCAAGTGAGGAAGTTAAGTCAATCTTATAGGTTCAAAAAAGAAATATTATTAATACAAAAAATGAATAACTGATATAAAAGACTATTCATACAAGGTTGATATACAATGGCAATCTCTCATAGAAGAGATAAAAAGCAAGAGAGAGAGAAGACACACACACACACACACACACACACACACACACACACACACGACATAACCTCAGGTAGAAGAGATATAGGCATCATAGGATAGGTTCCGTGGAACTGGAGAACTCTCTGGTGCTTTGGTATTGCTTCCTTTTTCTCTTTATATCTAAATGAAAAAACAGTTCAGTAGTGATGAGACTTCTCTGTGTGAGGCACTGGCTTTGCAAAAACAAACCAAAAAGGCAGGCATTGGGCAGTAGCGCAGCCGGTTAAGCACATGTGCAAAGCGCAAGGACCGGCTTAAGGAACCCAGCTCTCCACCTTCAGGGAAGTCACTTCACAGGTGGTGAAGCAGGTCTGCAGGTGTCTATCTTTCTCTCCTCATCTCTGTCTTCCCCTCCTCTCTCCATTTTTCTCTGCCTTATCTATCCAACAATGACAACAACAATAAAAAACAAGGCCAACAAAAGGGAAAATAAATAAACAAAATCTTTAAAAAAAACTGAAAAGGCAAAATGAAACAACACAAAGGAGCCAATCTCAGAGCTTTACATACTGTGAGCTCAGAAAGCATCAACAGCGATGGAGAACAGATTAAAGACTGCTGGTATCAGGACTGAGGTGGCGAAGAGTGTATGAATTACAACTGAGACCTCATTCTTACGGTGGTAGAAATACCCTGTTTCTTGACTGAAAATAACTGTCTTGATACCCTGGTGGGATGTTGTATTATAGTTTCGCAGGATATAATTATACTGGGAAAAACTAGGCAAAGGTATATATTTACTTTATAGCTTCTTACAAGTCTATTATATTAATATTTATCTTTAAAATTTTAATTAAAAATAAAAACCTTGAATAATAACCTATAATGGAAGAAAATACTTGTGTAGCTTCTTTTCTTCTCCTTCTCCTCCTCCTCCTCCCTCTTCTTCTTTTTTCCCTACTTTTATTGCCACTATAGTTATTGCTGGGACTCAGTGCCTATATGACTCCGACATTTCCAGCAGCCATATTTTTCTTTATAATGAAATGTAAGAGACAAAGAGAGAGGGAGAGACAGAGAAAGGAGAGACAACTCAGTGATTCTCTACTGTTCATGAAGCTTCTCTTATGCAGGTGCTCCTATGTAGTTGCTGAGGACATTAATCTGGCTCCTCCGGTGTGATAATGTGTTGTTGTAATTTAACTTAAAAGGGGGGTTTGTGGGGGCTGCTGAGGCACGTAAAAGAATTCACAGTGGGGAGCTGGGAACGGGTTTAACCAATACAAGGTTTTTTAGGGTGAAACAGGTAAAAGACAAAATAAGCACTTATCATCAAGGGTAAACAGTACACTAGGTCCATAAAGTCTGAGTATAGTTATCAAAAGTTTAGTCCCATAAAATAAACAATTATCAGCTCTGGTAAAGGTTGCTCATGGCTGTAGAGGGGTCTAAAACTTTACCAGCTAACAGAGTCACACGTGTTCAATTCCCAGGAGATGTAGCCATGGCGGATACCTGGTGCACCTCTGTCGAGATGCTTCTGACCAGGAAAAGAAGCAGTAGCCAAAGAGAGTGTGACTTCTGGCTGGCTGTACTTTTAAGTCTATTCAGTCCACCCACAATGCTTTGTACACCAGCACAGACTGGATCCACCCACAGTCCACCATGTGCCTGTGCAGAGCACTGCATGCTCTGTTGCCAAGGCTGATGTCAGCACAGTGCCAGGACTTCCATCCATGGTTGCTGGTATATTGCATCACCACAATGTATGTTTTACCCATGAGTTACCTGCCACTCCTCATATCTGTGAAGTTTCTAAGAAATTAGGAAATTCATGCATACATACATCCACATACAGAAATGTTAAATACATAAGACAAAGACTAGCTAGAACTTCGAATAGAAGTCTGAAGAAAAAAAACCTAGATATCTACATACCTACTTACATGCATACATATACATATATTATAGTAAATAGAAACTAAAAAAATCAAAGTTTTTCCAGTAAATAGAAATGTAATTCATCTCAAATGCTAAAAGATGCATGTCTCCTTCAGACTTCATATTTTATAAAAGAGAGAATTGAGGTACACAGGCTATAAGTGGCTTGTGGGTATTCTTGAAGCAGATTGGGTTTAAGCTGGAGACCTAGGCTCTCCAAGTACCATGCTTGAATGCTATAGATATATATAATGAAATAGAAATTTTCCCCTAGAAATGACTGATTTTACCAAATATATACCATTAGACTTGCTGGCAAATATGAGATTCTCAAAACATGAAAGAAATGCAATGTGTCTGAAAAGCGAATTATATCTTTTTTTATATAGAGTAAATGTCCTTCTGTATTTCAAAGGTCATTTATTTTTCAATTTCTACCATTTTTCAACATGTGGCTGAGGGAACCTATCTTCAATCTAAAGCTCACAAACATGATCACACAAGCAAACAACCAGTTCCTAATTTTAAGCCTTCTAAAGCTAATTTGTTTCTTTAGGCCACAAGAACATTGTTGGAGGCTTCTGATATTTGAATCTACTGGACTGACTTCCTTCCCTGGAATCAGGTGAATCCCCTGAGGAAATCAACATCATAGATTATGTGATCATTAAATGACAACGGCCAAGGATGTTTTGTTTTAATTATTATTCATTTATTTCTAAGGAATAAAATCAAATAGCCCATAGGCAAATATATTGATTAGGAATCAGAACTAGATCTGCATACCATTAAAGTCATTTACTAGCTGTATGATCAAAAGCAAGTTAGTTGACCACCGTAAGCATCATTATAAAGTGTGGAGCTAATAAAATTTCCTGTATTTTTAAAACAGAGGCAGAGAAGCAGAAAAAGAGAGTGAAAGAGACCATGGGTACCAAAGCTTCCTTCATTGAGATAGGGGCTGGACTCTAACTTGGGTCATTCATATGGCGAAGTGAGCTATTTCGCAGGCCCTAAAATTTCTTAGATCTGAGATTCAGACAGAAAGCCTAAAACCTTAGTTGGATATTCAATATATTAGAATGAATTATTACAAAATACAGGTGGGCCTGGAATGTTCCTAGCCATGACGATAGAATGCGAGCTCAGCCCTACAGGGATGCAGAGGTTACACAGGCTCCTGTGCTGAATATGGGCCCCTGATCAAACTCGTGGGGGTTACAGTTAACAATGTTTATATATACTTTCCTATATTTGGGAACTACTCTCTTCCGTGATCCAGCTTTCTAGTCCTTTTACCAACTATGGCATTATCTCCCCAGACAATAACCTGGATCCATCTGCATATTAGATGTCAGGTGAAGGCAATTCCTAATAGTCATGAGTCCCTTAGAATATACCTAAAACAGACCTGCGAGCTTTTTCCCAGAGACCTCAAATTTTCATCTGAAATAGTCTTGCCTTTAGGTTCATTATTAGTAAACAATTTGTTCTGCATTATATCTTAACTCTTTTTCAGCCACCAGGTTCCAGATGATACCATGATGTCAATCCGACTTCCTTGTGCAGAGGACCCCACCATGTGTCTCCCCAGACTCCTGCACCACTAGGGAAAGAGAGAGACAGGCTGGGAGTATGGATCCACCTGCCAGTGCCCATGTTCAGATGTCGGGCTAGTCGGGCTAGTGATGCGAGAGATGACCCAGGAACCAAGCTCATGGCGGCGAGGCAATTCAAATCTTTATTCATCCAAGTGCCCCAGAGTTGGGAGGTAGCACACCTGATTAAGCCATGAGACACAAACCGCAATGGCCAGCATCAGCCTGTTGGTCTGCTCACCAGCTTCTCGAGGCCGGAAAAGGGAAGAGGCAAGTTGGAAATGGAAGTGGCTTGACAATACAATACATGGTTAGGAAAGGGGCAGAGAAAGGTAAAAAGGGACTGGGAAAGGTAGGAACTTCCTTAGCAACTGTTGGTAGGGGTTTAACTGGCAGGATTTATAATACCCTGCTGTCTTGAGGGTAGGAAAAGAATATATTAAATGAGCAGAATGAGTGGCCTTAAGTCATCTGTAAGAAAAAGCAGAAGATTGATATGTAGATAATAAAAGGGCAGGCCATAGTATCAAGGAATGCAGGGTGGAGCAGGCGGAGCTGGTTTAATGTTTTAAGGAATGCCAGGATCCTGGAGGCAGAAAAATGCAGGGTGCTTTGTGAGGCAGGGAATCTGATAAGATGAGGCAAACCTTGGGGGGGGGGGTGTCTCGTGTCCTTCCTTGCTTTTCCAGAGAGACTGACAGCATAGATGCCTACCCCTTGGGTAAAGCCCTGCCAAGCTCAACCACATCCTCACAATTTCCCTACATTCAGAGGAGAAGCAATTACAGAAGCCAGACCTTCAACTTTCTGCACCCCACAATGATCCTGGGTCCATACTCCCAGAGGGATAAAGAATAGGGAAGCAGTCAAGGGGGGGGTTGAATATGGAGCTCTGAGGGTGGGCAACATGTGGAAATGTATACCTCTTATCCTATAGTCTTGGCAATATCTCCATTTTTCAAATTAAAAAAAAAAAACAAGAAATAAATTAAAAAAAAACCCCAAAATATAGGTGGAATCATTTGGTATTTGTCTTTCTCCTTCTAACTTTTTTGTTTCTTTAACATAATTTCTTTAAGTTCTACTTATTGACAGAACTGGTATGCCTTCATCTTTTTTTAAGTCTTTAACTTTTTTTTTTGTTCCTCCTCCAGGGTTATTGCCTGCACCATGAATCCACCGCTCCTGGAGGCCCTTTTTTTTCCCCCCTTTTGTTGCCCTTGTTGTAGCTTCGTTATGGTTATTATTATTGCCCTTGTTGACGCAATTCGTTGTTGGATAGGACAGAGAGAAATGGAGAGAGGAGGGGAAGACAGAGAAGGGGAGAGAAAGACAGACACCTGCAGACCTGCTTCACCGCCTGTGAAGCGACTCCCCTGCAGGTGGGGAGCCGGGGGCTCGAACCGGGATCCTTATGTCAGTTCCTGCGCTTTGCGCCACATGCGCTTAACCCACTGCGCCACTGCCCGACACCCTAGTCTTTATCTTTTTTTATAGCTTAGTAGTGGCAAACGCTAGAAGAAGATAGCTTAGTAGTATTTCATGTATACACATACACACATACATATATAAAAACATATTTACCCAATCATCAATTGTTAGGCTCTGAGATGATTTCTGTATCTTTGGAATACTGATGTCATATATCTGTTCTGATTAGTGTTTTTGTTTTCTGGACAGATACATAGAAGTAGAATTGCTAGATTATATATTAGATCTATTTTCAAATGTTTGAGGAAACCCCACACTGCTTTCATAGATGCTGCAACAATTTACTTAATTTTTTTTATTATCATCTTTATTCATTGGATAGAGACAGCCAGAAATCAAGAGGGAAGGGGGAGATAGAGATAGATAGAGATAGATAGATAGATAGATAGACAGATATTGAGAGAGAGAGAGAGAGAGAGAGAGATAGATAGAGAGAGAGAGAGAGAGAAGGAAAGACACCTGCAACACTACTTCGCCACTCACAAATCTTTGCCCCTGCAGGTGGGAACTGGGGGCTCAAATCCTGATCCTTGTTCATTAGAACATGTGCACGCAACCAGGTGTACCACCACCCGGCCCCAACAATTTACATTTCCAACAAATATGTGTCAGGGTTTCTTTTTCTTCACATCTTACCCAACATTTGATGGTTATTACCCTTTTGATATTGGCCATTTTGATGAATATGAAATAATAATTATCATTATAATTACCACTTCCCTAATATAAATGATGAGAAACAACCTTTAAAATATTTTATTCATTTATTACTTTAAACAATTTTATTTATTCCCTTTTGTTGCCCTTGCTGTTTTATTGCTGTAGTCATTATTGATGTCGTTGTTATTGGATAGGACAGAGAGAAATGGAGAGAGGAGGGGAAGACAGAGAGGGGGACAGAAAGATAGACACCTGCAGACCTGCTTCACGGCTTGTGAAGCAACTCCCCTGCAGGTGGGGAACTGGGGGCTCGAACCAGGATCCTTCTGCCAGTCCTCGCACTTTGCTCACTTGCACTTAACCCGCTGCACTACCGCCCGACTCCCCATTTATTAATTTTTAAATAAGAGAGAGTGAGACAACAAAGCACTGCTCAACTCTGTTTTATGGGGGGATGGTAGTACTGGAGATTGAATCTGGGACCTCTGAGTCTCAGTTATAAGAGTCTTTTGCCTACCAATTATGCTATCTCTCCAGCTGAAACAGCTTTTATTTTTTCCTTTCCTGTACATTAGCCATTTGTACATTTTTACTGGAGAAGTGCATATTCATATTTTTTACTATTTATATTAGTCAAAAGTCATTTGAACTGTTGACGAGTTAAATGAATTGTTTTTAAATATTGGGTGTTACCTCCTTTCAGATATATATTTGTATAGATGTAAATATTTTTCCAAATTATTTTAATATATTATCTTTGCTTCAATAATTTTCCCCTGTGCAGAAGCTTTTGAGTTTGATGACACCCTACCTGTTTATTTTTTGTTTCCCTTGTTGTTGTTTCTTCTTTGTATTTACAGTTTCAGGCCTTATAACCAAATCTTTATTCTATTTTGCATTATATTCTTATAGGTGGTGTTATTGATTGAATTATATTTTTTTGAATGTTGCTGTCAAGTTTCCCCAATGCCATTTGCTTCTTTCATTTTCATTTCTTGTTTTCCTTACTCTATCTTTTCTTTTAGTCATTTTTCCCCCCAACCAAGGGTTTTCACTGGGGTTTTGACACCCCCCCCCCCACTGTACCACAGGAAGAATCATCATCAGTGCTGCTGGGTGTCTGTCTCACTATCTCGCTATCTGAAAAGAAATTGGCCCAGAGTGATAGACCCCTGTCAATGACAAAAAACAAAACAATACAAAGACAAACAAAAAATGAGGGGGAAAAAAAGAAAGAAATTTTAATCTGAGGAGGGAGGGGTCCACCTCTGAAACAAACATTTCTCCTTTCCCAGAGAATAAATTAAAGAATGATTCAAACGAACAATACAGAGAAAACAATAGGTTGAAGCCATTTTCATTCACCTTCCACTGCTTAACAGTAGAGCTTTCAATCTTTAAACAAACTGCTCTGTAGAGCACTTTATTCTCTCTTCAGAGAACCCTCAGTGACCTTCACAGACAAACTCTTCTCTGCTGGGAAGATCAGCATGTCAGAGTAAATCAGGCTGAAAGTACTAATGGAATGCTTTCAGAATGGTAGTATCTCCAGAGTAGTGGATGTGAAGTCAGGTGTGTGTGTGTGTGTGTGTGTGTGTATGTGTAGGACCTGCGTGTGGGTGTATAGGACCTGTGTGTGTGTAGGACCCACAAGTGGGTGTGTATAGGACCTGTGTGTGTGTGTGTGTGTGTGTGTGTAGGACCTGTGTGTGTGTGTACAGGACCTGTGTGTGTGTAGGACCTGTGTGTGTGTGCGTGTAGGACCGGCGTGTGTGTGTGTAGGACCTGCGTGTGGGTGTGTATAGGACCTGTGTGTGTGTGTATGTGTGTGTATGTGTTTGTGTAGGACCTGCGTGTGGGTGTGTATAGGACCTACGTGTGTGTGTAGGACCTGCGTGTGTGTATGTGTGTGTGTGTGTGTAAGACCTGCATGCGGGTGTGTATAGGACTTGTGTGTGTGTAGGACCTGCGTTTGTGTGTGTATGTGTGTAGGACCTGCGTGTGTGTGTGTGTGTGTGTGTGTGTGTGTGTGTGTGTATAGGACCTACTTGTGTGTGTAGGACCTGCATGTGTGTGTGTGTGTGTGTGTGTGTATAGGACCTACGTGTGTGTGTTGGATCTGCATGTGTGTGTGTGTATGTATGTATGTGTGTGTGTATTTAAATAATGATATTACTTTCAATTTACCTTTTGAAAAACTAATCATCTTAATTTTTCTGGAAATTGTGTTATATTTGTATAGAGATAATAGCTTTACCAAAGTAAATTTTTAGTCACTATTACTGCCACCCCCCCAAACATATGCTTAGAATGAAATAATTTGTATACATGAAGAATGGGCATTTACACTATTAGAGAGAATTATGTTAAAGAAAGATGTCAAAGTTTCCTACTGAAATTTCTATGGCATTATTAATATGGAGACAGCATCACAATATTTTCTAAAAAATTAAAGTATTTTATTTATCTTTGAGATATATATAGAAAGACACAGAGAGAAACACCAGAGCACTGCTCAGCTCTGGCATATGGTGGTGCAGGTGATTGAATCTGGGACTTCGGAACCTTGGGCATGAGAGTCTCTTTGCATAACCATTATGCTGTCTCCCCCACCCACATCACAATATTTTTTGATATAACTTTCTTATCTATATTTTAAAGAAAGTCATATATTCACATTTTGGTTATAAACAATAACTAAAAATGGCATATGTGGGTATATGTGAAGTATTTATTTTTTTTGGCACCAGGATAATCGATGGGGTTTAGTGCCTGCACTACAAATCCACTGCTCTTGGTGGTCATTTTTTCCTTTTTACTGGCTAGGACAGAGAGAAATTGAGCGGGTAGGGGAGATAGAGAGGGAAAGAGAAAGACACCTGCAGACCTTCTGGAAAAAGTGTTCCCCTGGAAACTGGAAAAAGTGTTCCCCTGCAGGTGGGGAGTTGGAGGCTCATAACTGGTTCCTCCCATGTATCCTTGCACTTTGTACCAAGTGTGCTTCTCCTGGAGCATCACTGCCTGGTATCTTGAAGTTTTGGTTTTTTTCCCCCCATTAGTGCTTCACTGCTCTAGGCTGACTTTCTCAGATAGTAAGAAAGCTTTCTCCCATTAAGTGAAGGCTGGGCTCGAACCTAGGGTGTGTATATGGCAAAGAAGGTACACATCCTAGCAAGCTATTTTGCTGGCCCAAATATACAGTTTTCCCCAATGAAATTCATATGTTATATATCTTAACTGGCATACTGAAGAATAATTTTTTGATTTTGAAGTACAAAATCAAAACAAATAGTCAAACAGTATTTAATTAACACTGACTATTATGATTTTCAAAGCCACATGAGGTGCTTAGTATCTTTGTGGAAATTCTACATAATAACAAACATTGAAAATGTAGTTTAAATTGTGAGATAATTCTTAATTCTGTACCAAGTTATTTGCTATATATATATATATATATATATATATATATATATATATATATCCACCTAGCTTCTCAGGACAGAAAATTTGGTGTCATCACCAGTCCCTCTTAATCCTTTTTCTTCCTAACTTCCAAACAAACATTAAGCTTTATTCATCCTACATTCTAAAAACATTTTCATCCATAATCAATTAGGTAATTACAAAAATGACTGCAAACTTTTCAACTACCTTCCCTGTGCAATAAAAGATGAAATTTGTTTCTCCATTCCTTAAATCTAGGTTGATTTTGTGACTTAGCTATGACCAGTGAAATGCCACAGAAGTGAAATTTGAAGAATTCCAAGACTAGAACTCAAGGGGTCCTGTAGTTTTTGCTAGCATGCTCTTGCTACCATGAGAAATCCCATTCCTGCCGCAAACTCACATTACGGCTTAGAGCATAGGAGTTTCTTCCATCCCTCCTTCAAAAATGATGGACAGGAAAGTGATCACTAAGTAGAGTGCATGGATTCCATGCACAAGAGTCGGGATTTGAGGTCTGGAATTACCTAACAACACTGGATGGCACGGGAAGCTGCTCCTTGGGTGGGTTGTTGCTGTTATGTCTCTCTTCTCTTTCTCTAATAAAGAATGAAAAGCCTGGGCTGAATAAACTGTATGAAGGAAGTCTTGACACTGAATTGAAGCAGAAAGAAAGAAAAGATGAGGACCTTGGAGCATAGAGAGCCACATTATAGAGCTGATCATGGTCTTTGAAACTTACCATTGTTTAAGATTTAAATAATCCAGGTATTCTGACTCCAGAATCATCTGTATTTCTAAGCCCAATGCAGAAGTCCTCTTGGTAAGAGAAGTACGCATTCATCTCTCTGAGTGATTCTTATCAGAGTTAAAATTACTTATTTACAGATCAGAAGAGAAAACACAAGTAGAACCTGAACTGGAATTGGCAAATTGCAAGTAAAAGACTCTGGGGTGGGTGGATGGGAAGAATATAGATCCAAGAAGGATGACAGAGGACCTAGTGGGGGTTGTATTGTTATATGGAAAACTGGGAAATGTTATGCATGTACAAACTATTGTACGTAATGTCAAATGTAAAACATTAATTCCTCAATAAAGAAATTTTAAAAAGAAATAAATCCATATGATATAGATCATTTTCTTGGTCTATATTATCATGTTTCTTACTTCAGTATCCTATCACTTTGCTCATGTTCTACTCTCTTAAATAGATATAAAATAAAACATTGAAATACATTAAAGATATTTAAATTACAAAAAATTTACTTGTTTAGAACTCTGTCTTTCTTAATAGAACTCTGTCTTTCTTAATACAATAGCAGCTGATAGCTGAGAGGTATTCATTATTTATTGGAAAAATTCTTTTACCAGAGCACAGTTCAGCTCTGGCTTATGATAGTGCTGGGGATTGAACCTGGGACCTTGGAGTCACAGACATGAAAGTCTTTTTGGATAACCATTATGCTTTTTCCCCAGCCCCCATGCTTCTTTTGTTCTCTGTGTATTCCAAATGTCTGGAAAGTTGTCAGATATAACATATGTTTAAGAATGAATTAATATTTCCATTTTAGTACTTTTGCATTAAAATTCCACTCTTCAAATGTGTAAATAGATTCTGAAATTTCACTTCAACTGTTAATTAAAATTCTCTATGTACTGTTTCTACATACATGTGTGAGAATACCCCCCCACGCACAACTTGGAGAAAATGAAGTCATTGTTCACTGCTTATTAGTATATATTCAACACACCAACATAACAAAAGAAACAAATGGTTTATTGATGGATGCATTTACAAGGTACTATGGGATTTTTAAATAAATAGAATATGGTATTTATTCTTTGGAATTTCCTCTTTCAGGCTGCAGGATGTTCATGATTATGTGGAATTACTGTTGGCTTTCTCAACCATCAGATTTTATCGTTTTACCCTTCCATCTTTTTTTTTTTTTAATATGCTCATCTCTGGTTATGAGGGTCAAACCTGAGACTTCTTTTAAGTACCCTCCAGCATTACTAGGCTATGTCCCTGGCCTCTACCTTTCCTCTTTTATTTTGTTTTATATTTATTTAGTCACCAGGTTTATCGCTGAGCTCGGTGGTAATCACCACTCCTGGTGGCCATACTTTTCTCTTCTTTTCATTTCTTTCTTTCTTTTTTTCTTCTTTCTATTTTATTTGACAGAAGAAAGAGAAATTGAGAGAGGAGGAGGAGATAGAGAGAGAAAGACAAGGGGCCAGGCAGTGGTGCACCTCTCTCTTTTTAAAAAAATATAATACTATTATACATTGGTCACATAAGAAACTCTCTCTCTCTTTTTCTTTTTACCAGAGCACCCATCAACTCTGATTTACAGTGAAGGAGGGGATTGAACCTGGGACTTCAGAGCCTCTTTGCATAACCATTATGCTATTTACCCCCACCCTAGAAGGTGCTGTCTCTTAATGGAAATAAAAACAATGCCACAGACTTCTCTGCTACACCATGAATCAAACAAGAGGGAATCATGCTGAGTAAAATAATACAGAAGGAGAAAGATAAATAGCAAATAATCTCACTCACAGATGGGCTCCAAAGAACCTAACAAAGGCTAATACAGGGTGAATCTTTAATTGCAGCAGATTTAGGGACTTATAAGATGGGGGTTTATTAGGTGAAGGCTGGGGCTTCTCTAAGTCCCTACGATAGGATTAAGATGATGGTTTGGGATGAGGGTGAAATGCACTGATAGCTGTCTTGCCAATATACCCTTGTGGCAACAGAAGTCCTATAAGTCAGTATTTCCTCTATAACATGCTATTTGAATTGAAAGAAAGCTATAGATATATGTAAGAAATGAGATATTTTAAAATTTTGTTTATTCTACACATGCAACATGTAGAAGTATAAATAAATGTACTTATTACCCCAGTGATGCCATATTATTCAAAGAAAGGATTGGTTTATTTTCTCCAAGCCACAGTGGAGGAATAACATTATGTAATGCGCGCAGATACAGAATTATCTCAAGGAAGGAAAACATGCCCCCTTCATCCTTTTGTTCTTGTCCAGTAAATTCCTAAGGGACTGATGCTTATTCCTAACCATTCAAGATTAAATCTGTTAATCCATGGGTTTCTACATTAGCCTGCTTCAGATAAGGGTGGAGAGTAGCTGTGGGCTTGATATCTCACCCAATGAAGCATATGCTTAAAACTGCCCTCCAGGTGTGTGTGTTTGACAGCTGCATGGACAGCATTCACATGTGCCAAACACAGTCTAGACTTTAGCACATGAAGAAGTAGCCCAATCATCAGGGTTTCATACCTCACTGGCATTGTACAGGTTGCAGAGCTTTCTCAAAGGGTGAAAGCTTATGTTTCTTTCTTTAGTTAAGCAATAAATATTTATAGGATTTCCAGCCCATTGTAAATGGGATAACCAAATGCATTGTAATGCAAATCTAGCTGTTGACAGAATACAATTACATGATAAATTCTCTTTTTTATGTCCTTCTGTTATTGCTCCCTAGATCACCCATCATGTGTGTGTTTGCTTCAACTTTTCAAATATTGATATGTTAATATCTTGATTTGAAAATATTTTTTACTGCAACAGAAAATCCCATTTAAAATAACCTACATCCAATTAACTGTCATTATTTCCATTAAGAGACTGCACCTTCTAGGGTGGGGGTAAATAGCATAATGGTTATGCAAAGAGGCTCTGAAGTCCCAGGTTCAATCCCCTCCTTCACTGTAAATCAGAGTTGATGGGTGCTCTGGTAAAAAGAAAAAGAGAGAGAGAGTTTCTTATGTGACCAATGTATAATAGTATTATATGAATTTAATAATAATATACTGTTATGTGCATTTCATAAATAAAAGGTTTATTTACTATATATTTTATTTATTTATCTATTTTAAGGGTTGACATTCCACACCTGACATCTGTGGACACATTCCGAAGTGAAGCATGCTGAGGTGGTATACATTGTGTTGATTAGGTTAGGATCGGCGGATGCAGTATTAAGTTGTTATGAATTGAGAGAAGCATGCAGGAAAGTGAGCCCCACCCTAGAGGTTCCAGGACTGGGGGAAATATAGGCTCTATAGAGGAAGTGGGAGTTTCCTGATGTCTTAGGGTTTAAGAAGGCAATAGTTACTGCTGTAATCACATTATTTGAAAATTGGGTTAACTTTGAAAATCCCTTGTTAGGATTTTCTGTACCATACACAACATCACCATAACTTATGTCCTTTGACATTATTTGTATATAGCTGTGTCTTACAGAGTAATGCCACTGCTTGTACTATGTATTTTTTTTCTTGACACAGAGAGAGATACCACAGCACTGCTCTACCACATATGAAGCTTCCCCTATTCAGGTGCTCTCATGTGGTATCTGGGTATTTGGACCAGGATCCTGGAATTCAGTGAAGCGTGAGCCATCCCCCAGCCCTAGAAAAAATTACCTTTAAGTAAACAACTCAGTCCTCTTCTCTCTCTACGAATTGTGAAGCAGAACTTGGCTACCCTATTGACTGTATTTGATTTCACTCACTTTGAGAAACAGGTGACAACCCTTTAGTGGTACTGGAATGGGGATAGTTTTAGTGTAAAGTCCTGATTATTTCCAAACAGCTAGCTATTCCTCAGTATCCAAAAAGGGACTATTCTTTTACAAATAGTATTCTAGTGTATTAAAACAATTTGATATAATCAATTTAAAATGATTATTAATCACTTATTCATTCCACAATCACATATAGTGAAAAGGTCTTTTCACCATGATTTTCACCTTGCCAGTGTAAGCAGATGTTCCAAACTACTTGAATTTTAGTGAAGCATTTATAGCTCCCATTTGTGTATTATCTCTAGTGAGTTGGCTGTAAAGGGGGGGATTAGTTTAGTTATTCTCATTGTTAGCTATTGTGGAGGTGGAGACAAGAGAGTTAGCCAACCTGTACAAAACATTCACTGTTGACTGTCACAATTTTAAGGATAACTAATTTGGGATTATTAGTGGGTCATAAAATCCACTTCATTGCCTATCTAAAGTCCTCTTCAATCGACTTTATGAGGAATAAAACTATATTATCAGTTTCATTTGCCTCTTTTCTATAGTACATTCTTTCTTGATTTTAAACTCAGTAAGGAGTGTTGAGTTTGATTTTTGAAGTTCTCTTAAAATGATATCACCTTTATTTATTGCAAAAGTAATTTTCTTTTTTTAGTTTTTTAATATTTATTTTATTTACTTATTCCCTTTTGTTGCCCTTGTTGTTTTATTGTTGTAGTTACTATTGTTGTTGTCATTGTTGGATAGGACAGAGAGAAATGGAGAGAGGAGGGGAAGACAGAGAGGAGGAGAGAAAGATAGACACCTGCAGACCTGCTTCACCGCCTGTGAAGCGACTCCCCTGCAGGTGGGTAGCCAGGGTTCGAACCGGGATCCTTATGCCGGTCCTTGTGCTTTGCTCCACCTGCGCTTAGCCCGCTGCGCTACAGCCCGACTCTCAAAAGTAACTTTCAAAAGAGAATAATAGCCGGGCGTGGTGGCGCGCGCCTGTAGTCCCAGCTACTTGGGAGGCTGAGGCTGGAGGATCGCTTGAGCTCAGGAGTTCTGGGCTGCAATGCGCTATGCCGATCGGGTGTCCGCACTAAGTTCGGCATCAATATGGTGACCTCCCGGGAGCGGGGGACCACCAGGTTGCCTAAGGAGGGGTGAACCGGCCCAGGTCGGAAACGGAGCAGGTCAAAAGAGAATAATATAGGTAAGGACCAGAGCTGAGGATGATAACTCGTCTTGGACCAACCTATGGCCATAATCTAGAGTACTTAAAAGAAGTGAAGCAGAGGCATGACTCTGGAATAACAGCAGCCACATTTTTCTCTCCCTGATCAACTAGGAAAAGTAATGGAAATCACCTGAAAACCTAACAAAATACAACCAGGATCTCTTAAAGAACTCACCAAGCAGGGAGTTGGGCGGTAGGTCTGCAGGTGTCTATCTTTCTCTCCCCTATTCTGTCTTCCCCTCCTCTCTCCATTTCTCTCTGTCCTATCCAACAATGATGACATCAATAACAACAATGAGAATAACTACAACAACAATAAAAACAAGGGCAACAAAAAGGAAATAAATATAAAAAAAAAATCAACAAGCCACAGATGAGTACAGAGTCATGTGTTTATGGACAGAAAAGAGGCAAAAGAGGGCTAAAAGGGACTTAAAGGACACTCAGGGAACCTTGGACACTTTAATGCAGTTCACACTGAGATAAGAGACCTTGGAAGTAGATGTTATCAGGTGGAGGAGACAATATCAATACTAGAAGACATAGTCACCACACTGTGAATTTAAAACTCTTGGAGAAGAAAGGTTTAGGAAAAAATGAAGTATTTCTTAGTGAAATAACAGACTGCATCAGAAAAATGAACATCAGAGTTATTGGAATCCCTGAGGAAGAACATGGGGTGGTAGGGGGAAATAGAGAATGGAGAATTTCCCATACTCAAACAAAGTTCAAAATATAGAAATCCAGGAATGTGAATGCACACCTAACTTTTGAATCCAAAATGACACAGACCTAAACACATTTTGTAAAACCATTCAAAACCACGTATAAGGAAAAAATATTGCAGGCTCTCAGAGAAAGGAAGAAAGTCACATAGAAAGGCAGAACTCAAATTTCTCATCACAAACCCCAGAGACAAAAAGGACATATTCAAAGTATTAAAAGTAATTAAAAGTAACGGCATATTCAAAGTATTAAAAGATAAGAACTGCCAGTCATTAATTCTTATCCTGCTAAATTATCCTTCAAATATGAGGGAGAAATAAATGTCTTTGCAAACATTGAGAAACTGAAGGAACTTACCACTACTAACCCTGCCTTGCAAGAACTACTGCGAGGAGTTCCATATGAAGAGAAGAAACAAAAGAATTCTAAATTTTAATATGATGATCCATGTTAGAATAGAACCAGAAACACGACAATAGAAAACCATACACAGGAAAGGAGAGAGCAAAATATTATTAACACAGTCCAGTGTTGGTGAACCAAGGCCAACATGAAAAAGATGCTTGTAGAACTTTGATGGTAGGTGTAGTGTGGAACTACATATATATATTTTTTTAATTTCTTTTCGTAATTATTTATTTATTTTTAATTTTTTGTTGTCTTTATTTGTTTATTGGAGACAGCCATAAATTGAGAGGGAAAGGGTTGAAAGAGAGGGAGAGAGAAACAGAGAGGCACCTGTAGCCTTGATTCATCACTTGTGAAGCTTTCCCTCTGCAGGAGGGGACCTGGGGCTCAAACCTGGCTCCTTCCACATTGTAACGTGTGCACTCAACCAGGTGTGCCACCACCCGGCTCCCTGGAACTACATATTGTATCCTTACAATCTTGGAAAAAAGTATTAATAACCAAAAAAAAAAATTTAAAAAGAGTTCATGGTATGCATACTGGAATACTATTCAAGTACTAAAAATTGAATAACAAAAGACGTGAAATAATTTGTTGAGATGCAATTCACATAGCATGCAATTCTTTCATTTATATTACACAATTCAGAGTTTTTGTTTTTCTTTTTAGCTATTTTAGAGCAGCTCACTATCACTACTATTTAATAGTAAAGCTTTCTTACCATTACCCAAAGAAATTTCTTAATCAATACTTGCTCCACAACCTCGATTGCTTTCCTATTCTTTAACCCTCTGGGAATATGGACCCATGTGTCCAGTATCTTATTTCCTTCTTATGACTAACTAATTGTTCTCACTGTATGGAATCCATCATCTATTCTATCAGATATTATTTTTAGTTTAGGATGTTATAATTATAGCTGCTTTTAGCATTTATGTGCAATCTTTTGTACAGATGTGTTTTCATTTTTTTTTCTCCACATATATGAAGAACATTATTGGTTTATAGGGATGCATTGGATCGACCTTCTCGTGGTGCATCCTGTGAGTACCCATTTATTGGGGAAACTGACGATCCTTCCTAGCCGACTGAATCCACATGGATCCCAGTCACTTTCAAAGCCAGCAACAAGCAGCTCCTGACAGCTTTCAACCTGACGCTGTTGATTGGCTATGGAAGAAGGGCAAATGCTAGAAGAAGAAGAATTGGTTTATATGGAAACTGTATATTAATATGACAAGAAATTATTGACAGTTTCTCAAAAGCAGTTGTGTTATAGTAGGCTAGCAGTAAGATAGAAAAAAATACTGATTACTTTGATAAAGGCTTAGGAGGATTTTCCTGACCCATCCTTCAAAGAGCACGATGTGACCATTTGCAAGCCAGCCAGCTGAAAGGTGTCAGATCACTCAGGAAGCGCATAAAGAACCGACTATGAGGCGGCAGAACTTGTGGCTGGGTATGTTCTGCCAAGGATAGCTAACTTGTCTCACACCTGTCATACTCATGAATGATGAAGCTGAAGTTAAATATTCCCTGGCTTATTGATGAAGAATGATACCTGCTTGTCAATAACCACAGGTGGAGCAGAGTCAGTGAGGAGATAGGTTGACCAAAGGTGACCCCTGCTTCACTATAATATCACAGCAATAAATTTGCATTGTACTCCCCCATCCTATGTGGGTTTTTCTGTAATCATTATGGGTAGTGCAGAGTACTACTGATTATATAACACCCAGGTTATCAATCAATTGTGTAGTCTCTAAACTCCTCCCAAAATTTTGCCTTTAAAACCCCTTGGACTTTGTACTTGGGCTCTTTTACTTTCTATAGGTGAGCCCTCTCGTTCTTTCAACTGTATATTTGCTTTCGATTGTATATTTGCTTCCTAGCACTGAAATAAAACTCTTTGCTTCCAACTACTTACTATGTGTCAATCTCCAATTCTGTGATGATTGTCACAAGGACCAACATAGTTAATAGTTCTCTGAGCATTTACACTACACCGTGACAGTTGCACTACTTTATGTTTTTTAAAGATTTTACTTTTAAAGTTTTATTTTTCAGAGAGGAAGAGAGAGAACCATATGTGCTGGGCTAGCGTTATGGGAGAAAGACCAGGAACTTGTGGCAGCGTGGTAATACAATTCTTGATTCGTGCATGAGCTCCAGAGTTAGGTGTGAGCTCAGCAGGCTAAGCCATGTGGCACCAAACCACAATGGCCACCTCCTGCTCTTCACGCCAGCCCTTCTCCAGGTCTGGATGCGGGAGAGAAAGGGAACAAAACCAGGAACAGAAGTGGGCTTCATAGGGTAAAACCAGAAGTGGCAACTCGGAGTGGAGATGGCTGCGAAAGGGGGTGGAGAAAAGAATGAATGGGAAGGTAGAAAGCTTCCGTAGCCACGGTTGCTAGGGTTTTAACTGGCAGGATTAATGTACCCTGAGGCAGGGCGGGTCTTGAGGTAGAAAGAAGACAGATCAGGCAAAACAATGATTATGTAAATAGGCCATACTATCAGCAATGGAGGATGGAGCAGGGGGGGTGCCCGACACATATGCAGTGCTAGTGATCAAAGTAGGAACCTTGTACATGCAAACCAGAACTCTACGTGTTACAAACTTTGCAGATTGTACACTTTATATTTCTTCCAACAGTGTATCAGGATTATAATTTATCCATATTATCAAAAAAAAGGCTCATTATTATTGTCAGTCTACTCTAATTCCATCAAGACTTTTAGAGAGAAAAGGGAAAAAGGAAGGACATTCAGAAGTAGCAAAAGGTACAGGTGAGACTTAGAAAGGAAAAGGAGGCAGGGTCATAGGGGAAAATGGGCAAACTTATATAAATATAGATAGATATTATGGAAATAAGTCAACCCATATCTATGACTTTGGGAGAACTATTACAGTTTTCAATGCAGGGGATGGGGACACAAAACTCTGGTGGTGGGAATGGTGTGAAATTATATCCCTGTTATCTCATACTCTGGTAAATCAACATTAAATCACTATCAAATATAAAGAATATATATATGTTAGTTGGGGTGTAGTGAACATGTTATTTTGGTTTGCTTATTTATTTATTTACACACAGGGGAGAGCACAGTTCAGCTGTGGCTTTTCATGGTTCTGGGGATCGAAGTTGTTTATCTATTTAAACAGTACATTTTCTGTGTTACTGGATTAAGCATGTCAAATTGTGAGGATTGTGTCTAGAGTTAGCAAAATAGCTCACACAGATAGTTCAGAGCTGTGAAGTGATGACAGAAATTTAAATGGATTTTTGTCTATGTTCACAAGAAATATTTTTTTCTTGTATTGACTTTGTGTGATTTTGTTAATGTCCTTTGTAGTAGCCTACTAAAAAATGTTGGTGGGGCAGTTGTGTACCCGTTTGAGTCCATGTATTATATTTAAGGACCCCCCCCCCACTCAAGGCCCTAGTCCCCACTTCCAAGCGGGAAGCCGCATGAGCAGTGAAGTGGTGCTGCATGTGTCTCTTTCATTCTTCCTTTCTACCATTCCCCCTTGAAATTTCTCTCTGTCCTATAAAAAATAAAATAAAATAAATACTTAAAATGAGTTGGGAAATAGTCTCTGTGCTCTATATGCTGAATGAGTATTGATATACTGTAAAATTATTTTATGTTCCAGTTTCTTCACAAACATTAGCTAATAAAACTGAACTTGACTTACCTTTGAGAAGTTTATGAAAAATGAAACTTCAAAAGTATTTACCAGTAACCATCATGAACATTCATAAGTAAAGCTTATGACTATTTTCATTTTCATTATTGACTTTAAACTTCTTCATAAACAAGCCTTGCAACAAAATTGTTTTCTGTTTATTTGGATTAGTTTAGCTGATTAACTAAAAGACATTGTGACTCCTGGAGAATTTAATTGTTCATGTTTCATTGTCTATGGGACTTCCTGATTATCTTCACTACTAAGTAATAATTATGCATTGCTAATATTTGCTTGAGTTTTATACAAATTAATTTTAAATGAAAAGAGCCATTTACATTAATCAATGTAAATAGATAAAACCACTTCCACTTAGCTTACTTACCGTCAATTTTACTTGTGGTCAGTGGGACTGTTTGGTACTACACTAATTGCTTTAATCTATTATAAAGTGATTATCAATTTTGAACTACTAGGATGCAAGAACACTCCAATATGAGCAGGCATAGTTATTCTAAATAGGTCATGTTGATTTTAGGGCCTCTATTTACATTACATGATAAGTCTAGAAACACATCTTTAAGTACTGAAACTATTTAAAAATAATCTGTGTCAGATTGTAATGACTTAATGTTGAGAAGAGGGGAGAGCTATTGGTGGAACGAAATGTCCAGAATGTGACCTTTTTTAAAATTTTTATTTATTTTCCCTTTTATTGCCCTTGTTGTTTTTCACTGTTGTTGTAGTTATTATTGTTGTTGTTATTGATGTTGTCATTATTAGATAGGACAGACAGAAATTGAGAAGGGGAGAAGGAAGACAGGGAGAGAGAAATATAGACACCTACAGGCCTCCTTCACCACTTCTGAAGTGTCCTCTCTGCAGGTGGGGAGATGGGGACTTGAACCCAGAATGTTGCATGGGTCCTTGTGCACTTTATACTATGTGAGCTTACCCAGGTATGCTACTTCCTGGCCCTCATATAAATATTTAGAAGCTGTTGAGGGGTAATATTTTCCCCCTCTTCTACAGGCTTACTACTGAAAAATCAAGTTAAGTCTCCTTGTATATTACCACGTGGATACCAATTACTGGTTACTAGCAAACAACACTGAACCAGTCATAGCACCTGTCCTGTAAGATTCAAAGAAGTTCAAGCTCTCTGGATTTTCAGACACCTGGAAAACTACTTCTAGCAATATCTAGTAGCAAGATGAAATCTTACTTCAAGCTGAAGTCAGGCAATAGAATCTACATTTCTGATCAGTGAGCAGATGGGTAAACAACCCTAGAGACCAGTCAAGAGTGTGTGGACCAGTGAGTTCACTAGGTTGTCATCCTCTGACATCTAATGCAGTCTAGAAGAATGCTTCTAATAAATTCAAATAACTTGAGAACTATTGTGACCCCAACAGGAATTTGGGATTATTAGCATACAAATGATGTTAATCTGAAGCGGTGAGTCAGAGAAGAGAATTTATGAAAGAAAGGGACTTTAAGCATGTCCCTCTCTTTGGCTGCCACTGCTTCTCTGGGTGAGAAGCATCTCAACAGAGGTGCACCAGGTATCTGCCATGGCTACTTCTCCTGGGAACTGAACACATGTGACTCTGCTAGCTGGTAAACTTTTAAGACCCCTCTATAGCCATGAGCAATCTATACCTCAGCTGATAATTGTTTATCTTATGGGACTAAACTTTTGATAACTATACTCAGACTTTATGGACCTAGCATACTCTTAACCCTTGATGATAATTATTTATTTTGCCTTTTACTTGTTTCACTCTAATAAACCTTGTATTGTTTAAACCAGTTCCCACCTCTCCACTGTGAATCCTTTCACACACCCCAGCCAGCCTCACTTTTTAAGTTAAATAACAACATAGAACCAATTATTTGACCAATAAAAAAAATTCTAAAATCAAGTATACTAAATTAGTTATTTCTGGCATTGATCATAGAAAATTTCTAAAGGCTTTTGGAAGCTATTTCTGACATATTCACATCTCTCTCTATTTTTTTTTTCAGATAGAGAAGCAAAATAGACAGTAAGAGAGAATGGCAAAGATGCTATCGCACACAGAGCAAAGGAGGACACTACCCAACTGAATTATTTTGCTGGTCCAATTTAATTTTTTTTTCAAATGTAAATTGCCCTTCAGATCAGGACACTGGTAGTGTAAAGCCATCCTGACAGACCCACCCATAGCTTGTGTTTCTAATGTGTGTAATAAGATATGCACAACTAGCACAAGCGCTAAACTAAAGTACAGAGATATTATTAATATGCCCTAAATTACTCCTCCACAGCACAGTTATTTTTTCTTCATGTGACTTTTGAGTCTCTACAATTATCCTGTTCACTTTTGCTGACCGACACATAAATGCTTCATAAGTAGCAATTATGTAATATGCATTGAGAGCCTGTTATACCCATGGCGTGTTGCCAAACCTCATAGGTTAAAAAAATACCACATGCATATTGTATTTTAAGACAAAGCTATTAGGGTAATAGAAAGTAAACAATAACAGTAAGCAGTAGATGTCAAGTGTTAAGCAGCATCTGAAACAACATTTGGAATTAGCCATCCTTCCCCCTTCATACCGGATCCAAGGACTTCATGTTTCCAAGCATTCACCAAATTCATAGTTTGCCAGTGATCAATTTTTACTCCACAAATTAAAGCTAAATTCTCCTCCAGCTTACTGTTCTGTTATAGATAAAATGAGTTAAGTTGACCTCTAGTGGTCATGATTTCCTTCTTTCTGGAATGTTACTATCATTTTACTTGTCAGCTGGGCTCAACAACTTAGTGTCATCTTTGGGACTATCATTCTAGTATGATACAAAAAAACCAGTTCTAGCTTCCTTTCTAACTGAATTAGTGGCTCAGGGTTTCTAACTGAAGCTCTTTTCCATATATTTGTTTTGCTTTACTTCCTTTGCCTGCCTACATAATTGTTCAAGTTTTCTTTTTTAAAAATATTTTATAAAAATATTTATTTATTGGATACACTGGAAACTGAGAGGGAAAGAGAAGATGAAGAAGGAGAGACACACTGGTCGCATTTCCTCACCACTTGTGAAGCTTTCTTCTAGCAGATGAGGACTAGGGGCTTGCACCTGGGTCCTTGCCCAACGTAACGTGTGAACTCAACCAGGTAGGTGCACCACCATGCAACTCATAAGTTTTCTGTGGTATATAGGTTTTTTGATAATATATAAATCTAATACTGACATTGTCTATGGCTTGCAAAAATCTCTGAGTTTTAAGAATTTAAAACACGAACATTTAAAGTTCCTCTTAATACCATGCCATATCCTTAATAGTATGTATATTATTAGACTTTATACTATACATGAATCACTTTCACTTGCAATTCATCTCAAATTACAAATTGCAGACCCAATACAAACAGCAGAATTCAGTTTCCCAAGGTATACACACTTATAACTTCCCTAGATATATTTGTTACTGGTCTAGATGTTTCAAATAAACTGCTAAACACTTTATTAAAAGCAAAAGTGAGTTGTGAGACTTAGAGTAAATTTCTAAAGAATAACTTATTTTATTACTCATTTATTTTTAACAAGAGACAGAGAGACAGAACACGGCTCAGCGCTGGCTTATAATGGTACGGGGGATTGAACATGGACCTCAGAGCCTCAGACGTGAAAGTCTTTTGCTGGACCATTATGCTGTGTTTCTAGCTTGAAATTCAGTAGACTTTAATACACACTTGGGTCTGGTAAGATAGCTTACCTGGAAAGGTGCCTGCTTTATGTGTGTGACCCAGATTTACTTTTGTTGCCCTTGCTGTTTTATTGTTGTAGTTATTATTGTCGTTGTTGTTGGATAGGACAGAGAGAAATGGAGAGAGGAGGGAGAAGACAGAAAGGGGGAGAGAAAGACAGACACCTGCAGACCTGCTTCACCGCCTGTGAAGGGACTCCCCTGCAGGTGGGGAGCCGGGGGCTCGAACCGGGATCCTTACGCAGGTTCTTTCGCTTTGCGCCACATGCGCTTATCCCACTGCGCCACTGCCCGACTCCCTTGGACAAACTTCTTAACCACTATGTATCTCTGTTTCTATATTTATAAAATGAATAATATGTTACCCATTTTAGGCCATTTCAAAGATTAAATGAGTTCATATTTGCAAGTACTAAGAGCATCTCCATGTACACAGGGAGAGCTTGTTAAATAAACAAATGTAGCTGTTAATACTGAAATAAAACAAGCAACAATATACAGTTTTGGAGGGGTGCGACTGATAGTGACTGGGATTCGTTTCCAAAACTCGCATCTTAACCTGAATACTTACACTGACTGAACATGTGACTGAATTGAAATAGTGTTATCTGTCACTATGTCATTTACTCAAAGAAGATGGAACAGATAATGGGCTGGCCTTCTGAGACCAAAGATCATGCCGGATACCTTGTCGTGTAATGTTACCTTTCACCCTTCTCTATTGAATTCGAATTTATCTTTAAGCTGAATGCATCTGATATGAAGGACAGAGAACAGCAATGAATGTTGATGTGACTCGATATATACAATGCCAAAAACAAGATGAGGGAAAACCAATTCTCCGAGAGCTCTGATCCCTGGCTTTGACGAGGGTGACAATCTCCAAAGACGTTAAAAATGAGACTTGTTACCTATCGGATAGGAAGGATAATACCTTGACAGTGTGGATGCAAGACAATGTATATTAAAATTACTTTCAAGGAGAGAGATAAGACAAACTTTAAGATGTCTTTCAATTTTTTTCTACTAGTAATAAAATGAGTATATACATGTATATGTATACACAAGCAAACCATTTTATCTTGAAATGTTAGGAGGATATTGAATTGCACATTTATTTTCATTGACCTATTTAACTCAGAATTATACAGTCTACTAAAAAGGAATAACTATTAATAATTAAGATTTAAAATCAAGTAGACATTTTGAGATGTGAAAGTAATTAAGAAAAATCTAACACTTTGTGTGTCACTCTTCTATACAAATCATGCGATGATAATTATATCATTATTAAAAATGTGGTACTGTAAACAAAAAAAAATGTGGTACTGTACTTGAACCTATTTTAGAAAAAAATAACATACACATCATTCTACATTCTTTCACGTTTACTACCTTCCCATACCTCCTATTTTAAACATAAAATTTCATGATTTATAGATAGCTTAAAAGTTAAATAGCTATTTAATGTTGCAATACTATATATTACTATACTATGTTTTAATAGTACGTTTTGACAGGTAGATGTTTGCTATGGTCAATGAATTAAAAAGAACATGACAGAGCTCTCTTTCTCTTTTAAAATAGCTTACTTGGATAGTGTGTTGCTTTGTCACTTATTTATTTATTTATTTATTTATTTTTACCAGAGCACTGCTCAGCTCTGGCTTATGGTGGTGCAGGGGATTGAACCTAAGACTTTTGAAGCCTCAGGCATGAGAGTCTGTTTGCATAAACATTATACTATCTATCCCTGCCCTCTTTTTTAAAATTATACTTATCCATTAATGATAGTGAGAGAGAAAAATCTGAGACTTACTCTTGCACATATGATGTTGGAGATCAAGTTTGAGCTCTCTGCTTTTAGGCACTGCACCACCTCCCAGACAACACAGGTAGCTCTTTGTCTCTTTTGTATTATTTTTCAGGAGTAAAGTTGAAGGCTCAAATGGCCTGTGGCTATACTAGGTGTTTTTTTTTTTTTCCCCTGAGTCTGACATCTGACATCTGATATGCCTGTGGATCCAAGTTATTGTCTGGGGAGATGACGTCATGGCTGGAAAAAAGACCAGAATGCTGTATTAGGGAAGACAGTAGCTCCCAAATATGGGAAAGGTGTATAAATATTGTTGACTGTAAACCCCATTGATTTGATCTGATCTAGGGCCCATATTCAGCTTAGGAGCCTTTGTGACCTCTGCAGCCCTGCAGATCTGAGCTCAAATTCTGTGGTCATGAGTAGGAACATTCCAAGCTGTCCCAATATTAAAACCCATGTTCCTCAGGTGTAGCACAGAGATGTTGCCCAGCCTTCCTTCGGAGGATGTAACATTCTCTACCATTGTTGGTCCATGTTGAGGGCAAGGTTCTGTGTGGGTCCACAAAGGGGTCTATTGTATTGTTCCTGATATAGATGACTGGTAACAATGGAGAGAGGGATTTATTCGAGGTCTAGGCCCATCATGTCTGTTTGGGTATCTCAGGACTCCTTGAATAGGGCCCCGGCTGATGGGGTGGCCTGATAGTGACTAAAGAGTCATTATTAAAGTCTGCCAGTCTCTTGCCCTTATTTAGCTTTTGCAGTCCTTGCTTTGATAAGGTGAGTTTTGGTGTGAGTGAGGGACATGTTAATAGGAAATAGGTGAGGAGGATATCTAAGTCTAAATAGACACTATTTATTATAAACTTTATACTGACTCACTGCAGACTATTGTGTACTTTTGGATTTTTTTCTTATGTAATTACATTTGTTTATATTCTATACTGACTTGGTGAGTACATCTCCATGTGAATAATGATTCTTTGTCCATCAGATAATGCCAATAGAAATCTAGTTACTTATTTTATTTTAGTTTTGTGATATTCCACACATAAATGCTACAAAGTGCTTAAGTGCCTTAGAATTAACTGAGTGAAATAGCACTGCATAACAAAATTGATAATAAATTCTTTCACCAAGAAATGCTCTATTTTGGGTAGTATTATATAACATCAAATATAAGTATGCCCTTGTAAAGTCTTTGGTATTAATTTTTAAGAATCAGCAACTAATTTGAAAATAAGCACAGTACAATATGGAATTTAATTTACATAAGTTCAACAATTTGACAAGATGCTGTTTTGATATTTTTATTTTTTTTAAATTTCTTAATTGGGGGATTGTTTTACAATTGACTATAAAATACAGTAGTTTGTATATGTGTAACAGTTCTCAGTTTTCCACATAATAATTCAATCCCCACTAGTTCCTCCTTTGCCATCATGTTCCAGTACATTATTATTTTTTAAAATTTATTTATAAAATAGAAAATATTGATGAACCATAGGATAAGAGGGGTAAAATTCCACACATTCCCCACCACCAGAGTTCCATATCCCATCCCCTCCCCTGATAGTTTTCCTATTCTTTATCTCTCTGGGAGCATGGACCCAGGATCATTATGGGGTGCAGAAGGTGGAAGGTCTGGCTTCTTTAATTGCTTCTCCATTGAACACAGATGTTGGCAGGTCAATCTATACTCCCAGCCTCCTCTTTCTTTCTTTCTTTCTTTCTTTCTTTCTTTCTTTCTTTCTTTCTTTCTTTCCTTCCTTCCTTCCTTCCTTCTTTCCTTTCTTCCAGAGAGAAATTGAGAGAGGACTGGAAGAAACCTGTAGACCTGCTTCACCAAGAGACCCCCCTGCAGATGGGGAGTCGGGGGCTTGAACAGGTATCCTTATGCTGGTCCTTGAACTTCGTGCCATGTGCGCTTAACCCAATGAGCTACCTATCACCAGGCCCCATTCCCAGCCTGTTTCTATCTTTCCCTAGTGGGGCAGGGCTCCTGAAAGATGGTTCCATTTCTTTTTTTTAAAAAAATGCCACCAGGATTATTGCTGGGGCACGGTGTTAACATTATGAATCTCCTATTGGCCAATTTTTCTTTTCTCATCTTTTCTTTTTTTTCTTTTTTTTTTTTGATAGGACAGAGGAAAATTGAAAGGAAGTGGGAAATAGAGGGAAAGAAGGAAAGGGAAAAAGAGACCCATGCAGACCTGCCTCAGTGCTTGTGAAGCATCCCCCTGCCTCCCGCTATAGGTGGGGAGTGGGGGCTCTAAGCCAGAGCTTTGTGCATGTTCAGCCCCTTGAACCAGTGCTCAGCCCCGTTGAAACTCTATTTACTAGGAATAAAGCAAGCCACATAGGTGCAACATGTGATGTTACTGGTCAAAATAAACAAATAAATGCCTACAGAAAAAGAAATTCAAAGTAGAACTGTGATTTTGAAATAGATTTCACTTTTATAAGCACCTGGGTTACACTCATCCATTCAAACAAATGACAGCTGTATCAGAACTAATTTAGAAGTATGTTTTCTAGAGAGGTTTGTGTTGCCAAATGATGTGAAACAAATACTGGTATAATCTCATTAACACAGTGGCTGTTGAAAAATATTCATTTTGTATTTTATAGACCTCAGTTCAGAAACTTTATATGCCAACTTGCTTTACCATTCTGAGTGAGTCTAGGCTATGCACAGTCTTAGGGCTGACAAAGAAGGAGTCAAAGTCATGGTCTTCAGGGCTTTATTGTTTTTAGAACTGTCAACTTCATTCCTTGTTTCACTGTAGAAGTTCTGAATGCTTTCAAGACAATATGAGGTTATTCAGTCAGACAAATGTTCTTGAGAACTACAGGTAGAGATCTGGGAAACTAGCCTAAGGGTGGTGGGCTAATCCAAATAACAGTCTGTCCCTCGTATAGTGGAAGTATATTAAATAGCAAAATGGGATTTCCGGTTTTGCATCTTATGAAAATCTGAGGAATGACAAGTATTTCCATCTAGAAAAAATTGTCATGTAGAGGATTAAAGAACCATGGTTTCAGTAAGTAGAACACCATCAGAATGGAGCCCTTTACCATTTGAAGAAGCTTCAGGTCTGACAGAGGAGATATAGGTAAAGAAGAATGGTGATAATAGCAGCTGTGTTAATTTTGGGTTTCAGGCAAGGCAACCCAAAGATATGTCAAAGTAACATACTGATTATTTTGATTGAAAGAAACACTCAGTGAAGGAATGACACCCAGTTCTCTTTCTCTCCTAAAAGCAACTATTTTCTTTGACCTTTTTCTCTGATCACCCTCAAAGAAGAAAATTCATCTCTATGTGAAAGGTCGCCAGCCTGTATCTCTGTACAAAGGCACCGTTTTGTTATGCCATTCTGATCACAGACGAGAACAGAAGTGGTGTGAACAATCTCAGATTGTCTTACTAAGCTACTTGATTAGACCAAAACCTCTAAGTCTTTTTTTTTTTTTTGTCTTATCTTTTCACTTAGATATATCCCTTCCTTGTCTAAAAACATTATGATCTGGTTGTTTTGGTCATCAGCTTCCATACCTTGCAGACTTTGATCGTCATTAAATTAAATTTGCCTCTTCTCTTGGCAGTTTCTCTTGTGTCAACTAAATTTGTCTTTTCTATTAGCAGCCTATCTCTTGTCCGTTTGCTGTTGAGTCCATAAAGGCTTTAAAGGAGGCATTAAGAGATACCCAACCCCATCTCTCTACACAGCTAAGACAGAGTCACTAAGTACTTGCTGTGCCAAGTGCTAAGTATGAAAACTTGGTTCCATTCACTTTATTTCCTAGGGGTAGGACTCCTTCACTCTGATTCCTGCATTTTGTTGTTGTGTTCATCCCTGCAAGGTTTGTGATCAGTAATGTCTTTCCTTTTTACCCACTTCAGGCTTTAGAATCTCATGTTTGCTGATCTTTCACTGACTGATATACCACCACTCTGCTAGTCACTGAAACTAATACAAAAATAAGAAAGTGAGAGCAAAGAAATTTCTTGTTCTCATTCATTCTAGTAGAAAGACTCAGTGGAGTCAGACGGTGGCGCACTGGGTTAGGTGCACATAGTTACTATGTGCAAGGGTGCTGATAAGGATCCAGGCTTGAGTGCCCACTCCCCACCAGTAGATGGAAGCTTCACAAGCAGTGAAGCAGGTGTGCAGGTGTCTTTCTCTCTCCCTCTCTCTCTCCCTTTTCCCTCTCATCTTCTCTCTGTCCTATCAAATGAAAAGGAGAAGAAAGGGAAAAAGAAAAAGAAAACACGGCCGCCACCAAGAGTGGTGGATTTGTAGCACCAGTATGGAGCCTCTGGGTGATTAAGTCAGAAGAGTCTGTGGTGGCACATACATTACATTCAACAATGTCTGCAGCAGCTTTATATGGGTGTAGTACTGTAGAGCACATTCTGCTATGTACTATGTCAGCTATGTTATATGCATACACATACCTCAAATCATCGTTATATTATACACATTATATATGCTGCTAAGTAGTAGTAGATCATATATCACTGAACCTGAAAATTTTTAAGTTCTGTTCTAGAAATAATCCCAAGTTTCATTCTTTACTAACATTCAACTCTAATATTTATATTAACTATGCATTTATTATTGATCCTGTATTTCCTAAAACTGACTCAACATTTAACCAGCAGGACAGAAAAACTGAAATGTTTGGTTTATGGGAAAGGTGTGGCTGAGAATGGATTGATTCTACACTGGCTCAAATTAAATGACAAATTCCTGTTGGATGTCTACAGTTCAATATTCATGATGATGGAACCTTGGCCTCAAATGAGGCAAGACTATCTGACATGACCCTAGAGGGATGAAGGGGCCTGAGATTGACAAACCGAGTTAAACAAAAGATAGCAACCCTCAGCATTCTGTTCACAAAAACTCTTTTGCAAAGAAACTGAGAAATTTTAAAACTGAATTTTCAAAGAAAGGGCAATGATTCAGAATGCAACCTCAACCCTATTACTGCTTGTTTCGGTACTTCAGAGCAATGAGAAGAGTTTAAACCCATTTATAATCCTTTTGAAAGGAGGAAATGCATGGAAATAGGAGACTGAATAATCTGATAGTTCTGTGGGTCATGACCTTCTAAATCACAGTGGGTTAGCAGAAGACCCTGAGGTAGGAAATGAATGAAACACACCACTTCTGGGGGATAGTGATTATATTTCAATGACTCCTATGGATTGCACCTCACTGTAGTGGAAGTCTACCGCAACTAACTGGTTCTAAACACAAAATGACTGGATACCAAGTGGAAGAAGATGCAAACTGAAATTACGTATACTTAATGTTAACAGAACTACTGCTTCCCCATTGCTTAATGGTTATTCTCCTTATCCTTATCTATGGCATTATACCCAAGTGTATGCAGACAAAAGATTTATAGATACAAGATGCTAGTAGAGTGCTGACCAGATAACGGGGCAAATGTGGTACTTACGGAGAGTAGTATTTGCACAGCACTGTGGATGACTTCCAGGTACTGAAAGGCTATGAAGCAGTCTGTGATGGAGACATATGTGTAGTCATTCGTCATACCAGGGGCAGATGGGGGCAGCACTCTTCGGACACAACCAGGCCCATGTTCCCGCCACCATGACCGGTGTAGAGAGATGTTGAATGTCATCAAATCTGTGTCCTAGGAAGGCAGAAGAAAGGGGGAAGAAAGGGAGATAATTATATCGTATGTCTTTTACTTATTATATACCCTACAAAGAATTCCGGGTGGATTCAGTTGTTGAAAACATTTAAAACAAGTGAAAAGTAACAACAACAAAAAAAGTCCAACATAACTATGTAGATATAGATATATTATATGCCTAAACTACCAGGTTGTAATTATTCCATGTGGAGATAGAATCCTTTGAATACTGACATACTGATCTTAGCACACAGTAAGCATGCAAAAAAAAAAAAAATGACCTTCTCTCCCTCTGATGCCCTAACTTTCCTACCCAAAATAAGATAGGTTCTTTTCATACAGCTTTTTTTTTTTTCTCAGAAAATAGTAGCACAGTGTATCAAAAGAACAGTGAAAGCAATTCTCAACTTTTACACTTCCAAATAAACTGAGAGTAAGGATGGCCCCATTCTGTAGGGAGGCTGGGCCATCCTGTCCTGCCACTTGAGGAAAGTTGGTCCTGAAATGTGTGCAGCCTACAGTGTTCCATCTATAGCCATGAACTGCAAGCTCAGATCAACAAGACTCAGAAGTTACACAGGCTCCTCAGAGATATCTATATCCTGGAACCGGTGGATGGGGTAAACAATTTTATTTATAGATTTTCTTCAAGATCAGGAGTTACTCTCTGCCCAAATCCAACTTTCTAGCCTTTTTCTTTACACTGACACCATTTTCTCAGACAGTATTTTTGTCCAATTCCATGGTAGCTATCAAATCCAAGCAAAAACTATTATAGTTGGGGGCTTCTAGGAACATGCCTAACATGGACTTCTCAGCTTTCTTCCACCCTAATGTCCCTAGTCTCATCTGTCCTATTCTTACGTTGTGTTTCTGTTCATTAATAATTTTTGTCCTGCTTTATATCTTGCCTCCTTTTCGCCACCAAATTGCAGACTCTCTTATGATTTCATCCTGAATTTCCTGGGCAGATGACCTCACCAATGTGTCTTGCAATCTTACCTCTTCAGAGTCCTACCACTAGGGAAAATAGAAAGAGGGTGGGGGTCTGGTTTGAGCTTCAACACCATGTCCAGTGAATAAGCAATCACAGAAACTAGAACTCTCATCTTCTGCACCCCCTAAAAGAAAATTTGATTCATATTCTCAGCGGGGGAGAAATGATAGAGGGAAGATGACCAGAGGGCTCTGAACTCCAACTCTACCAGGACCCAGAGAGAGAGAGAAGGGAAAAGGCAGGATAATTTAGATGCAGTGTAACTAGATGTATGTATGACTTGGAAAGGAAAAGAAGACAGGACCTTTAAAAAAAATGGGTAAATACATACAAAATAGACAGTTACAGAAATAATAGTTAACCCATATCTGAAAACTTAGAAGAACTGCTGTAAGTTTACAATGGAGGGATTGCGGATTCAGAACAGTGGGAATGGTATGTAATCATACCCCTGTTATCTTGTAATTTTGTAAATTAATATTAATTCACTAATAAAAATAAATGTTATTATTAAAATTCTTTTCTAGCTTGTCAATCTGCTTGATGTTTGACTAATTATTCACCTGCCTAGAAGAATCTAGAGTGGTACAGGAAAAATTTCCCCTCTACCCTGACAATGGCAAAATACTCTAATGAAATGTTAGAAAATGAGTTTGCAACTCTAAAACCCAGTAGAATCTTGTATGAATTGGAAAGCCCTTCAATTTATTGCTTCCTGGCACAAAAATTAACCAGATTACAGTTCTTTGGACAAAGACAATGGGAAATACTCTCCTTTTACCCTCTGCTTTATATAGCATATGAATCACAAGTTTGGAAATATTTCTAGCTCATTCTAGTAGATGAAGTTACTCTATATCCCTAGAGCACCTCAACGAAAGGGACTTAAACTAAAAGGAATTTAAACTAAATCAACAATGAAATAGTTTGTATCTTTTTTAGGGGGGTTGATAGTTTGGTACATGTGTCATTCAGTTACCTTCACAGAGAAAGCACTTTATTGATAATAAAACATTTTATAATTTTTTTTAGTTGTTGGCTTGCTTCACGCACCATTTGTAGTTATCTGCTGCAATGCAATGAAAATCATTATAAAAGAAAGAACTGCTTTAGGTATCGAATTCAGTTTAACACAAGACAGTTTACTTGTAGGCGAATTATACACTGACTGATCTCTTTCCAGTTCATAAGATTTAATCTTAGAGCTATCCTTATCATTATAGAAGAAGTATATATTACTTCTCATTTTTGAAACATTTATTAGTTTCAGCTTCAATCTAATTCATAAAATTTCTATTCAAAATTCTTAGTGATTGTATTTCATGAGCATTCTTATCCAGTGACCTTTTCTATTGCAACTTTGTAACATCCATTAAATATAACTTTGGCTAAAATTCATAATATACAAATAAAACAAAAGCAGATTTATGAAGTGATATATTTTCATCATGCATATAAAATTTTCTGAGTGTAATTGTACCTTGATATTTTAGCATTCCAGCATACTTAAAAACTAGATTTTCGGGCAGTGCCTATTAAATTTGAATGAGATGATTAATAGTATAAATTATGCTTATGATTTTCTTAGATTTAATAAAGTTTTATTATAAATTTGTGTCTGACATATGTTTCATTCAGCAGCTAGATTTTAGACCTTTCTGCAACACAGGAAAATACAACTTCTATAATAAAGAGATGATTGCTTTTTTTTTTCTTTGTCACCACTTGACTTTTACCAATTTAGAGAGTGACTTTTTCAGATAGAATGAAAGAAAGGGGAGGGGGTAGATAGCATAATGGTTATGCAAAGAGGCTCTCATGTTTGAGGCTCCCAAGTCCTAGGTTCAATTCCCTGCACCACCATAAGCCAGAGCTGAGCAGTGTTCAGGTCAAAAACAACAAAAACAAAACAAATAAAGAGACCAAAATAACCATTAGAAACACACACACACACACACACACCACAGCATTAAAGCTTCCTTCCCCCAGTGCTATAGTACTCTCCTGGTGAACTGGGGACTTGAATGTGAGTCACATGCACAAAAAAGCAGGCACCTTTTCGGTGAGCTATCACACTGACCCCCCCCCCCCGCAACAAATCACCAAACTACAACTTAGACAACAACAAAAACAACTGTTCCTGAATATTTCCATCCTCTTAAAATCCAGTTAAATAAATATTAACGGTTACAAAGTCATTTCAGAGAAGCAGGGCCAAGATGGGAAAATAGAGAGAACCTGTCTTTTTCTCCTTTCATACCAACAGCAAAGCAACAAAAATTCATAGGACAAAATAAATTCAAATCAAAACACACCAAATATATATCTGGCGAGAGAGACCTCACAGCACAGCTCCACCATCCATGGAACATCTCAGGTCCTGTCCATGGTGCTGTCAATAGGTCCTGGGACTTGAATGGTGTGTAATCTACCTGAGGAACTCTCTCCCAGCCCATACTCTTTCCTTATTATTATTACCTTATTTTTACTTTATTTTATTTTGCTTCCAGGGTTATTGTTGGGGCTTGGTGCCAGCACTACGAATCCACTGCTCCTGGTGACCATTTTTTCCATTATACTGGAAAGAACAGAGAAATTGAGAGGGGGGAATAGAGAGGGAGAGATAAAAACAGATACCTGCAGACCTACTTCACTGTTTGTGAAGTGACACCCATACAGGTGGGGAGCCTTTTCCTCCTTTCCTTTCTCCTCTCTCTCACGAATAAATACATAAATGTTTTTAAAATAATAAGTAGGGCTGGGCAGTGAGGCACCTGGTTGAATGTGGTAAAGAGAAAAGATAAATTGGTATACAAATATTTTCTGGACAAGCAGTTGTTAAGGGGATTCATTAGCATTAAGCCTGCCTCACAAAACATACTAATGGGACTTACAATATAAATGGAAAATAGTGGTCTGGGAGATGGTACAGCGGATAAAGTGTTGGGACTCTCAAACTACGAGGTCCTGAGTTCAATCCCCGGCAGCACATGTACCAGAGTGATGTCTGTCTCTTTCTCTCTCTCCTCCTATCCCTCTCATAAATAAATAAATAATACTTTAAAAAATAAAATACTGAATGCTATCATTCATATGATGTATATAAAGGAACAGAGCAAGAAGAAAAGTCAGTTCAAATGAAAACAGACCTCCGGACTTGAATTGCAGAACAGAGGTTATCAAAAGGGTGACCAAAAAGTGGGTTACCAGAAAGTGGGTTACCAAGATGGAATCTCATGATATCTTGATGGGGTGCAAAAGGGAGGAGGTCTGGCTTCTGTAATTGCTTCTCCACAGGACATGCGTGTTGACAGGTCAACCCATACCCCATAAAAATATTTGGTTTATACTCCCAGAGGCATAAAGACTAGGAAAACTTCCAATGGAGAGGATGGGATACGGAACACTGGTGGGAATTGTACTCTTGTTACCAACCTTGTAAGTCATTATGAAATTATCAATAACATAAAATAATAATAATAAATTGAAAACAAATAAATTCAAAGTTAAAAATCAAAGGCTGCCTTTCTCCTGCAGACTTTAGAAGTGAATCTATCACCTTACTTTATTATTACTAGTCAAGATCTCAAGATGCCTGCCTCCATGGGTGGCCAACACTATATTGTTTCTTTTCCAAAACAGAAGATTCCGGGTGCATCTGGGTGACAAGTTTAGCAGATGGAGACTTGTCTCAAGTGGCCTCCCCCAGGGCTCTGTTCTGGCTCCTATGCTATTTAATATTTACATCAATGACCTCCCAGAAACTTCTTCAAGGAAGTTCATCTACGCCGATGACATCTGCTGTGCAACTCAGGCATCCAAGTTCGACATCCTTGAGGAAACACTCACGAAAGACATGTCTCTGATATCTGATTGCTGTAAAAAATGGCGACTAATCCCTAGCACTGCAAAAACGGTATAATCTGTTTTCCATCTACACCATGCCTCGGCCTCCCGTGAGCTTAATGTGCAGCTTGATGATACGAGAATCCGGCATGAAGCCAAGCCAGTCTATCTTGGCGTTACTCTCAGTCGCACCCTGTCATTTCACAAACATCTCATAAAAACTGCAGCAAAGGTGGGCGTGAGGAATCACATCATTGCAAGACTGGCCAGCTCCTCATGGGGCGCGAGCGCTTCCACACTACGATCATCATCTCTGGCATTATGCTATTCCACTGCAGAATACTGTGCCCCAGTATGGTTCCGTAGCCCCCATGCCCACTTGGTCGATTCCAAATTATATTCCTCCATGAGGATAATTTCTGGAACCATCCGTTCCACCCCGGTTCCATGGCTGTCAGTTCTTAGCAACATCGCCCCGCCAGATATTCGTCGGGATGCGGCATCATCTAAGTTCATTTCCCACGTCTACGCTCGACCGGACCTGCCAATATAAGCGGATATCTTCGCCCAACCTGTCCAACACTTGACGTCTCGTCACCCAATCTGGTCCCCTATGCCTACACTGAACTTTTCTGTTCCAGACTCTTGGAAACAGAGTTGGCAGTCAGCTGAGGTAAAGAACAAACACCTCATCACAGACCCCTGCGAGCGTCAACCCGGCTTTGACCTAGCACGTTATGATTGGGCCCTCCTCAATCGCTATCGAAAAGGCCATGGCTGGTGCGCCGCTATGTTCCATCGCTGGGGAGCTAGAGACGACCCGAACTGCCCCTGCGGCTCCAGACAGACTATGACCCACATAGTCAACGACTGCCACCTCTCCAGATTCAAAGGAGGTCTCGAAACTTTACATCAGGCTCAACCTGACACTGTTGACTGGCTACGGAAGAAGGGTAAACGCTAGAAGAAGATTATTACTATTATTTTGACTTCTACACTTCTACACACATTCCTTTTCTTCTCTACCCTTCCTCTATCTTCAAAGTCAGTAGTGTACTCTGTTCAGAAGGTTTTTTTCCCCCTCTTTGATCTCATTTCTATTGTCAAATCTCTTTCTGTCTCCTTGTGATTACTTTGAATCCACTTAGCTACACCAGCACAGTAGCCCAATGTCAAACTTTTTAACATAATCACATTTGCAGTGCAACTAGTTTGCCATGTAAGATAAATATTTATGGGTTTCTGGAATTATCTGGGGATCGTTATTCTGCCTCCTACATGAATATAAACCATGAATCAATTCATTAAAGCTTTGTAGATTCCTAAAAACTCGTAAAGCTATTTCATCACAGATAAAGGGCTAGAAGATGTATAAACATTGTTAAAGTACATATGAAAATTAATCATTGGGAAATTGAGTTTTTTTTTAGAAAATTGTCAGTTGATTTGCCTTTCCACTATGAATTTACTATAAAAATAGCTAAGTGAGTTAAGCTAGAAAATATAGAATTTTTTTTGAAAATGCTTCTGTTTTTTTAATTTTTATTTATTTTTATTATCTTTATTTATTTAACAGAGACAGCCAGAAGTCAAGAGGGAAGGGCATGATAGAGAGGGAGAAAGACAGAGAGACACCTGCAGCCCTGCTTCATCACTTACAAAGCTTTCTCCCTGCAGGTGGAGATGGGGAACTTGAACACGGGTCTTTGTGCATTCTAATATGTGTGCTCAACCAGGTGCCCCACTACTCAGCCCCCAAAATATAGAAGACTTTTTAAAACACAATAAAAGGAGGTTCCCGGAAGATGGTGGACTGAGAAGCTGCTAGTGGCTTGAGCTCTGACCACATCTTCTGGAAACGGTAGGATTTTCTGCCTTTAGTAGGCCAGTCAATAAGGGGTCCTAGCAGTGACATTAAGGAGGTGACAATAACTTAATTTGGGTTAAAAAAAAAGAGTAGAAAAAAAGGGGAAAAATTTTCTTTCTTTTTAATTATTAAGCACACCTCCTCCCTCTCCCCCCGCCCATAACCAGTCCCTGGGAACCAGCTCCTAGCAGGCTCCCCTGCTGAGCCTCTTTCTTTACCAAGATTCCTATCCCACCAGGGAGTATCATTCATTCTAAGTCTATACCCTTCTGAAACCTCTGGACTTTTTTCTTTCTAAGTAGCCAACCCCCCCACCTCACCCCACATAGCTAATTAAATAATTAAAAATAAATAAATAAATAAAAAACTCTTTCCTTTCACCACTCTTTTATGACAGTTCTTTTTCTTATCTTTTTCTTTTTTTCTCTCTCTTTCTTTTATTTTCTTTTTCTCATTCTTGTCATCCTTTCTTCCTTAATCCTACAGCTTCCAAAGCCACAGGCCCCATCCCCCACGCCACCAAACAGTGTGCTTTTTTGAATTCACTGATACACATTTGGGAATTATTTTGGGGAAGAATTCTGACACAGAGTTGGACTCTCACTGCGAGTATCTCTGCTCAACTTCCCTTCCTCCTTTAGCTACCCCTAGAATATACAGTGGATAGTAGATTTGCATAACTGTCTATTTCAGCTATCCTTCTCTAGTCCTGAGGTTTTTTTTTTCTCTTTCTTAACAAACAGCTGCCTTTGATCACAAGGTTTGAGGTAATCTGGGACAGGGTTTTTTTTTTTTTTAACCCTGCTCTATTTTATTATTCATATTATATAAAGGCATATATCTTCCCCCCCTCTTTAGGTTGATTAGAATGAACTCTTAGGGCAACTTTCATTGCTAAGGTAGTGGACATCTTATCTATTGTGGGAAGAACTTGTCTCATTACTCCTACCTCCTCTACAGACTCTCCCCTCGCTCCTCCTCCTAGCTAATTAAAAAAGTAAATTAAATTAAATTAAAAATAAAGTAATAAAAAAAACCCTTTCCTTTCACTGCTCTTTAATTACAGCTCTTTTTCTTATCTTTTCTCTTTTCTCTCTCTTGTCTCTTTCTTCTTCTTTTTCTTTATCTTATCATACACTTCTTCCTTCTTTCTTCTTTGCTTTTCTGAATTTGTGAATTATTTTGGGGAAGAAATCTGACTCAGAGTGGACTCTCTATGTGTGTATCTCTGCTCTAGTTCACTTTCCCCTCTTGTTACCCCTAGAATATACAGTGGATAGTAGATTTGCATAACTGTCTATTCTTGCTATCCCTTCTTTCTTTTCTCTTTCTTCTTCACTGGGAGTTGGTTATTATTTTTCACGAACAGGAGAAATTGTTTTGCTAACTGGTAGTGATTAAACTGCTTCAATACTTGCTTCAGTTACCACTGTAATTCCTGAGGTTCGTGAGTGCAACTGTCATAAAGGTATCTATTACAGTGTTGCTCGTGCTCAAGAAACAACAGCTGAGGAACAACAGAACATAAAAAAAGAAACACATAAATCAAAAAAATGGGTAGATCAAAAATAAATACAACTGGTACTCCAAGGAATTAAGACAAGAGCCCAGAAGAAACTATAAATCAGCCAGAAGTAACAATAGATAAGAAAAGTATGCAAGCAATAATAAACTTATTAATCACAGAAATGAAAACAACATTGGAGGAAAGGAATGGCAGTATTACGGAAACAACAGTTGAGACCCCCAAGGAAAATACTGATTATCTTGAGGAAATTAGAGAACTGAAAGCTGAAATAGCTATAATGAAGAAAGAAGCTGAGGCAAGGGAAAGCAGACAAACAGAAGCAGAAAACAGAATTAGTCAGACAGAGGATGAGTTAGAGAAAACTAAGAAAGACAAGAAAGAGTTTAAAAAGAGATTGAGAGACACAGAAAACAACAACAGAGACATATGGGATGATCTCAAAAGAAGTAACATTTGTATAATTGACCTGCCAGAGGAAGAAAGAGAGGAAGGGGAAGCAAACATTCTAGAGGAAATAATAGAAGAAAACTTCCCAGACCCGAATAACAGAAAGGACATCAAGATTCAAGAGGCCCAGAGAGTACCAAACAGAATCAACCCAGACCTGAAGACACCAAGACACATCATTGTCACAATGAGAAGAAGTAAGGATAAAGAAAGGATCCTAAAGGCTACAAGAGAGAAACAAAAAGTCACATACAAGGGAAAACCAAGAAGATTATCTGTAGACTTCTCCACTCAAACTCTAAAAGCTAGAAGAGAATGGCAAGATATCTATCGATCCCTGAATGAAAAAGGGTTTCAACCAAGGATAATATATCCTGCTAGACTTTCATTCAAACTAGATGGAGGGATCAAAACCTTCTTAGACAACAACAGTTAAAGGAGGCAACTATCACCAAACCAGCCCTGAAAGAGGTTCTAAAAGACCTCTTATAAACAAGAACATCACTATAATACTGGCAATATATCAGAGCAAACAAAAAAAAATTTTTTTTAACAATGGCACTACAATACATTAAATCCATAATATCAATAAATGTCAATGGCTTAAACTCACCCATCAAAAGGCACAGAATTGGGGGATGGATCAGAAAACATAATCCAACCATATGCTGCTTGGAAGAATCCCATCTGTCACAACAAGATAAACACAGACTTAATGTGAAAGGATGGAAAACTAACATACAGGCTAATGGACCACAAAAAAGGACAGGAACAGCCATTCTCATGTCATACACAATAGATTTTAAATTAAATAAAGTAATAAAAGATAGGCAAGGACATTACATAATGATTAGAGGATCAATCAGCCAAGAAGACTTAACAATCATTAACATCTATGCACCCAATGAGGGACCATCTAAATACGTCAAGCACTTACTGAAAGAATTTCAAAAATACATCAATAGTAATACAATAATAGTGGGAGACTTCAATACCCCACTCTCACACTTAGACAGATCAACAAAGCAGAGAACTAACAAAGATACAAGAGAATTGAATGAAGAGATTGACAGACTAGACCTCTTGGACATTTTCAGAGTCCTTCACCCCAAAAAACTGGAATACAACTTCTTTTCAAATCCACATAACACATACTCAAAGATAGACCACATGTTAGGCCACAAAGACAGCATCAATAAATTCAAGAACATTGAAATCATCCCTAGTATCTTCTCAGACCACAGTGGAGTAAAACTAACATTTAACAACAAACAGAAAATTATTAAAAGTCACAGAATTTGGAAACTAAACAACATACTCCTTAAGAACCACTGGGTCAGAGATTCACTCAAGCAGAAAATTCAAATGTTCCTGAAAACAAATGAAAATGAAGACACAACCTATCAAAATATTTGGGACACAGCTAAAGCAGTACTGAGAGGGAAACTTATAGCCATACAATCACATATTAAACACCAAGAAGAAGCTCAAATGAATGACCTTACTGCACACCTCAAGGACTTAGAGGAAGAGGAACAAAGGAACCCTAAAGCAACCAAAAGGACAGAAATCACTAAAGTTAGAGCAGAAATAAACAACATTGAAAATAAAAGAACCATTCAAAAGACCAATGAAGCCAAATGTTGGTTCTCTGAAAGATTAAACAAAATTGACAAACCCCTAGCCAAACTCACCAAACAAAAAAGAGAGAAGACTCAAATTAATAGAATTGTAAACGATGGAGGAGATATCACAATTGACACCACAGAAATACAGAGAATCCTGCAAAACTTCTATAAAGAACTATAGGCCACCAAGCTAGAGAATCTGGAAGAAATGGAACAATTCCTAGAAGCATATGCCTTTCCAAAACTGAACCAAGAATAACTACAAAATCTAAATGCACCAATCACAGACAAAGAAATTGAAACCATTATTAAGAACCTCCCCAACAACAAAAGTCCTGGATCAGATGGCTTCACAAATGAATTCTACAAAACTTTCAGGAAATAGTACCCATCAACATCACCCTGATACCAAAAGCTGATAGGGACAGAACAAAAAAGGAAAACTACAGGCCAATATCTCTGATGAACATAGATGCCAAAATATTAAACAAGATCTTGGCCAACCGGATACAGCAACATATAAAAAAGATTGTTCATCACGACCAAGTGGGATTCATCCCAGGAATGCAAGGCTGGTTCAACCTCCGTAAGTCAATCAATGTCATTCACCACATCAATAAAAGCAATGCCAAAAACCACAGGATTATCTCAATAGATGCAGAGAAAGCCTTTGACAAAATCCAACACCCACTCATGCTCAAAACTCTACAAAAAATGGGAATAGATGGGAAATTCCTCAAGATAGTGGAGTCTATATATAGCACATCTACAGCCAACATCATACTTAATGGACAGAAGCTGAAAGCATTCCCCCTAAGATTGGGGACTAGACAGGGATGTCCACTGTCACTGTTACTCTTCATCATAGTATTTGAAGTTCTTGCTATAGCAATCAGGCAAGAGAAAGGAATCAAAGGAATACAGATTGGAAGGGAAGAAGTCAAGCTCTCACTATTTGCAGATGATATGATAGTATACATAGAAAATCACTCCCATTTACTGTTTCAGCAAAACCAATCAAATACCTAGGAATAAAGTTGACCAAAGAAATGAAAGACTTATATACTGAAAACTATGAGTTGCTACTCAAGGAAATAGAAACTGATACCAGAAATGGAAAGATATCCCATGTTCATAGATTGGAAGAATAAATATCATCAAAATGAATGAATATTCTCCCCAGAGCCATATACAAATTTAATGCAATACCCATCAAAGTTCCACCAAGCTTCTTTAAGAGAATAGAACAAACACTACAATCATTTATCTGGAACCTAAAAAAACCTAGAATTGCCAAAACCATCTTAAGGAAAAGAAACAGAAATGGAAGCATCACACTCCCAGACCTTAAACTATATTATAAAGCCATCATCATCAAAACAGCATGGTACTGGAACAAAAATAGGCACACAGACCAGTGGAACAGAAAATTGAAAGCCCAGAAATAAATCCCCACACCTATGGACATGGGGGCCCAAAGGATTAAATGGAAAAAGGAGGCTCTCTTCAAAAATTGGTGCTGGAAAAACTGGGTTGTAACATACAGAAGAATGAAATTGAACCACTTTCTCTCACCAGAAACAAAAATCAACTCCAAATGGATCAAAGACCTAGATGTCAGACCAGAAACAATCAAATACTTAGAGGAAAGCATTGGCAAAACAGTTTCCCACCTACACCTCAAGGACATCTTTGATGAATCAAACCCAATTGCAAGGAAGACTAAAGCAGAAACAAACCAATGGGACTACATCAAATTGAAAAGCTTCTGCACATCCATAAAAATATTAAACAAACAAAGAGACCCCTCACAGAATGGGAGAAGATCTTCACATGCCATACATCAGACAAGAAACTAATCACCAAAATATATAAAGAGCTCAGCAAACTTAGCACCAAAAAAGCAAATGACCCCATCCAAAAATGGGCAGAGGATATGAACAAAACATTCACCTCAGAGGAGAGCCAAAAGGCTAACAAACATATGAAAAAATGCTCTAGGTCACTGATTGTCAGAGAAATGCAAATCAAGACAACACTAAGATACCACCTCACTCCTGAAAGAATGGCATACATCAAAAAGGACAGCAGCAACAAATGCTGGAGAGGTTGTGGGGATGGAGGAACCCTTTTACATTGCTGGTGGGAATGTAAATTGGTTCAGCCTCTGTGGAGAGCAGTCTGGAAAACACTCAGAAGGCTAGACACGGACCTTCCATATGATCCAGTAATTCCTCTCCTGGGGATATACCCCAAGGACTCCATAACACCCAACCAAAAAGAGGTGTGTACTCCTATGTTCATAGCAGCACAATTCATAATAGCTAAAACCTGGAAGCAACCCAGGTGCCCAACAACAGATGAGTGGCTGAGAGAGCTGTGGTATATATACACAATGGAATACTATGCAGCTATCAAGAAAAATGAACCCACCTTCTCTGACCCATCTTGGACAGAGCTAGAAGGAATTATGTTAAGTGAGCTAAGTCAGAAAGATAAAGATGACTATGGGATGATCCCACTCATCAACAGAAGTTGAGGAAGAAGATCTGAAAGGAAAACAAACAGCAGGACCTGACCAAATTGTAAGTAGGGCACCAAAGTAAACACCCAGTGGTGAGGGGTAGACATGCAGCTTCCTGGGACAGTGGGGGGTGGGAGTGGGTGGGAGGAATGGGTCACAGTCTTTTGGTGGTTGGAATGGTGCTTATGTACACTCGTAGTAAAATGTAGTCATATAAATCACTAGTTAATTAATACGAGGGGGGAAAAATTAATTGTATGACTTAAAGTTTTTCAAAACACAAACTGAATCTTTTTAATATATAGGCTGTGTAATTGATATGCAGACTCTCTCAAAAGCCTAGACCAAGCAGATCAGAAGCAACCAATAGCACAGCTATATACAAGATACTGGGTACTGTACAGCAAACCCTAACAAAAGGACTTTTCAAAGTTAACCCAATTACCAAATAATGTGATTATAACATTAACTATCGATTGTCTTTTTGAACCCTAAGACAGCAGGAACCTCACATCTCCACTATAGAGCCCCTACTTCCCCCAGTCCTGGAACCTTGGATAGGGCCCACTTTCCCGTATGCCTCTCCCAATCCAAACCAAATAATATTGCATCTGCCGATCACAACCTAACCAACGCAATTATTGCCACCTCAACATGCTTCACCTCAGACTGTGTCCAGAGACTTCACATGTGGAATTACAACCCTTCAGTTTCATTACTCGGGTGAGACCTTTCCTTTCATAGCATTCTCTAATTCCATCTCAGGTGGTTCACTTTCTAACAAAGTCCCAAAACCTAGATATACACCAGTTTCTGTGAGAGAGAGCATATGTTCACACGTATCCATAAACTACTGCATAATATATACCTGAAAGCAGAAGTACACTAGAGTTTGCAGTGAGTACCCCCCTAACTCTTCCTCTCCACTATTCCAAGCTTTGGGTCCATGACTGCTCAACAATTTGTTTGGTTTCGTATGTTAACTCTCTTCAGTCACCAGGTTCCAGATGTCATCAGGATGCTGGCCAGCCTTCCCTAGACTGAAGACCCCACCAATGTTTCCTGGAGCTCCGCTTCCCCAGAGACCCACCCTACTAGGGAAAGAGAGAGGCAGACTGGGAGTATGGACCAACCAGTCAACGCCCATGTTCAGTGAGGAAGCAATTACAGAAGCCAGACCTTCTACCTTCTGCAACCCACAATGACCCTGGGTCCATGCTCCCAGAAGGATAGAGAATGGGAAAGCTATCGGGGGGGGGGGTGGGTTATGGAGACTGGGTGGTGGGAATTGTGTGGAGTTGTACCCCTCCTACCCTATGGTTTTGTTAATTAATCCTTTCTTAAATAAAAAAGAAAAAAAACACAATAAAAGGAGGAGGAGAAGGAGAAGATGAACTAGAAGATGTGGTGTGATTGAAGGGCAGATAACAGGTATTGTCACTGGAGCTCTACTGCTCTGAGCTGACTTATTCAGATAGAGACAAAGACAGAGACAGACAAATATGGGAGGTTACCGTGGCACAGAAGCTTTCCCCAGTGTGGTAAGGTTAACCTTGAACCTGAGAGTCTAATGAATTTGTATTATTTTAAGGACTAATAGCTGGCTATAGAAATTAATTAGCTTACTAATTTACATATTGCCATTGTGAATGATTTACTTAGTATTAATCAGTACTTACAAAATGATAATAAAAATAATAGGGGTTTTTTTTGCCTCCAGGGTTATTGCTGGGGCTCTGTATCTGCATCATGAATCCACTGCTCCTGGGGCCACAAGGACCTGGAATCTCACCCCAGCCTCCACCTGCAAGCGATGAAGCAGTGCTGCCGGTGTCTCTCTTTCTCTCTCCCTTGCTATCTCCCCTTCTCAGTCTCAGGGGTCGGTGGTAGTGCACTTCTATTTTTTTTCTATTTTTATTTATTTATCTTCCCTTTTGTTGCCTTTGTTGTTTTTTATTGTTGTTTTAGTTATTGTTGCTGTTATTGGTGTCGTCGTTGTTAAATAGGACAGACAGAAATGGAGAGAGGAGGGGAAGACAGAGAGGGGGAGAGAAAGACAGACACCTGCAAACCTGCCTCATGGCCTTTGAAGCAACTCCCCTGCAGGTGGGGAGCCTGGGGTTCGAACCGGGATCCTTACACTGGTCCTTGTGCTTGGGCCATGTGTGCTTAACCTACTACACTACCACCCGACTCCCGACAGTGCACTTCTTATAGTGGACATATTACAATGCCCAGTGACCCAAGTTCAAGTCCCAGTTCTGCACCTGCAGGGGGAAATCTTCATGAAGTAGCAGTGCTCCAGGTTGTCTCTCCCTTTCTCTATCTCCCTTTCTCTATCAATAAGTAAATAAATATTTTTAAAAATTCAGTTTGAAAAATTTCAGAGCATAAAAAGACAAAGCAACAGATATTATAAAAGACAAGAGGATATAGGACTTAATTAACAAATAATTGTTATGTGCTTGTGCCTTATTAGGATTTTGAGTTGATCCATAAATAAAATAGACAGAATTCCATTTGTAGTGGAACTGGCATTCTTGTATGGGAAAAGAGGTTGTAAAATGTAGTAAAAATACTAGTAAAATATAGCAATATATTACAAAAATTGATCATATAAAACATAGCAAAAAAGAAGTATATTTCATCTTAGAAGGGAAGTGTTTTTTGAAAAAATATGGGAGGATTTCAGAAATAAAACAAGCACTAATTCAAAGGAAGTTAAAGTACCAGTAAAGATCATTCATGGATATTTAAAAATCTAATGAAATCAAGAAAAAACAGGTAAGAATGATCACGTCTGATATTATTCTTGACCCTTGAACAGTATGGGATAGAGAGGGCTAAACTTCACATTAAAAAATGAAATTTGCAAATGATACATGTATAATTTTTGACTTCCTCATAATTTTAGTAGCAATAGCTTGCTCATCTTACACTTGATCAGAATTGATTGACATATTTTGTACTTTACACGTATTATATATTGTATATATATTGCCTCCAGGTTTATTGCTGGGCCTCAGTGCCTGCACTATGAATCCACTGCTACAGGTGGTCATTTTGTTCTCTTTGTTTTGTTGTTGTTGGACAGGACAGAGAGAAATTGGGGGGGGGGGGAGTGCAGAGAGGAGAGAAAGATAAACACCTGCATCATCTCTTGCTAAGCAATGCCCCCCTGCAGGTGGGACCTGGGGGCTTGAACCAGGAAATCCCTAAGCCGGTCCTTGTGCTACTATCCAGCCCCCTTATATAGTATATTATTATGACAGCAAGATGAAAGAAAGAAAATGTGGCAAGTGGGGCATAGTGCACTTGGTAGAGTGCAATATTACAATGTGCAAGGACTCAAGTTCAAACCCCCAGTCCCCACCTGCAGGGAAAAAGCTTCATGAGCAGTGAAGCAGGTGTCTCTTTTTCTTTCTCCCATCTCTTCTCTATCAATTTCTTTCTGTCTTATCCAATACATAAATAAGATATTTTAGAAAATGTCATTAAGCAAATAATATGCAAGGAAAATCTATTTACAGTATTGTACTATGTTCATGTAGTACCATAAATTTACATAGATTCACAAGAAAATCCACATTTAAACGGAACCAGGCTGCTCAAAGATGTGCTGTTTAGTGGGCAACTGAATTGCTGCTATCTTGTGTGGGCTGACGGCCATTCACATAAAGGACAGTGGCGTATTCTAAACATCTAGCAGTTCAAAATGAGCACCTCACTATTCCCCAATCTCCTTCTGCATTTATCCCAGCTTCCCTATACAATTGCACAGACATTTAATAATTATCACAACGGTGATGTTTGTAATAGCAATGTCTTGGAAGCAACACTCGTATGTCTATTTATAAATGAACAAATGGGTGGCCATGCAATCAGATACAATGCAAAGCAGAAAGAAATAAACTAAGTAGCAAAAAATCAAAACAGATTTGTCAAATATACTGATGAAAATATCAAGTTGTGAGAGGAGGGAGCTTTTAGGTCCTGGTGCATGATGGTGATGGAGGACATAGCCTTGCAGAAAATTGTACACATGTATAGAAACTGTACGTACTGTAAAGCATTAATCCCCCCAATTAGAGAAAAAATGTATAAGTTTGTTCATGTAAGAATAGCTTGAGACCTTGGTATATTTCATCAGTCTTTTGGCCTATAATGTATAATGCTGATTCTCATCTGAATTATTTTTATGAGATCTGTATTACAGCATATGGGAAATATTTCTATTTCTTCTTTTTGTCTACAAAGTGTCCTTTGTTATTATTCTTTAAAGTTTTTTAATCGTCTTTATTTATTTGATAGAGACAGCCAGAAATTGAGAGGGGAGAGGGAGATAGAGAGAGACAGAGAGACACCTGCAGCCCTGCTTCACCACTCATGAAGCTTCCCCCCTACAGGTGGGGACTTGAACCTGGGTCCTTGCGCACTGTAACGTGTGCTCAACCAGGTGCGCCACCACCTGGTCCCTTGTTATTATTCTTTAATATTCCTCAGACTAAAATAAAATAGTGTTCTCATAGATTTATGGTTTCTTTATTAAATTAGAATGTTTCCATTTAACAAAAAAGAAAAACATCAAGTTGTGGTTTCTGGTATAATAACAGTGGAACTGTGATGATGGGTGTGGTGAGTTGTGTGTGTGTATAAAACTATACTAAAATAACATAGACATATAAATCAATATAGATATTTATAGGCTTTCTGACATACTAGTCCCACTCCTGGATATGTAGTATGGAATTACGAATGCAGTGATTGCGGCTGACACACACACAAAAACATTGTTGAAACTCACACAGGTGATGCTCAGAGAAACAGCTTAGACTCAGAATATAGATGATATGGAACCCATTTCTTTCTTTCTTTCTCTCTTTCTTTCTCTCTCTCTTTCTTCCTTCCTTTCTTTCTTCCTTCCTTCCTTCCTTCCTTCCTTCCTTTCTTTCTTTCTTTCTTTCTTTCTTTCTTTCTTTCTTTCTTTCTTTCTTTCTTTCTTGCCTCCAGGGATATTGCTGGGGCTTAGTGCCTGCACCATGAATCCACTGCTCCTGGAGGCCATTCCCCCCCCTCTTTGCTGCCCTTGTTGTAGCCTTGTTGTGGTTATTATTGTTGTTGTTGTTCCTTGTTGGATAGGACAGAGAGAAATGGAGAGAAGAGGGGAAGACAGAGATGGGGAGAGAAAGATAGACACCTGCAGACCTGCTTCAACGCCTGTGAAGCGACTCCCCTGCAGGTGTGGAGCCGGGGCCTCGAAATGGGATCCTTAAGCTGGTCCTTGCACTTTGCACCACGTGCGCTTAACCCGCTGTGCTATGGCCAGACTCCCATGGAACCCATTTCTATGGGTTCCTATGAAAGGCAGGATTTCTCTGCTGTGATGCAGATTAACACCAGGATTACTGATGTGTAGGGGGTCGAAGAGGTAGTTGTTGAAGGTCTCTCATTTATTTTAGAGCCGACATGAGTCTGATCAAATTTCTCCAGTGAAATGTAGAAAATATCACCAATCTTCTCATGGGCGATTAAAACATTTGAAATAATGTGCAAGGCTAGAAGGGAAGGAACCACGGTGAAAGACCAAGTTCAGTTCCTTAAATCAGTTTGTCTGTGGCTTTTGATGCCACTGGAAGGAATTAAACAGACTTTAGAATTTCATGCTAACAACAACAACAGCAGCAAATCATAAGTCCTATTAGAAGAAATATTGTGGATGAAACTCATTTTTATTGCAAGGCCACCTTGAATGAGTGTCAGGGAAACACACTGAGTGGTTAATAAAAAACCACTTAGTTGGCAGGACGACTTGTTTTACTTTTATTCTCAGACTCCCCTCTTCTTAACTGTGTTTCTTTTTTGTTGTTGTCCAGCTACTGACCATGCTTCTGCCTGGTCTGTCTAAATTGGACGTATGCCGTAAGTGAGGATGAATGTCAGAAGGTTCACAAGTGAGATTCATGAATGTTCCTGTGAAAATATCCTTCGTGAAGCTTCAAAAGACTTGAGTGCTGAAAGCACTTCATGCCATTAGCACCTCCAAAATAATTATTTGTGGAAGCGTAACGTGCCTTCAGAGATACTGACTCTCATGGTGTGTGATGGCCGCACTTGAATGCACTAAGATTTTCCTGAAGATGATTCTTTGAAAAATAAGTATAATTTAGCTTGTAGTTTCTGAATTTTAAACACCTGTAGTTTACTTATGTAATTACAAAACCCATTCAACACATCTGCTTTCTCTGTCTTTGTGTTTATAAGTAATTATTGGATTACAATGGGATGCCTTTTATGCAAATTTCGATTTTTGAGACCATAAAATGGTGCTACCTTTGTGTTTTATGCTGGCTCTAAGGTGTTGTATTTATAATTTTGTATATTCATAATTCATATGCATGTAGGCATGTAAACATTTCACTTCATTTGCACAAAGAAATGTTTCTATTTATACTGCTTTTTTTTTTTTTTGCTAAACTTGCCACCTATTAAGGATTTATCTTACTTCTTTTTATTTTTGGTTAGGAAAGTTCCTTGTTTGAGAACTCTTTAAAAATTATGTCTGTTTTCATTGAAAGAATATTTCTGGGAGTTGGGCGGTAGCGCAGCGGGTTAAGCGCACGTGGCACAAAGCACAAGGACTGGGCATAAGGATCCCGGTTGGAGGCCCTGGCTCTCTACCTGCAGGAGGGTTGCTTCACGGGTGGTGAAGCAGGTCTGCAGGTGTTTATCTTTCTCTCTCCTTCTCTGTCTTCCCCTCCTCTCTCCACTTCTTTCTGTTCTATCCAACAATGACGACATCAATAACAACAATAATAACTACAACAATAAAACAACAAGGGAAACAAAAGGGAATGAATAAATAAATATTTTAAAAAGAATATGTTTAAGGAGGCTGAGCAGTAGTGCAAGGGGTTAAATGCATATGGTATGAAGCACAAGGACGTATGTAAGGATTCCCACCTGCAGGGGGGTTGCTTCACAAGCAGTGAAGCAGGTCTGCAGGTGTCTATCTTTCTCTCTCGCTCTCTCTTTTTAAATTTTTTTATTTATTATCTTTATTTATTAGATAGAGATGGCCAGAAATCAAGAGGGAGGTGGGTGATAGAAAGGGAGAGAGACAGACACCTGCAGACCTGCTTCACCACTTATAAAGCTTTCCCTCTACAGGTGGGGACTGGGGGCTCAAACCTGGGTCCTTGAGCATTGCAATACATGCGCTCAACCAGATGTGCCACCACCCGGCCCCCTTTCTCTCCCTCTCTCTGTCTTCCCCTCCTCTCTCCATTTCTCTCTGTCTTATCCAATGAGAACAACAACAATACAACAATCACAACAATTCATAGCGTAGGCACCCTGGAGGCAAAAAAAAAAAAAAAGAAGAAGAAAGAAAAGAAAAAAAAATGTAGTTAATGAAAAAAAAATCATAGGTTGCATTTTAGTTTTTCCCTTTTAAAATGGTAGCTAGGTAAACAGAACACTACTGGTATTTTTCCAGGGATGCAGCTGCTATTATAGATGTGGTTTCAAACTCTTTACAAAAGAAAATTGTTTTTCTAAATTGTTTCCTTTTCTTCACTAAAATATTTGTGAAGACTGAGAAGGGGTGTGATGAACTGCTAAATTGGATGCAGTAAAAAACCTCTTTGGCTGATTCTTACCCATCACTGTCAATCTCAAGTTACAACTAGCTTGAATGGTTTGTAGGAGTCAGCCTTTTGGGGGTCTGCCATTTTCAGAGACAATGACTCAGATGCAACTGTAGGTGGATTTTCATTGTAGCTATGGGATATATGTTGGCCCATTCTCCTTGCCTCATCCTGCATTTGTGTCTTCAGTGTGCCCTGTGCGCCTTTATGTGGGAATTATCCATCCATTCAGCTGTAGGGGTAGAGCTAAACAGACAACGAAAGCCCACACCTGCCTACTAGAGCCTTACTCATTTTTGAGAATATTCTCTCTCTTCTTGTCTCCATAGATTCCTCAATATGATAATAGGCAATCATATGGAAATGACTACATACTCTTCATCTTATCAAGAAAAAGGGTTTAGTAGCCAGATATTCCATGAGTGTCTAAAGTTCAATGGCCACAGAACAATTATCTAAGTAATGAACTCTGTACTACCTTATTACTATTTAGTTATTGGAAGATGAGTGCTATGGTTAACCATTTCTTTTTTTTTTTTTAACTCCATTGTGAAATTGCAAGGGTATTTTAGTGTGTGTGTGTGTGTGTGTGTGTGTGTGTGTGTGTGTGTGTGTGTGTCAAAGAACTTGACCTATTCAATCTATACTTTCCCTGACATATTGAATAGTAATTTGAAAGATTATAATCTAACAGGAGTATAGTTTAACACCATTCCCACCATCAAAGGTGCCCCTACCTCTATCCTCTAAGGGGGACCTGATAGTCTACTATCCCCTCAGAGTCTTTTACTTTGGTGCAATATTCCATCTCCTCTATGAAAACACTAGGGCCTTCATTCTAGTGTTTTAAGGCACTAACAATATTTCTAAGTCATTCATTAACTTTAGGATGTATAATTATTACTAGGAATTGTTCATTCCAATAATTTTATTTTTTCTAAACAGAGACTATGTTTACCCCTTTCTCCATTAAAATTGAATTTAAACTCTACCAAATAATACTTGATTCCTTTTCAATTTTCAGGTCATATCACTGTTGGGTTGTTCTCCATATAGAAAGCAGCCACTCTTAAAATTATAAAAATTAAAAAGTATATAAAAATAAAAATAAAGCATATACAATAATTAACAAACCCAACCAACTTTTAGAAAAGTACATTTCACTATAATTTTCCTAAGTAGGGGGGCGGATGGTACTGCAGCAGGTTAAGTGCACATGGTGTGAAGAGCAAGGACAGGCATAAGGATCCCTGTTCAAGCCCCCGGCTCCCCACTTCAGGGGGGGTTGCTTCACAGACAGTGAAGCAGGTCTGCAGGTGTCTTTCTCTACCCCTCTTGGTCTTCCCCTCCTCTCTTGATTTCCCTCTGTCCAGTCCAACAACAATAAAAACAACAAGGGCAACAAAAGGGTGGGGGAGCCTCAAGGAGCAGTGGATTCATAGTGCAGGCACCGAGCCCTAGCAATAACCTTGGAGACAAAAAAGTTTTCATAAGTATTTCGATAACATACTTTTTTTTTCTAAAATAAAAATGTCTTTTTCATAATTCTGCACTTACTCACTGAACAACACCCTATCATAGACTGAGATTATTTCTAGGTGCTATCTTCAGGGAATAGGGTGCAGGTTTCTGAGACTGTGTATTCTCCTGTCTAAAGCTTTAAGTATGAGGCCCCAGGTATCTTTCCTTGCTTTCCTTACTTTATTTTCCCTTTGTCCGAACACACTTCCTTCAAGCACTGTAACTTTCTTCCTTATGAACCTAACCTCACTATATAGAAAGATCACTACAAAAGCTTAAACTGTATCAGAACACAAAATAGTCTCTGACAATGAATTCATACACTTTCCTTACTCAGCTCTTTAAAAAAAAAAAAAAGGAAGATGTAGGATTACTGTTCTTTATCACAGTGCAAAAATTATTATCTTAAATTCAGTACTTTATAATCTAAAATTGTATAATCAATATTAAGATACACTACTGAACACAGAGCAAAGACATTTAGAATACTCATCATTCAGACCCATTTATATAGGAAGTGACTTATTCAATCTGTTAACAGTTTTCCTGTAATAGTGATGCTTTGACTATCTCATCACCCAATGATAAGGTGTATGGGCCTCTTTTTCATGTGGAAATAATCATTTGAATCAGGAGTTTGTTCACACTGAAGCATGGTGCAAGGGCCAAAGTTTGGATGGGCTGGAGAGTTGCGGTAACCAGAATATAACTGCACAGTCCTTGTGGCGGGAAGATCTCATCAGTCACGAGCCTGACATTTTTCTCTGAGTCTGGAAATGAGCTAGGCAGGTTTTGTTTTTGTTTTTGTTTTTATTTTTAAGACAGTCTAACACTTTAAAAGTTAGTTTGGTGACTTTCCACAAATAGATCAAAGATGAGAAGTCTTCTTTTCTTTTTACTGTCAAAACTATCATTTCTCTACGGGTCTATTTTTCCTCAGTGAAGGACACGATCTCTTAGGATCACGTTTGGATGAGGAAGAAGAACCTGTAGTAGTTGAAGGCAGCAGTTGCACACTTGATTTACCTCACATTCTATTCAGCACCTTGCTCCCAAGGGGAAAAAAAATCCCATTTTGCCTAGCAGATTATTGTTTAATATTTAAAAAAAATTTTAATTGAAGCATAGTTAAGCTAATTGAACAGAAACTTGACCTTACTATGTGCATTGCCATAGAGTTAATTTTTCATATAAAAGCTTAATATTCTCTCATTTTGAACAATGTTCTAAGTGCCTATACTATAATACTTTTAGGGAATTTATTAAAAATATTCAATGTCCAAGTCCACATAGCTCTCTGTTTTTCTCTCTCAATGCAACCAGGGTCTCATTACTTTAGGCCATTTTTTGCATTCAAGATAGATGGAGGTGTGGGGGGAAGAAACACACACACACCCCTACCTTCAGGACTGCAGCTTCCTCTGCTAAGCTAGCACCTCCCATATAGGTTAGGGGCTCAAACATGGGTTGCATACATGGCAAAGCAAAGCAAAGCAGGTGCTATCTATGGTAAGTGCTCATTCTAGTCCCAAGTATTCTTTTATTTTAAATTCAATCAGTCTTCAGCCAAAGGTTATACTGTCCAGCAGATCTGATCCTAACTGGGAGTAGTTAAATTTCCAGCTTCCATATGTAAGTGTGATAAGAGATATATTACTTCCGGGCAAGCTGGGCCATACAGATGCCACTGAAATTGGATCGCATGAATCGCATTAATTCTGTAAGGGGTGAGGGGCATATTTCCAACTACCTTTTATCCATGATTTTAGATTATGTCAGAGGCCAATAAGTTCTTCCTATAGGATCTGATGGACACATACTACCTTGATGCATTTTAGATACATAAGAACTAGCACCACATAATTCAAAGTACAGTGAAGATAAAGGTTGCTAAAAATAGCAGCTGTTATCTTTCCCAAAGGAGAAGATGGCATAGGAAAAAAAAATTCCTCCTCTTCCCAATTCTCCTCATCCCATTTATGGTCAAGTTTTCATAGGAGCTCCTCTCTGAGCTATCCAGCAAATGCTACCTACCAGCTGGTAGTTGACCAGATAACTGCATGGGTTGCTCATCATTGGCTTTGAGAAACAGTGTGTAGAAATGCAGATAAAAAAAAAGAGGAAAAGAAATAAATTCTGCTGCTGTCAGTGAAAGATAGACTGAATCCAAGAGGAAGAATTTTATGGGGCACACAGGTCAGATTAATGTATTATAAACAATTAATGAAAGACAGAGTTTAAATGTTTGTTGGTATGTTTCTGGATTCTGCTTCTAAGACCCCTTCTGTTTCATTGGTTTGATCTCCCCTGCTTAACACTGTATTCTATTTGCATAGCCATTGTTGACTGAGCACCCCCTTGCCTCCAGGACATTAGTTTAATCCTCACTGGTTCGGGCTTTTTCTTTCTTCCCGCCCCCTATCCTACATACATCTTTTTTGGACCTGACTCTTCCGCCTGAGGATAGAGAAGGACAAGATTGTGATTAGAGATAGCTTAGATTGTGCTGCATTCCACATGAACAAAGACTGAACTGCGTACCACTCAGCCATGAGTCCCTGTTCGGGTCAGCACGGACACGGACAGGATTGACAGATTGATAGCTCTTTCTTGATTCCGTGGGTGGTGGTGCATGGCCGTTCTTAGTTGGTGGAGTGATTTGTCTGGTTAATTCCAATAACGAATGAGACTCTGGCATGCATGCTAACTAGTTACGTGACTCCTGAGCGGTCAACATCCCCCAACTTCTTAGGGGCCAAGTGGCGTTCAGCCACCCGAGATAGAGCAATAGGGGCTGCACACGCGCGCTACACTGACTGGCTCAGCGTGTGCCTACCCTACGCCAGCAGGCGCGGGTAACCTGTTGAACCCCATTCGTGATGGGGATTGCAATTATTCCCCATGGACGAGGAATTCCCAGTAAGTGAGGATCATAAGCTTGCATTGATTAGTCCCTGTTTGGGCACCATTATGCAGGGCTGAGCTTCATGGGCGGGAGACAGAGATGACCAGGGACTCATGGCTGAGTGGTACGCAATTCAGTCTTTATTCATGTGGAACGCAGCACAATCTAAGCTATCTCTATTCACAATCTTGTCCTTCTCTATCCTGAGGCAGAAGAGTCAGGTCCAAAAAGGATGTACATAAGATAGGGGGCGGGGAGAAAAAAAAAAGCACGAACCAGTGAGGATTAAACCAATGTCTGGAGGCAGGGGGGTGCTCAGTCAACAGTGGCTATGCAAATAGAATACAGTGTTAAGCAGGGGAGATCAAACCAATGAAACAGAAGGGGTCTTAGAAGCAGAATCCAGAAACATACCAACAAATGTTAAGATAACATTCATAATATTCTGATCATTCCTGACTTACCAATAGAAGTGTCAGCATAAGTATCTAATCAATGACATTTGTTTATTGTCTTTGTCTATATATAGATACAGTCAGTCCACAGTCAACAATACACCTAGTTTCTTCTATGAGTATGAGTTCTATTTTTGTAATAAACTTAGCATTCTTGCTGTACCAAGAAGCAATAGCCTAGTCAATGGAGATGCTACCAGTAATGGCACAGTTGTTTCCTCCTTGCTTGTGAACTCTTTTGACATTACATAATTTATCTTTTTAATCTGCTTTGCCCACTGGTTTTCTGTTTTCAAACAACTGGCATGAATTCATCTTTGTGAACACAGTGCCTAACATAAAGTCATATACACAGCTGATATAGAATAAATACTCTTTCTTCAACAAATGTTGTTGGGAAAATTGGGTTGAAATATGCTGAAGAATGAAACTGAACCACTACATTTCACCACAAACCAAAGTAAACTCAAACACACTTATCCAAAAAGATCTGTATATACCTATGTTCATAGCATCATTGTCATAGCCCAAACCTGGAAGAAACCCAGGTGTCCAACAACAGATGAGTGGCAAAGGATGTTGTGGTATTTATACACAGTGGAATCCTACTCAGCTTGTAAGAATGATGAACTCACTTTCACCTCATCTTGGATGGAGCTTGAAGGAATCATGTTAAGTGAGATAAGCCAGAAAGAGAAGGATCAATATAAGATGATCTCACTCATGGGTAGAAGTTGAGAAATAAGAACAGAAAGGGAGAAACACAAAGTAGAGCTTGGACTGGTTGTAACATATTGCATCAGGCTAAATGATTCCACGTGGAACAGACTTTCAGGTCCTGGGGCATGATGGTGGAGGATCTAGGCTGGAGGTGAGAGTATTTTGCAGAAAATTGAGAAATTTTACACATGTATCAACAACTGTATTTATAAAACATCAATTCCCCCAATGAAAAATACAAGTGGTGTGCAGGGCTGAGAGGTGTTACATATGTTTTTTTAAAAAAAAGAAGAAATGCTCATTGAAATTACTTAAATAAATTAAAAGACAAGCAAACTTAAAAGTCCACTGATCAACTTCATATGAATTAAAGAATTAAACAGAAGATATATAATAATTACAGAAAACAATCATCAATATTTATCTTAGAGTAAGGAAGGACTATATATCAAAATAACCAAAATATCAAAGAATGAAGTGTAGACATGATAAATTCGTCTTACAGATAAGCTCAAAAGAAACAGAATTGGCATTGACACCAAGAGTCAACTTCCTCCCACCTGTGTTATGTTAAACCAGATGGAAAAACAGCTTTTTCACAACTATTTTAAACTGTGCATTAGAGTGAACAATATTCATGTAAATAACATTATGCCTGTATGGATAAATTAGTTTAACATCTGAATGCAAGATTTTATACAAAATAATAAGGTGCATTAAATTTCCTTTAAAATTTACCAGAGAATAATTGGCTTAAAAGCATTTCATTTTTAATTTAGTCAGTTAACCTGATATTGCATAAGTGTGATGTCAGGATTAAAGTACTAGATAATTCCTTAGTTGTAAAATATGCAGTTTTATGGCTCCACAAGGATATCCACCCAAAACAACGGTACTTTTATTTCATAGAGCTACTTTTCCTGGGATTATTTCATAAGTAGCATGCAAAAAATGATTATAGGAAGCTGTGAGATAGATGAATTAAAAGGTCATGTTTTGGAAAAATTATATTTTTTCATTCTTATATCTATAGTTACCATCTGACTTACCACCAAAGAGATTTTTGGTGAGGGTAAATGACTTACTTAGTAAATGTAAAAGGTATGAAATTTCATTTACTTTATAGAGACAAGGGGAGAGATAGAGATAGAGAGACAACACAGCACAGAAACTTGCTTCATCTTGGGAGGGCTGGGCTTGAACCTGAGTCATATGCATAGCAAAGCAGTCTACTATCCAAGTGAGCTATTTCACAAAGCCCTGAAATCCTATTTACAAACTTATTTCCTATTCTCAGACAGAAACACACATTTACAGAAATTACTAAAACTATTTCTCTAATAAGGGTTTTAATCAGTGTGTATATACATGGAACATTTAAAAAAATTGTTTGATCAAATTAGAATTCATAATGAATTTGATTAAATTAGCTGGGTGATGAATATCAAGACACTGTATTATCAAAATATAATTTTCATTACAAAAACATCACACAACACAATCATACAACACAACATCTAGCTTTGATTTTATCATAAGACAATCTTGAACACTGCATTCATTTTAATAGATAGAAGACACTAATTGATGAGGCAACAACTCAACACAGCACAAGAAGACATAATAAAGTATCTCTGTGTGAATTTAAGATATTTAACTTGTTATAAAGAACACATTAAGATTGAAGCATCTATCCTAATGCTTCTAGGAAAATAGTCTGGTGAGGAATTTAAAAAAATACAATAAATTACTTTAGCTGGAAAATGAGTATGGTTATTTAGGAATATAAGTTTCATCATAATGACTGAACTGTGATCATGCCACATTTTCCATGATAGTTGCAGTTTTATTTACCATTTGTGAAAATATTCCATGCTACTTCCTGATCCAATACTCTTTTGCTACGTCAATTGCAAAAACAGAATGACACTATGATAGTATAACCTCCTTCCTAATTTTACATGTCATACGTAGATGAATTGCAGGTAAATTTTGGTTGGGATTTTTGAGAGAGAATTCCTAGAAACCTCTAGGTCTATTTTGTTTTCTTATGAATTCTTGTTTTCAAGCCAAACAAAGCAAATCCTCACATGCCTATTAGTGGTCTGATGCCAGCTCTTTAAAATGATATTAATCTTTATGCCAAAGATTCATGTATTTTTTAATCTACTTTAAGAACAAAAGGGATATAATGGCCCATTAAGAAACATTAAATCATGATCATTTCGTTAATGTTCTCCCTAATATCTGTTCTATAAAGTTGCTCACTTTTATAACTAAGATTCTAGTATCATGGGTTAATGAACCACATAGCTTCTAATGTTGTACAGCTGCCATTAATCCATTATCGGGAAAGAACTAATCTATTGCCCTAGCAGATGGATCAGAAGTCCTGGAGGAACAAATTATCTCCTCTCCTTTATTGTTGTGTCTCACAGATACACAGAATTTTTTTTCACACACTGTTATGTTTGATTCTTTTTTAAAATATTTATTTCTTCCTTTTTGTTGCCTTTGCTGTTTTATTGTTATCATCGTTGTTGGACAGGACGGAGAGAAATGGAGAGAGGAGAGGAAGACAGAGAGAGGGAAAGACAGACACCTGCAGGCCTGCTTCTCTGCCTGTGAAGCGACTCCCTTGCAGGTGGGGAGCTGGGGACTCGAACCGGGATCCTTACGCTGGTCCTTGCGCTTTGCACCACGTGCGCTTAACCCATTGTGCTAATGCCCGACTCCCATGTTTGATTCTTAAAGCAGCTTGCTAAAGTCAGAAGGATGTGCGTCTGTTTTCATTCCTTCCTAGGACCTGGCAGGGAACCACAGTGTCTTGTATCATTAAACAAATAGGGGAGAGGGAAGTCTTTTAATTGGGAAGGTCGTGACTGATTGTACAGCTTTAGAGGAACATATAAGAAATGGGTGAAGAGAGAAGAGGACATATATAGTTGGGAGGACCTGAATAACTTAGTTCTAATTTCTGACTGAGGAGTCAGTGTTTGGACAAAACTCTGGTTATCTGACATAGGAGGAAAGCAAACTTGTTGTACTGATTTGAGTCTTGACTCCTCCGTGGCTAGTGCCAAGTTCTTTGGGGACACTAATGCTCACTGCCTTCTACATTAAATTAAAATAACTGAGAAAGACTGCTGAGGTCTGTTCTTTTTCTATTCTACTCCTGCAGGGCCCTGTTCCTCAGAACAGGTGTTTCAGCCCTTAGATGTGTAGCTTCCTGGTTTATCTACAGATCTGTTTTTCTACCTGGTGATCATTACAGGAAAATGTTTGAAACTCAACTACTACAAAGCAGTTAACATTCTTATATTTTTCTCCCTCCTTCTCTCACTTCCTTTTTTTTTTCGCCCCTGTCCTCCTCTTCTTCTTCCTCTCCCTCTTTTTCTTCTAACTGAATAAATCCTCACATCAACCCTGAGGGTAGATTTTATTTTTCTGACTAGATAGATTAAGAAACAGGTACCCATCTATGCAACTTCAAACTGCTCCAACATTCCTGTTTCTGATCCTGAGGTAGTTGCTCTCACAGTCGTTCCCAGTTATGTCACAAAATACTTAGGCTCAGTGAATTTAAATAACTAGCTTTGATTAACAGTCACTAAGGAGCAGATCTGACTTTTGAAACCAGATGCATAGTGGAAAATAGATGTTCAGGTCCTTGATGGCATTGTTGCATCAACCAAAGTTAAAATTTATTCTACTTCTTGCCTTGGGAATGTGAGATTGTAAATTCCCTTAATGTTTATGGAGCTTTGAGTGAGTTTCTCTGAGTTTCTGTGACTTGAAGCATTAACTTCCTAGGTGATTTAAGAGTTGTATTTTAATGCTGAGTATAGGTACTGCTACTTGTGTTGAATTTTGGTCGCTTGGTTTTGTTCATCACTTTTTAACTGAGAGAAACATGTCTTACTTTTCAATTGGTGACATAAAAGTGATAATGGTACCTCCTTTATATACGTGGTGATAATCAGATGAGACAACACAAAGCTCTTAAAAACAGTGCCATGTATAGCTGGTATTAACTAACAGTTAAGTGAACTTTAGTTTATTTTAAATTGTATTATTGGGGCCCTTATGCACTTAACCCGGTATGCCACCACCTGGCCCCTCAGTGGTGAATGGGGGCTTTAGTTATGAAATCAGCTAATCTGAGTAAATTATGTCCTAGCATAACAGAAAAGTCTGAAAATTTTGGTTCCTCATAAGTCCCTCCTCTACCCCCCTCCAACATAATCACTAGAGAGGAAAATAGAAACTGTTGCATTAGCAAATGTTACACAATTTGTACATGGGCCATGTGGATCAAGTGGGGAAATAAGGCTCAGAGGCATCCCACAAACTGAATGCTGACCCTGAGAGGCAGTTTACCAGGTGGGGAGTGACTGGGGTCTTAAACCCAAGCCCTTGCATATTGTAACATTTACATTCTACTGGATGTGCCACTACCTGGCCCCTACACTTAAACAGCCTTTCTTAGGAAATTGACCTAATTCAAAGCAGAGAAGACCAAGACAGTGACACCTGGAATTCTCTAACAATGTTCCAGTGCGGTTCAGGGAAGGCTCCTGATATGCCTAGTAGGGTCAGTAGGTTTTTCAGCCCCCTCATTCATTATAATGCACTGAAAGCTAAGGTAGAAAATATCTGAGGAAAAGGTCTCAAAGGTAGAGACACAAACTTACAAAGAGGAGACAAAGGAAAAGTAACACTGAGGAAATGGTTTATGCAGAAAGAAGAAAAGAAAAGTTCAAATTGTTTATAACAGGCAAAAGTAAACCAACAAATATATCTTTGATGAGGAACATTCATATAACAAAAGTAACCAAAATGAGCAAAAAAAGAAGAAATTGGATTTGGGGGGTAGATAGCATAATGGCTATGGAAACAGACTCTTGTGCTTGAGGCTCCAAAATGAGCATTTAGAGTTAGAAACTTAGAGACACAAAGAAGAATTAGGAGAAGAGAAATAGCATAATGGTTATGCAAGAAGACATTCATGCCTGAGGCTGCAAAAGCCCCAGATTCAAATCCCCCATATTACAAGTCAGGATTGAGAAGTTAAAAGCTTACTGAGAATGAAATAAAGACAAATAAATGAGAAAAGGGGGGTGGAGTTGGGAACGACAAGGACTGGTGTTAAATTTCCAACATTAGAGTGAAAGAAATGGACATGGACATGAGGAAGATGATAAAGGAATTTTGGACAAAGAAGATGTAAGCGCTTGAATAGAGTCACTAAGATGGGCACTGTATCATAAGAAATGAGAGCGAAATGGAATATTTGGAGGAAACAAATATCATAATGACAAAGATAACTCTTTCTTGAGAAAAACGAAAAAAAGACAATCATCAAGAATAATAACAGGGAGGAAAAATATTGTAGCTATGAAGTCAGAATAAGGTTTCATAAAGAGGGAAATGAATTTTTGAATGTTAAAAGTATGGTATAAAGAGAAAAGATAAGAGATCTACCTAGGTAAGAGGTGACCCTAAATATAGTTATTTTGGTGACAATTCAGTCATTAAAACAAAGGGCTGATCCTGACCTTTGACCTTTGAATTGCAAATTCAAAAAAAAAAATCAAGGAAATCATTAAAGCCATGTTTGGCGTCTCAGGAGACCTCCTTGGTAACAGAAGTAAAATAATGACAGGTTTGATTAGAAAACACATTTTTTCCACAGGAATTTTGTTTTTCTATGTATGCTACCTGCATAATAATCTAACTTTCAAGACCATAATGACCCTACACTTACATCTAAAATGCCCCAAATTTCCATATTAAAATATTTTCTCAATGCATTTGGCAACTCCCATCTATTACTTTTAAACATTGTAATTATACGCTCTCTTAAAGTGATTTCTGAGTGGAACGATACCCATAGTACTGGTGGAGAAGTTATGTTTTATTAAAACATAATATATACCTGGCATATTCAAATTCTAAAACAAGCATGAGCAGGAATGCAGGACTGAAAAGTGAATAGTTCCACAGGCTTTTCAATATTAACTCACATTTCCTATTTCATTTATTTGTCAAAGATTTATCTCTGAGAGAGAGCAAGATTAAAAGAGCAAGAGGAAAAGGGATTGAAGAAGGGGAGGAGGGAGAGAGGGAGAGTGAGGGAGGGAGGGAGAGAGAGAGAGAGAGAGAGATCAGAATATTGCTCAGCTGTGGCATATGTGATTGTGGGGGATTGAACCCAAAATCTCTGAGGTCTCACCCACGCACATCTAGTGCACTGCCACTTCATACCCTCCCCCAACTCTATCAATATTAACTATCCCCTCTATCTCTATCTCTCTTTCTCTCTCCATGTCTCTCTCTCTCCCAAATACTTTTACTGGAGTAATGGTAGTTTATAGTATGGTTGTTAATTCGTAGGTACAATTTCTCATCTCCTTGTGTTAGGCATCTGCAAAAAACACTCTCACACCCAACTTAAGATCCTGCTAAGATCCTGTCTCACCACTGTGCACTGGGTCCTCAACCACCTTACCACCTTACCACCTTACCACAGTCCATCTCCCCCCAGTGTCCTCTCTTAGGGCGCAACAGACCACACCCAGTCCAGGTTTTGCCTTGTTATTTTTTTCTACTTCTGTCCCTGTTCCTTAAGTTCTAACTATAAAGTACAATAAATATGGTGTTTCTAATATTTCATTGTATTTATTTTAATGAGAGAGAGATTGGGGGAGAGAGAGAGAGAGACCAGAGCACTGCTGAGACCTGGCTTACGATGGTGCTGGGGGCTGTACCTGGAACCTCAGAGTTGTAGGCATGAACCTCTTTCTCAGATGATTATGATGTCTCCCAGCCCACATCTGGCATTTGTCATTCCCTTTTTGATTTATTTCAAATATAAGTCCTGTGAGATCCATCCAAAATGAGACAAAGATGACTCTCTCATTTCTGACCGAGCACAGAGGCCATTGTGTTTATATTCCATGACTCTTTTACCTACTCATCTGCAGTTGCACATCTAGGCTGTTCCCAAGTGGGAGTTATTAGAAATTGTGCTACAAGGAACATGAAAAATGCATTTTCATATCTTTGAATAGGCATTTTGCTTCCTTTGGATAAATCCCCAGGAGAGTAATTGCCTGGTCATAGGTTAATTTCTGGTGTTCTGTGAAAACTCCAGAATGTTTGACACTGAGAAAAATAAATTTTCATTATCACTAGAAGTGTAGGTCTCCCCTCCAGAACTTTTTCACCATGTGCATCTGTCTTTTCTAACGTATGACATTCTTGCAGGTGTAAAGTGGTATTTCATAGTTGTCTTTATTTGCAATTCTCTGATTATCAGTGACACTAGCCCTACCTTTTTTTCTTTGGTTAAAATTTTATCCACAGGGGCTGGGTCGTTGTGCACCCAGTTAAGTGCATATAGTACTAAGCACAGGGACCCATGCAAGGACCAGGATTTGAGCCCCTGGCTCCCCACCTGTAGCAGGGAAGCTTCACAAGCGGTGAAGCAGATCTGTAGGTGTCTTTTCTTTCTCTCTCTCTGTCTCCCTCCCTTCCTTCTCAATTTCTCTCTGTTCTATCAAATAAAATGGAAAGAAAAAAAGGAGAAAATGGCTGCCAGGAGCAGTGGATCTGTAGTACTAACACTGAATCCCAGAGACTGGAGGCCAAAAAATAAAAATAAAATAAAAATAACCCATGTCATCTTTCCATTTTTAATGTTTCCTTTCAATGTTGAGTTTCATGAATTACCTATTTTGGTTATGAACCTGTTCTCTGATGTGTGGCTTATATAGATCTCTGACTCCATCCGTTTATTTTTGCTTTTGTTTTCCTGGCTGTTAGACTCAAGTTTCCAAAGACATTTACAAAGCAGACATCATGAAGTGTTCTGTCACTATTTCCTCCTATGGTGTCTGGTCTAATGCCCATGTCTTTGATCCATTTGGAGTTGACATTTATGTGTGGCAATCTGTCATGGTCCTCTTTCATTATTCTGTATGTTTCAGCCTAATTTTCCAAACACTATTTCTTGAAGAAACTTTCCTTTCTCTATTTAATGCCATGTGCGCCTTGGCAGAAATGAGTTGCCTGTAGGTCTGGGGGGTTATTTATGGGTTTCTGATTCTACTCCACTGGTCTACATTTATTTTTGTTCTAGTACCAGACATATCAATTCATCTTTTAATGTTTTTTTATTGAGAATCTTCAAATGCAAATGAAATGTGAGGATTCCCCATAGGAGTGATGTATGATCACTAACTTGATTATTCTTAGAAAACATACATGAAAACAGACATGCAAATCTATATTATTAAAAAAATAATGGAGACAATGCTTTTAAAAGTTAGTTCAAGAAGAACTTTGCCAGTGTTTTCCTCTAAATAGTTGTTGGTTTCTGGTTTAACAACCATATTCTTGATTCATTTGTGTGGGAAGCCGCCCCCTCAGGGACCTTGGTTTTGAGGAACAGGCTACTCCATCTTGTGTAAAATCTCCACCAACCATAAGCCTGCCTGACAGGTATGCAGGCAAGACCACCCCTCACTCACCTCCTAGAGATGTTTACTTAACCTCTGCAGCTGCATTCCTTCCTGGGATAGCTCCACAATTAGCAGGACAGGCATGACCATAGATGGCAAGGAAAGAGCATTCCAAGGTTAGGTAACCATAGCAACCCGTTTACTGGAGACCCTCCCCAACCTTGGCCATCCTTAAATACACGTGAAAATTTTCAGTAAACGAGACTTGATCAGACTCCTGTCTTGTCTCCATTTTTCACGTCTCCTGTCCTACCCCATTTCCACTCCCCCTCCTAGGGTCTCCGTTTGAGGACCCCGCGGGCCAGGGCACATTTGAAGTTTATTTTGGTTTGTGATGAGTTGAAGTGGTTCAGTTTCATTCTTCTGCAGGTTTCAACACAATTGTCTCAATACCTCTCCACTCTCTATTTAATATTTTGAGCCCTTTGTCAAAAATTAGATGTTCATTGGTGTGGGGACTGAGTTTCTGTATAAGTACCGCGCGCTAACTGATTGCACCACTGGAGCTCCAAGGGGACTGAGTTTCTGGACTCTCAATTCCATTTCACTTATTTGTGGTTGATAGTGTTTTGCAGACACCTACTTAATATGAGAAGTTATACCCATATGCCAACAGCTATACTCTAAACCATTAATCTCCCAATAAAAAATTTTTTAAAAGAATGGGGAAATCTCTAAAATGCACAATATCTATGCACAAAAGCAAAGGTGACCACTGTTAGCACTTAGACTGCCTCAGGGAATCTGAAGAAAAAAAAGATGTAGCTGTGGTCCGTACATCCTGTGCACAAAGGTACTAGTGCCATCACTGATTTAGCCAGGAAGGCAGTATTTTGAAGTTTAGGTAGCGAAGGAGGTGTGGGAAATGGGCCCACTGTCCAGGAAGTCCAGACCATTGTTTCCATGAGAGTCTGAGCAGGTCAACCTCAAGTTCTCCCCCTTCCAGGGCAGAGACAATGGCAGGTGCCTCCTGACCTAGTAAACTAATGATGGATGGCTCCCCTGGATATGGCACCCTTTCTGTACATGCCACTCCGTCCCCTTAAAACAAAGGCCACAAATTACTGTGTACTCAATTGCTCCCTTCCCCCCTGCCCTGAAGTGCCTATAATTTACCCTCCGAGAAAATTGCATTGTTGAGTTCATGTACAGTAACTTTACAGCTGTGATCAAATACTTTGTAGGTCAAGATGTAACTATGCATTGTGTTTGGGTTAATGATTGCCTCAACCTTCTTTCTGGACTATGGGTATATCTGCTTGCTTGCATCCCCCTAATAAATGAGTTGACCCTCAGAGGTTTCTCCCGGAGCTGGACGAGTCTGATGTGGCTTCTTCCTTTCTGTGCACATCACCCTTCACACCAGGGCCACCCTGTGACCCCCAGGGTTCTGTTCTGATCCCCCACCGCCACTGGCCAGGGAGGCAGAGGACCTGGAGTGACCAGCAAGGAGGCTTCATGGAAGAGATGAATTTGAATTTGAAAAGTCATTTGTTTGTGGGAATGCAAATTGGTGTAGCCCCTATGGAAAACATTATGGAGACTTCTTAAGCAAATGAAAATGAAAATACCCTATCATTCTGCAACGAAACTTTCAAACACTTACTATAGTCTAATGGATTGAAAGTATATTTAAAGCACTGTTCCTAATAAACAAGTAGGTAAAATTAAGTCAAAGTAGAACTATCTTCCAAAAGTGCTTAAGGGTGTTAAGCAAGGTATAAAAGCATACTGGTCAATGTGGTCTGAATGTAGAGTGGTTTTCACATTGTTTCCAGAGGGTTTTTTTTTTTTTTTTAGATTCAGCTTTCTCTAATACATAGGTTAAGGTAGTGAATTGAAGCAGCATCTTCACAGCTGTCTCTCGTGTCAGAAAACTATGGGGAGAGAAGAAGCACTCATCAGCAGAGCCAGGCTGCTAGCCCAGTATTAGAGCTTTTTTCCTGTTGATCTGGGGGCCCCAGGATCAAAGCCCCAGGAGATCAAAGAAACATTTAACAATGTAAAATGCTTTTAAAAAGTGTATAAATTATACAACAAACTAAAAAAAATTCACAACCACAATGGGCACATTTTTAGGTCAAGTCCACTGCAAGTCTCCATGTAGCTAGTGTTAAAACTTTCAAAGCACTCTTTTACTTTATTTTTTTCATCTTTATTTATTTATTGGCTATAGATAGCCAGAAATTTGAGAGGGAAGAGGGAAACAGAGAGGGGAGAGACAGAGAGACAACTGCAGCACTACTTTACCATTTGCAAAGCTTTACCCCTGCAGGTGAGGACTAGGAGTTCAAACTCAAGTCCTTATGCATTGTAACAGGTCGTTCATTCAGGGGCATCACCACCAGCTCTTCAAAGCATTCTCTATGTCAGTTGTATTGAGAGTAAATTTGAAGGATAGATTTCTAGGTAAAAGTTGAGATACAGTTAAAGTAATGGCGAATGGAAGCAGCACTGTCACAACTTTCTTTCCTGTCAGAACACCGTGGGGAGAGAAGAAGCACTCATCAGCAGAGCTTGGGTGATAACCTAGTTGTAGATAATAGATTTGGAGAAGGGTAGATGTCTTAGAGTAATGATAGTAAACCTCAGTTCTGTGTGGTATTTCATGTGGTCTCTGTATAATTTCCCTGTCTGTTGAGTTTTTCAGCTGTCTGTCCATTTGAAGAAGCCCCTGTGTTTCCACAATTCATGATACATGTAACAACCATAATGGAGGTTTCTCTAACTGAGAATCAGAAAGTGTGACTAAAGCATACGTGGTCACAGTAAACTGCCTGATACAGGCTGCAAATTTTTGATAAACTCAGTAGTAAAGAGGTGAACATCAGACACCATTTCAAACTGTGTCTCCATTGGTCTGATGCCATGTTTTAAAATGCACAGATGTCCAAAACCTGACATCTACTGCATTAGAGTTGCATTATAAATCAAATTTTGAAAGATGATTCTGGGGCCAAAACATGGTTACAGAACAGTGATAAAAAGCTTACACCCTAAGCAACACACAGGGATTAGTAAAAGGTAAATATGCTTGTATTTAATGCTGACCTCCAACAAAATAATTTACTTTTCAGCAACCACAGATATGTTTATAGGAGAAAAGACTAACTAAGCGTAATTTTACAGTTAAGATAAAGGATCAAAATGCAAATATACTATTTAGAAATAATTTGATTCTGGCCAAGAATACCATGAAACAGATAGGGTCCATTAAGTAAACAGATGGAAGACAAGAGTACAAAATATAATACTTTTTCAGTTTGAAGAAATATGGTCAATTGATGTTCTAAATCTTTCTCCAACAGGGAAGATCTAATGTCTTAAAACATTGCTTATTGAAGAATTTGTTCACAACACAAAGCAATAATTGATCATAGTTTAAAAGTATGTTTAAGTGAATTTCTGGTTTTAAGATAGGATAGACAAAACATGCATTTCAGATAACTCACTTCAGTTTTTAATACAAAACTTAATTTTGCATCTTTACCCATTTTCTTTGCCCAAGGTAATGATTAATAGGTGGTTCAGTGTTAAAAAAATATATGGCTACCAAATAGACCATTCTGACTGAATTATAAGTAGAAGAGGGAAAGAGGTATTCCTGGGAGTCTGCACAGTTTTTCATTGTTCATGAAACATTCACATTTGAGTAAAATTATCCTGAGGCAATTCTGAAAAGTACTGCATCTCTGTTTTTCTGTTAAGGAAACTACAGTGCAACAGAGCTTAAGTTACAGAGCTGGGATGAGTGTGGTACTGAGGATCTTTGCCAAGTGCTCTTTTTAACATATGTAGTAGCTGTAAAATATCAAACCACCCCTCCAAAAAAATTCTGCTTCTTCATTCCTCACCAAAGTGACTGATTGGCATAGTAGAGACAACATGAGTTAAAGTCATTTGAAATTTCACCGTCACCACCAAGCAAGAATATTGAATGATATTATCTTGTTATAAAAGTAGCAATATTTCATGCAAAAGTTCATAGGCTGCCTATTTTTCCACTTTGCATAGTAGATAACTTTGACTAATAGGAAATACTGAGAATTTGCTTTTCTGTGGTACTTCATCCCAAAGACCACATTTCATGATTAACTGGTCACATTTTTTTAGGAATGTCAATAATGACAAAATAAGTTTTAAGAAAGCAGAAAGATGAATAAACAACTGAACAAGGCTTTGAAAATGTTAAGTCTACCAGACTCCTTTTATCCTCTCTTTTCCTCCAAAAACATAAATGTAGAAAAGTCAGTGGAAAAGAGGCAGCTATTTAGAAGAGTTCAATGCAGTTTCTCAATTAGTTACAATGGTAACCATTTAATCCAATATCCATAGTATAAAAAACAGTTTATTTCATTAGCACAATTTCCATTTTGAAGGGCAATACTAACTAAAGATCTTTTAATACTTCCTTATTTGTGGTTTAATATAGGTTCTCAATGTTATCAATTTAGAAAAAAGTTTAGTTATAGAAATCTGACAATACATTTTATAATAATGCAGTTTAGCATGCTAACATCCCTAAATTTATGTGACCTTTCTTTAACAGTTTTGGTAAGGCAAACTATTTTCTTATTATACAAAATTACACAAATTATTGATATATGTCTTGAAAAAGATTTTAGAATAAGTTATTAATAAAGGTTGTATACATGCACAATTTGTGAGAAAGATCATAAGATGTTATGATAAAAGCATGTCAGGATTTATTTCTACTATAGGACTAGAGAGAAGCGAATGGAGAGAAATAGTTGCTCAGGACTAGTTCTTAAACCGTAAAAATGTAGGTAATAATTTTAAGAAGGCAAAAAATTATAAATATGAGTTACAGATAAGTGACTTAGTAACTCCTGAGACAATAATATCTCAGTGGTGCTTATCATTGACTTGACGTCAAGCACAAAAGAAGTTCCCAGAACATGCTATAAAATGATACCTCTTCACCTGTTCTCTTCAGTAATTTTTCAGTTGCTCACATTTCTTAAGTAGAGAAACAGAGGGCATACTCTCCTCAGTTTTCAGTGTGGGCTGAATTTAATTTAATTTATTTACTGTGAAATTAATGGTTTATACTCAAAGGTAAAATAAAATACAATAGTTTACACATGTGTAACATTTCTCAGTTATCTACATAACAATTCAAACCTATGAAGGTCTTCTTCTGTCTCCCAGGGCCTAAAACTCTCCCCAACCAAATCCAGTCCAAGTTGTGTTTTCCCTTCTGTTCTTATTTTTAAACTTTTGTATATGAGTGTGGTCATACCATATCCATACTTCCCTTTATGACTGTCTCACTTAACATGATTCCTTCCAGCTCCATCTAAGAGGAAAGTGAAATCTCATTTTTAATAGCTGGGTAGTATTCCATTGTGAATTTATACCACAACTTACTCAGTCACTCCTCTGTTGTTGGTCACCTGGGTGACTTCCAGATATTGGCTATTAGAAATTTTGTTGGTATTAACATAGATATAACAAATCTTTTTGGATGGGTGTGCTTGGTTCCTCAGGATATATTCCCAGGACAGGAATTGCAGGGTCACAGTGTAGGTCCACTTCTAGCCTCTGAGAGTTCTCCAGAATGCTCTACACAGAGGTTGGACCAATTTACATTCCCACCAGCATTGTAGGAGGCTTCCTTTGTGGGGTCTGGCTTTATAATAATATATACACTGAATTAAAATTTTTTGACATGATGTTGCCATTGACTGAAATCTACCAAATTATTATTTAACTGTAATTAGGGAGTACATATGATCTGAATTCCATACAGAACTTCCAGAAGATGTGGCCATAGTGACAGTGGACACAAAGTTGCTTCTCAAAAATAAGGATTGACAACTAATGAATTGACTCCCAAAGGCTGGGCTATGGAGCGGCAGCAGCTGTGTTTCTTTCTTCTCCCCTCCTGAGTCAGCCAGGAATACCAAAGGAGACCAGTGGGTAACACAACAAGACAGTACTAGAACGACTTCAGGAACCCACCAAGTCACCAGAGAGTACAAACATGTGTGGCTTGTAGACAGAGAGGAGCCTAGGGAGAGATTAAGTGGCTGGTAACAGTCTGGCAGTTTACCAGTTGAGAAACCACCTCCAGTCTGTTTCACCAACAAGGAGATGGCTGAAGGGAGGAGAGGACTCCCCTGAGACTCACCAAATGCAACTGTGAGTCTCCACTTCTAATGCCCTCAGAATCTGGAGAAGCAGCAGGGAGGCCCTGCGCTGACACCAGGGAAAAGAGAAATAACCAGGAAACTCAGGAGAAGATCTAAACCTCAGTGGCCTAGTAGTGGGTCTGTGAGAGTGTCTTTGCATAACCACTGGGTTATCTCTGCCACACCCTGATTTATCACTTGGTCAGGAATCAATGATTAAGCTAAGAATAGTTTAAAAGCCCTCAGGCTCCCATAGCCTACAGGGAAGAAAAAGAACAAAAGAGGGAGGCTTTTAAGCCACTGAGCTCCAACTCAGGGATTAAAATATTATTGAAACAACTGTCAATTGCCACAACTGTAAATGCTTTAATTACCTTACTTAGACACAAGTCAATGCAGGCAATAGTGATTAGTAATTTGAAAAAGTATTGAGAGGGACCTCATAACATACTATATAAAATGGTTAAACCAACAAGAGAAAATATTGGAGAAATTAACCAGGACAAGAGTCCAGCTAACAGCCCCCTAAAGGGTGAAGCATAAAATAACGCATTCAACATGCAAACACTAGCTAAGGAAATAATCACAGGAGTGAGTAAAGAGTTTGAAAGAATTGTCATCAGAATGCAGAAACAACCAATGAGATGCTGGAAGAAAACACTAATTATCTCAAGGTTATTGGAGAGCTGAAAGCTGAAATAGCTGATCTAAGAACACAATTAGCTGAACAAGCTAAAATAGTATCAAGATAAACAGGGTAACAAGATAGATGAACTCCAGAAAACAGTAAAGGGGAGAAAGAATAGAATCAATGAGGCTGAAGACAGAATTAGCAAGACTGAGGATGAATTAGAGACAACTTAAAAAGAAGTAAGAGATCTCAAAAAGAGATTAAGAGATACTGAAAACAACAACAGAGACCTATGGGATAACCTCAGAAGAAAGCATATACACATTATTGGCTTACCAAAGGAAGAAAGACAAGGAGGGGAAGAAAGCATTCTTTAGAACATAAGCTGAGAACTTCTCTAGTCTAGACAACATAATTTCTGGCCAGAATTGACCTATTAAAAGGCACAGAGTAGGAAGATGGATCAGAAAACACAACCCAACAATATGATATCTACAGGAAACCCACCTAACTTAACAAGACAAACACAGACTCAAAGTGAAAGGATGGAAAACTATCAGATAGGCCAATGGTCCACAAAAAAGAGTAGGAACAGCTCTTCTCATATCAGACACTATAGACTTCAAAATAGATAAAATTAAACAAGATAATAAAGGATACAACTTAATGCTCAAAGGATCAATCAATCAAAAGGACTTAAAAATTATTAACATCTATGCACCCAATGAGAAGCCATCTAAATTCATCTAAACTCTACTGAAAGAGCTACAGAAATATATTAACAGCAACACAGTCATAGTAGGGGACTTCAACACCCCACTCTCTCAACTTGACAGATAATCAAGGCAGAAAATCAATAAAGACTTGAGGGAGCTAAATGAGGAGATAAACTAGAACTATTGGATATTTTCAGAGTCATTCATCCTGAGAAACTGGAATACACATTGTACTCAAGTCCACATGGGTCATTCTCAAGGATAGGCCATATATTAGGCCACAAAGACAGCATCAGCACAGTCAAGAGCATTGAAATTATCCCAAGCATCTTCTCAGACCACAGTGGAATTACATTAACACTTAACAATCAACACAATACTAGTAATAGTCCCAAAATATGGAAACTCAACAGTACACTATTTAGCAACTACTGGGTCAAAGAGGAAACAAAGGAAGAAATCAAAATGTTTCGAGAGTTTAATGAAAATGAAGACACAAGCTATCAAAATATTTGGGGCACAGCTAAGGCAGCACTGAGGGGGAAGTTCATAGCCTTACAATCACACATTAGGAAATAAGAAAAAGCACAAATAAACAGCCTGATTGCACATCTTAAAGACCTAGAAGAAGAACAAAGGAACCCTAAAGCAACCAGAAGGACAGAAATCACTAAAGTTAGGACAGAAATCAATAATATTGAAAATAAAAAAACCATACAAAATATCAACAAATGTAGATGTTGGTTCTTCGAAAGAGTGAACAAAATCAACAAACCTTCAGCCAGACTCACAAAACAAAAAAGGGAAAAGACTCAAAAAAAAATCGGATCATAAATGAAAGAGGATATATCACAACAGACACTGCAGAAATTCAACATATCATGCGAGGCTTCTGTGAACAATTATATGCCACAAAGCTAGAGAAACTGGAAAAAATGGATGATTTCCTAGATAACTACCAACTTCCAAAACTAAGTAAAGAGGAACTAGATAACATGAACAGGCCCATCGCAGCTAATGGAACTGAAACAGTTAGCAAAAACCTTCCCCAAAATAAAAGTCCTGGACCAGATGGTTTTACAAAGGAATTTCTACAAAACCTTCAAAGAAGAACTAATACATATACTTTTAAAAGTCTTCCAGAAGATTGAAGACACTGGAATACTGCCTTCCAGCTTCTATGAGCAACATCACTTTGAATATAAAAGCAGGCAGGGACACAACCAAAAAAGAAAACTACAGACCAATATCTCTGATGAACATAGATGCTAAAATACTGAACAAAATTCTAGCCAACTGGATACAGCAGTATATTACAAAGACTGTTCATCATGACCAAGTGGGGTTTATCCCAGGCACGCAAGGTTGGTTTAATATACGTAAATCAATCAACATAATCCACCACATCAACAAAAGCAAGACCAAAAACCACATGGTCATATCAATAGATGCAGAGAAAGCCTTTGACAAAATACGGCATCCCTTTATGATCAAAACACTACAAAAGTGAGAATAGATGGAAAATTCCTCAAGACAGTGATGTAGCAAACCTACCGACAACATCATACTCAATGGTGAAAAACTGGAAGCATTTCCCCTCAGATCAAGTACTAGACAGAGCTGCCCACTATCACCATTACTATTCAGCATAGTGTTGGAAGTTCTTGCCATAGCAATCAGGCAGGAGCAAGGAATTAAAGGCATACAGATTCGAAGAGAAGAAGTCAAACTCTCCCTATTTGCAGATGACATGATAGTATACATAGAAAACCCTAAGGAATCCAGCATGAAGCTTTTTAAAATTATCAGACAATACAGTAAGGTGTCAGGCTACAAAATTAACATTCAAAAGTCAGTGGCATTCCTCTACGCAAACACTAAGTTAGAAGATGAAATCTATAAATCAATTCCTTTTACTTTAGCAACAAAAACAATAAAATATCTAGTAATAAACCAAAGAAGTGAAAGACTTGTAACTGAAAATAATGAGTCACTACTCTGGAAAATAGAAAAAGACACAAAGAAGTGGAAAGATATTCCATGTTCATTGGTTGGAAGAATTAACATCATCAAAATGAATACATTACCCAGAGCCATCTACAAATTTAATGCTATCCCCATCAAGATCCCAACCACATTTTTAGGAGAATAGGACAACTGATGAATTCAGCAAACCTCCTCAAACTACAGCTCAGACATCAGAAGAAACACTTTCGCCTTGGGTGGGTGCTTGCACATTGGCTAGGGATGTGAGGAGGCACCAGGTAGAAGTCAGGTATAAAAGAAGCTATGAGCACAGGCAACTCGTGCCATTTATTTTTCTATGAGCATATTCATTTTTATTATCTTTGTGATTTAATATTGATTTACAGAAGTATGAGATAACCGAGGTATTGTTCCCACTACCAGAGTTCTGAGTACCCATCCCCCTCATTGGAAGCTGCAGTAGTTCTCCTAAGGTCACAGGTACAGGTTGACTATTATTTCTATAACTATCTATATTGATATATATTTTCCCATTTTTTCCTTGTGGTTCTGTTTTCTCTTTCTTTCTTCTTCTTCTTTTTTCTTCCCAGAGTTATTGCTGGGGCTTAGTGCCTGCACCATGAATCCAGTGCTCCTGGAGGCTATTTTTTCTCCTTTTGTTGCCTTTGTTGTTTTATTGTTGTTGTTCTCATTATTATTGGTGTTGTTATTGATGTCATTTTTGTTGGATAGGACAGAGAGAAATGGAGAGAGGTGGGGTAGACAGAAAGGAGGAGAGAAAGATAGACAACTGCAGACCTGCTTCACTGCTTGTGAATGGACCCCCTTGCAGATGGGGAGCCGGGGGCTTGAACCGGGATCCTTATGCTGGTGCTTGTGCAGGTCCATGTGCACTAACCCGCTGCGCTACCACACGACTCCCCTCTTTCTTTTTAAGTCACGCCTACACCTATTACTACTTCCTAATGACCTTCCTTTTTTCATCTTTTCAACTATGCAGTGGAACACAGTGCTAACTGTGAGAGAGGGGAACTCTGGTTTTGTAACCCATGATCTCAGGAGAATCAGGGTAATGAACTGCTGGTAAGGACTCAGCATAGTGGCAGGGAAAATACCTGGTGGAGAAGTTGTGTGGTCTGTCCCTGAAGGAAGGTGGATTCACAGGAAGGCAAACAGATCTCTTTCAGCTGGCAGCTGATGGCTCCTGATTGATTATAATATTAAATCAGACTTCTTCAAACACACAGAAGAAAACTGCTACTACACAGCAGTTTTGAGGTCCTGGTATCAGCTTCAAGTGTACAGAGAGAGAGCCTATACCTCAAAGGTTTTAGAAGCAGTTCATGGAAATAACAGAAAATACATTCTCACCCCATACCCCCACCACCCAATATATGCACAAATTCAAACCCAAGACTACCACTGGCTCAGTCAACAATAAAAAACCCATTTAATGTGGGAAAAAAGAAAGAAAAAAAAAAACACCTCACTTTCAATTTTCCAATTGCATGACTCCATGAGATTTAAAGTAATGTAACTTCCTCAGAATGTAAATTTAACAAAGAAAGTGTTTTAATAATTTGGATGATGAGAGGTTGAGAGAAGGAACAGATACGTATTATACAATAAATACAACAAGCAAATTATTGAGTGTTGTCTAGAAGTGATGGGTTTAGAGAAAGGTTGCAATTTGAAATAGGAACAGCTGTGAAACTGACATCTGAGTGCTCCTGAATGAGGCAAGTTCTCAAGATAACTTATGGAGGCAGAGGAAACAATCTGTGCAGAGGCTCAGTGGCTGAGGTACTACTATGCGGTCAGTGTGGGAGGAGCAGCAGTGGTAGAACCAGTGTTGACAGAGAGGTAACGAAGTTTGAGATAGGATATTTCCATAGATTCGTGGGGCCCTGTAGGTTGTTGCAAGTAAGGGTTTGACTCTGCAGATGGGCAAGATAGGTAGCTGTTGAACAGAATAATGTAATGGCCTGATCTATGTTTTAAAAGGATCACTCTGACTCCAGGTTTTAAAATAGTCTGCAAGAGAGTTGGGCGGTAGCACAGCGGGTTAAGCACACATGGCACAAAGCGCAAAGACTGGTGTAAGGATCCTTGTTCGAGCCCCTGGCTCCCCACCTGCAGGAGAGTCGCTTCACAGGTGGTGAGGCAGGTTTGCAGGTGTCTATCCTTCTCTCCCCCTCTGTCTTCCTCTCCTCTCTCTGTCCTATCTAACAACAACAATAATAACTACAACAATAAAAAACAACAAGGGCAACAAAACAGTAAATAAATATTTTAAAAAGTTATAAAAAAATAAAAATAGTTTGCAGAGAGGCAAAATCGCAGAGATTCAGGATAAGTCTCTTTCATTTATCCCCTAGCAAAGAAGAGAGGAAGCAATTTAACATTGTCATTTTGCATTTACTATATACTGTTTAGAGTTTTACTAGGAAAAATGTAACACTATATCACAGAGCAATCTTTCAGTGATAGGACTGAAAGAAATGTTGAAGCCACCTGGTTTCAATCAGATAGTATTCCAATCAATGTTTCTAGGGGTAGAAATTTGCTTTGTGTTAGAATACTTTCAGTATAAGAAATTTCACAGCTTTTTATAAATCATTCTCTATAGAGCTCCCCAGATGTCTCTTTCAGAAGTGTTAGATTAGAATTCTTTATTCTATGAGTTACGATTTATTCTTTCTTCATCTCTCTTCTCTCCTCTATCTTCCTTCCTGCCTCCCTTTCACATTCTTTCTCTTCCTCTTCTCTTCCATAGAAATTTAGGCTCAAGTATACTAAATATAAAAGCCAAACATTCTGATTTATAAACAAAGGGAACTCTCTTCACACATTGTAACCTCTGTTAAGTCACTTTGTCCTCATGCGTAAATTAAGTAGCAGATGTCGACCTTCCCTTAGCTCCTAGGAAGAAATACATTCTATAAATCCAAGATATAATTAGAATCATTGTTGGCATTATTCTCTTATTAGAAATGGAGAATTAATCTATTCTCCCACTAGGAATTTAACTCAACAAGATGGTGTATGTTACCAGTAGATATGAAATCTTCAGGGAGTTTTCAGTCATTAATTCCTAGTCAGGGCAAAAAAACCTTCTGACTTCACCAAAAGCTTTTAATCCAGATTTAGGTTCCTTCTTAGTCTACTATAATGAGTGACCTTTAAGGAAAAAATTCTAGTAGTAATTAAAAAAAAATAACAAAAACTTCATATACTATCATGGAATCCTTTGCAAATATATACATTAGGTATTAAGTCACAGGGAGTCACCAAATCAGGGGTGTGACTACGTGATCATTTACCAGATTAACAAAATTAAAAAAAAATAAACAGTTGGGTGGGTTCTCAATATAAATGTAGTTATTATGTACATTAATATGTATAATATATTTACATATATATGCATATTTGTACACAGGCAGCACTCAAATCACACAATAGTTTGACCTATAACTGTTTTTCCTTATGATGATTCAAAAGCATCACATCTTCCATTTTTGATAATTTCTCACACCAACCCGATATCATACTTTCTTGAGACTCTGGGCAGTAGGAGCAAGCCACAGCTGCAGCTGTCAGGCCCTAAGGTCATCACAAGGGTGAGAAACCAATACTCTACAATGTACTGTGTTGCTAATGATTTTTGCTTATTGTGATTTGTGTTTTCCTATCCCATCATATCTAGAAAATACCCATCTGGGATGCCTACTTCTAATGCAGAAAAGATATGGAAGGTGATTACCCTTGAGATAAAACTGAAGACGTCTTGTCAATATTTCCTGTCAATAAATAAAATTAAAAAAAAAACCTGAAGTGTTTTTTGCCTAGCAGTAGGATAATGCAAATCTTTTGAGCATTTCTAAGGCAGGTGAGACTAAGCTATGATGCTTGGTTAGTTAGATGTACTAAGTATATTTCAATTCACAATATTTTCAACTTCTTGTGGATTTATAAGCATGTTACCCCACTGTAAGTTGAGGAGCACCTGTGTGTATATAAAAGCTGAATATGGGCCCCAGATCAAATCAGTGGGGTCTACAGTCAACAATATTTATACATCTTTCCCATATTTGGGAGCTACTCTCTTCCCTGATCCAGTTTTCTAGCCCTTTTGCCAGCCATGACATCATCTCCCCAGACAATAACTTGGGTCTACTGGCATGTTAGATGTCAGACTCAGGAAAAGTCTAGTATAGTCATGGGCCCTTTGGAATATAACTAAAATAGACCTACTAACTATCTTCAAAACGGAGACTCAAAATCTTCATCTGCAAGATTCTAGCCTTTAGTTTCATGATTAGTCAAATTTTTTTTTTTTTTTTTGCTTCCAGGGTTATTGCTGGGGCTCTGTGCCTGCACTACAAATTCACTGCTCCTGGAGGCTATTTTTCCCATTTTGTTGCCCTTGTTGTTGTGCTTGTTGTAGTTGTTATTATTGTCAATAGCTGTTGTTGTTGTTGGATAGGACAGAGAGAAATGGAGACAGGAGGGGAAGACAGAGAGGAGGAGGGAAAGACAGACACCTGCAGACCTGCTTCACTGCTTACGAAGCGACCTCCTGCAGGTGGGGAGCCGGGGGCTGGAACCGGGATCCTTATGCCAGCCCTTGCACTTTGCGCCACCTGCACTTAACCCGCTCGCTACCGCCTGACTCCCAATTTGTTTGGCTTTATATGTTAACTCATTTTTCAGTCACTAGGTTCCAGATGCTACCATAATGCCAACCTGACTTCTTTGGACAGATGACCCCACCAATATGTCCTGGAGTCCCACTTCTCCAGAGCCCTGCCCCACTGGGGAAAGAGAGAGACAGTCTGGGAATACGGATTGACCTGCCAATGTTCAGTGGGGAAGCAATTACAGAAGCCAGACCTTCCATCTTCTGCACCCCACAGTGATTCTGGGTCCATACTCCCAGAGGGTTAAAGAACAGGAAAGCTATCAGGGGTGGGGATAGGATATGGAGTTCTGATGGTGGGAATTGTGTGGAGCTGTACCCCCTCTTATCCTATGGTTTTGTCAGTGTTTCTTTTTTATAAATAAAAATTAAAGAAAAAAGAGATACAGGCTCACATTAATTAAGAAGAGAGGTCACAAATAAACTATCTAATAACACAATTCAACCATATACTAGTAGAAAAAGTGAAACAATGAGATGTAAAAGTCAGCAGGAAGAGGGAAATAGTCAAAATCAGAGCAGAAGTCAATGAAATATAAACCAAAAAGACCATCAAAAAATCAATGAAACCAAGATCTGATTTTAGAAAGGATAAATAAAGTAAACCACTGACTAGACTCATCAAGAGAAAAAGAGAAAACTACCATAAAAATCAATCAGAATGAGAGAGGTGAGATCACAGCTACTTATGGGGAAATACAAAGGTTTATATGAAAATATTATCAACATCTAGATGCAGTGAAATTTTACAACATAGAAGAAATGGTCACATTCTTAAAAGCATACCTATTGCCAAGTTGGACACAGAAGAAGTAGATAGACTGAACCAATTACTTCTGAGAATATTGAAGCAGAGAGATATAGAGACAGACAGATACCAGAGCACTGTTCAGCTGTGGTTTATGGAGATCTGTGGGACTGAACCCAGGATTTCAGAGCCTCAGGCATGAAAGTTTCTGCATAATTATTATGTTATCTCCTCAGCCCAACTGTGGCATTTCTCTTTCTTCTTTTTTTTTTTCTTATTTATTAATAGCCTAGTTCTTTTTTGTAATCTTCCTTCTTCCTTATTTTTATTTTATTTATTTTTTTATTGCCTCTGAGTTATCAGGATATGAGTTAAGGGGCTCAGTGCTGGTACTATGAATCCATCACTCCCGGCTGCCATTCCCCTTTCCCCTTCTTTAAATTTTTTTGATAGGATAGAGAGAAATTGAGAGGGAAGAGGGAGACAGAAACTCCACCTCTTGTGGAGTTTCCCCTGGTGGAATTTCTAGGAACAAATGATATGTCAGAGGAAAAGGAATTGAAGAAAGTAATCCCATTCACGACTGAACTTGAAAAGGTAAAATTCCTAGGAGTAAATCTAGCAGAGGTTAAATACTTTCCAAAGGAAACCATAGGATGGGTTTTGCTAGGAAAATAAAAAGGTAGTAGTCTTTCCTTTTGGAAGAGGGGATTGGGTTAAGATGAGGCAGCAGAGGAATCCATGACACAGAACATGCAAGATCTGACGGACCTCATAAAGGAATGTTGATTCTAACATTCTTTCTCTCTCTTTATGATTTTATTTATTTACTAATGAGAAAGAGAAGAGAAGAGAAGAGAAGAGAAGAGAAGAGAAGAGAAGAGAAGAGAAGAAAGAGAAAGAACTAGACGCCACTCTGGTACATGTGCTGTGGGGGATTGAACTCAGGACCTCATACTTGAAAGTCCAATGCTTTATCTACTGCACCATCTCCCGGACCATGCTCTAACATTCTCAAATATACCAAACGAGGGGAGTCGGGCTGTAGCACAGCGGGTTAAGTGCAGGTGGTGCAAAGCACAAGTACCGGTGTAAGGTTCCTGGTTGGAGCCCTGGCTCCCCACCTGCAGGGGAGTCGCTTCACAAGTGGTGAAGCAGGTCTGCAGGTGTCTTTCTCTCCTCTCTCTGTCTTCCCCCTCCTCTCTCCATTTCTCTCTGTCCTATCCAACAACAATGACAACAATAATAACTACAACAATAAAACAACAAGGGCAACAAAAAGGGGGTAAATTAAATAAATATTCAAAAAAATATACCAAACGTATTTTTCTTCCCTTGATAACAAACAAAAGTATCAACAGAAAAAAATTAAGTTATGATTCATATTAAAAAGTTCTTAAGTCTGAGTGTAATTGGAACAATAGCAATCTAGCCAATAGGCCAAATAGCCCCCCGTTTCCTTCAAATCAAGTTAACAGGCCCTGAAAGAAGCAACCACTATGCTCAGCCTCCCATCCCTATCCATACACAGCTTATAGTCCAAACCGCCCATATGGAACCCTGCTTAGAATTAGAGGCAATGTTGGAGCACATCTCACCTCTCTTTCTCAGGATGCACTCTAGAACAGAGGCCCTTAAGATTCTTCATGCTTCACTTGAATTCACTCTTGGGTTCACATGGCTCACTCTCTACAATTACACCTGCTTCTGTGCTGAAAGTACTTCCACGGAGGAGGATTGGGGGTGGGGGATCAGAGGAGACCAAAAAGCACAGGCTGCATCTTGACTTCAAGCACTCGTTATGAAAAATGCTGAACTAATAACTGGAACTGTGATACTCTAACATATACAAGTGATTTTAGAGGCTTCTACCAGTTGTGCCATTTGATCTTTTATTATAGATGCAAGTACCAGGGAGCTATATCGTCTTGCATTCTAGCACAGAAACAGTATCTTCATAATTTAGTCTTCATAGCTTCTAATTAGAATTCCAAGTATATGCGAACTCAAAGGGAATTGTAAAGCAGTTAACAAACACAGTGTCACCCTCCACCCGTGCGGAAGCACTAGCACTGCCAGTTGCTCAGTGCAGTGAAGCTCAAGACTTTCTCAGGGTGGAGCTCATTCAGACAGACTCAAGCTGCTGCCTCCTCAGTGGAAAGTTTTGCTTGTGTGACATGTGTACAGCTGTCAGAGAGAAACCTTACCAGCTCTATAAACTGACAAACTGGCCATCACAAACCCAGGTTTCTCTCTTCTCAGCTTCTGGACAACTGTCTACTCTTCTGTGCTGTCAGCCAGGACAGACTGAGACAAGAGACAGAAACTTCCATGGAAGCACTGAAGCTAAATACCTCATGCTTCTCAGTGATGATTTTGGAAACCTGCCCAGATTGTACATCTGCCCCGGTATAATAGCTTGTACTTCAGTGACTGAAGCTTTCACAGGAGACTATGAGAACAACGACGTCCATTCACAGAGGGAGGGTGACATTTCTTCCTTCTTTTAGGGACAAGTGCCTGCTTTGTACGACTCTGCCCCCATGTCGTTGTAGCTGCTGGTAAATGTGTGTAGTCAGGAAGTGCCCATTTGGCACACAAAGCCTGCTGGGAGATGCCCAGTGATGGATGTCATAGTCCAGACAGTTGAACCAAAGGAGGTTATTTAGGATGGAAGAGCCGGTTCAAGAAGGGAAAAGGCATTTACATGCAGCAAGGTCAAGGAGTCTTTTCACTCATCTCTTTCATGAACCTGTAGTATTTGCTTATTCTTTTCTGTCTTGGTTTGCTTTCCACTCCAACTGCCAGGTACCAAATTCAAATAAGTTTTCTACAGTACCACCTGAGGTCACTGAGATTCAACATGTAATAATTCTCCTCCGCAAGCTTACAGGCTCAAGTGGTACTTGGTTACATCTCTTTACTGAGATAGTCATACTACCCATAACTAAATCTCGTTTTTATATTTAAATCTATATTTTCCAGAGTCAAAGAGAAGTAGTACATTTCAGAAGTAGTACATTTCAGGCAATTTTCAGGCGACATTTTTTTTGGGGGGTAGGGTAGGGTTAATAAGAAAATTGGAGTATTTTTTAAAATGTGCTCTTGGGATTAAAGGATATAGTAAGCTCCAGTGAGGTCTATTTTAAAATAAAAATCAAAGAGTATTTTAAAAACAAGCAGATAATCTATTGGAGGCATTTATGGAGAGATATTATTTGGTTATGCAAAAATTTTTATGTGAGACTGGGTGCTTGGTGCACTTGGCTAATTGCACATATTACCATGCACAAGCACCCAGATTCAAGCCCACAGTCCCCACCTGCAGGGGGAAAGCTTCACGAGTGGTGAAGTAGTGCTACAGGTGTGTCTCTGCCTCCTGCTCCTCCTCTATCTTTCCCTCCCTCTCAGTTTCTCTCTATTCTATCAAATAAAATAAATAAAGTTTAAAAAGACTTTATTCCTGAGGCTTCAAAGTATCAAAGTTCAATCTCTAGCACTACCATAAGCCAGAGCTGTTCAATGCTTTAGTTAAGTGTACACACACACACACACACACACACATGCCGCTAATGAAGCATTAAAACTACTGAAGGTTTACAAGGACAGTGTCAATTGTTGAATCAATACAGTAAGTTATCTAAAGTCCTTGTTTGAGAATATCTGATGAGATGAACTCTATGTTTGCTTAAAACATAAGTTGGAAGTCGATGTTAAAGTATAAATTCTTCTCAAAGACAAAAGAAAATGAGTAATGCTTTATCTAGATGACATCAGACTGATGACTAAAATAGCATTCCACTATAGTATGGGGGTAGGGGAGGCAGCATGAGGGAACCTTGTCTCTGGGCTCCACACCCACCCACTCTGTGTCTCACATTCAGGCAATCTGGTCACATCACCAACCAGACTGAATATACACAAGACCTGGGGCATATATTCATTTTTGGAATCTATATGGAAGGCATCCTTCACAAGGACTTTTGGCTACTTTGTAATAACAGAAGGCCTTATAATGAGGAGAAATTTAGAAATTTTATATAGATATCTTATAAATAATTAAAAATAAATTCGCCAGCATGATGCCGACCAGACTTCCCTGGACTGACGACCCCACCAATATGTCCTGGAGCTCTGCTTCCCCAGACCCCCACACTACCAGGGAAAGAGAGAGGCAGGCTGGGAGTCTGGATTGACCAGTCAACGCCCATGTTCAGTGGGGAAGCAATTACAGAAGCCAGACCTTCCACCTTCTGCAACCCACAATGACCCTGGGTTCATACTCCCAGAGGGATAGAGACTAGGAAAGCTATCAGGGGAGGCGATGGGACATGGAAACCAGGTGGTGGGAACTGTGTGGAGTTGTACCCCTTCTATCCTACGGTTTTGTTAATATTGCCTTTCCTAAATAAATAAATAAATAAATAAATATATTCCCCAAAGGAAATACAGCATTGCCTCTATTTAAAAAAAGACACCCCCATGCTTTCCAGAAGCAACTGCTACACAGAATGGATTAACAATACAAGAACATATGTACTTGTTATTTCACACATTTAGAAGGAGGGGGGAGATCTAGGGGCACATTGGGGTTCTGATACATGATGATGGAAAGGACTTGATTCGGGAGCAAGAGTGTTCATCAGATACCTATTTCAAGGAGATGAGAAGTCATATCCACATTTCACCATCTATACTATAAACCATTAACTTCCCCAAAAAATGATGAAAAAGAAGAGAACTTAAGGGGTCAGGTGTTTCAGCATACATATTGCCATGTGGAGAGACCCAGGTTCAAGCCATTGCTCCCCACCTGCAAGGGGGACACTTCATGAGGCATGAAGCAAATACTGCAGGCAGCTACCTCTCTCTCTCTAACTACCCCTCCCCTCTCAATTCCTTTCTGTCTTATCAAATTAAATAGAAAGAAAAATAAGTCAAAGGAAAATATGGACATGCAGATATTGAGCCCCAGTGATAAGAAAGAAGAGAGATAGGTAAAAGGAGATTTAACCATAAAGTTAACTTAAGAATCTCTCCCAGCTCCATATTTTAATAAGAAAAACGAAGCTATCTTATAACACTTATTCTTCAGTTAAGAAGACAGTATAATGGTTGTGGAGAAGATTTTTGTAGCTGAGACTTGAAGGTCTGAGGTTTAGTCCCCAGCACCACCCAGTGTTCTAGCATCTCTCTCCATCTCTCTCTCTCTCTCCCTCTCTCTTTCTCTGTGTGTGTGTCTTTCACTTGTATCTCTATTTAATTAAAATGAATAAAAATAATGCACATTTTTTACTATTATAAGACTCTTAAAAGGAGATAATAGTATGTTTATGTTTGTAATATAATGTTGATTTGTGTTTTATTTTTAGTTTTTTAAAAAAAAATTTATATTTATTTTCCCTTTTGATGCCCTTGTTTTTTTTTTTATTGTTGTAGTTGTTATTGATGTTGTTGTTGTTAGGACAGAGTGAAATGGAGAGAGGAGGGGAAGACAGAGAGGGGGAGAGAAAGACAACTGCAGACCTGCTTCACCGCCTGTGAAGCGACTCCCCTGCAGGTGGGGAGCTGGGGCTCAAACCGGAATCCTTACACCGGTCCTTGTGCTTTGCGCCACGTGCGCTTAACCTGCTGCACTACTGCCTAACTCCCTTATTTTTATTTTTGTATATACTTGTAGTACTGTGTTGTCTTCTTTCATAAATCATCTTTTTGAAATTTATTTATTTATGTATCTGATAGGGCAGAGAAAAAGTGAGTAGACAGTGGAGATATAGAAAAAGAGAGAAAGAGAGACACCTGCAGCACTGCTTCACCTCTTGTGAAGTATTTCCCCTACCCTCGTAGTTTAGGGACTTGAGGGTTGAACCTGGGTGCCTGCACATTGCACTGTGTGTTCTGAACCAGGTGCACCACCACCTGGCCCCTTTCACAGCAAATCTTATAATTCTAATTCAATAATTATTTTGGGTCCACTATATTTCCCTAAAGCAAGGTATGTATTTGTTTTATTTTCTGTTCTTACTAGGGTATATTTGAGAAATTCAGATAAGTGCCACTTTAATATGTTGTGAGGGAATTAGTGAATGAATTTGGACAGTCACTGGATACAATTATTACACAGCAAACATCTATCATGAAGATAACTCTAGATGGTATTTATGTGTGCTTATCTCATTTTATCCTTACCTATAGTTGGTAGATAAAAAGATAGCTATTTTCAATTCCATTATGCAGATGGAAAAACAGAATCCTATAGTCTTTGTAAGAATTATCTCTCTCTCTAAATCCAAGAACACTCTTGAACAATGATGGACATTTTCTATTGTTCAGAATAGAAACATATGACACCCCAGTACTGGAATAGACTTCTAGGAAGTCTAACAATTCTGGCATCTACTTTATTATGAGAAACTAAATTCTCTGTCATTGGAATTATGCAGCTGAGTTGACCATCTGTCAGGGACATAAAATAGAGAAGATGGGAAAGGAGGTTAAATTAGAAAAGCTCTAATGTTCCTCTCAATGCTAAAAGTTAAATTCACTGTCTTGCCATATGCTGAAGTGGCAGAATAATATGGTTTCTCCTCTCTTGGTATTTCCCCCTTTTCCTTTGGAAGCAGATGGTTCCTACTGTGCTTGTTCTCCGGAGGAGAATGGACAGAATGGCAATCAATCAGCCAGCTATCTTTTGGACTTTCCATTGCAAAAGACTAAGCCTTCGGCGGATGCTAAAGATTTGGGTCAGGGGGCCCAGAGGTGGCACACCTGGTTAAGTGCAAATAGCACAATGCACAAGGACCTGGGTTCGAGCCCCTGCTCCCCACCTGAAGAGGGAATGCTTCACGAGGGGTAAAATAGGTCTGCAGGTCTCTATCTTTCTCTCATCCTCTCTATCTCCCTTCCCATCTCAATTTCTCTCTGTCCTGTAAAATAAAAATAGGAAGAAAAAAAGAAAAGAAATGGCCACCAGGAGCAATGAAATCGTAGTGCCAGCACTGAGCCCCAACAAGAATTCAGTTATAAATAAGGCGCTTGATGTTTCTTCGAGATTTCATTTAGTCACTGTTTAGAGTAGAAACATATTGATATAGAACAAACATGAAGAAATTTGAGGTGCTTGAAAATACAAGTAACCACACCTGTTTTCAGATAGAACCCTGTGTAGACAGTTGACTCAGAAAAATGTATCTGGAAGGAGTTTCACAAAGTAGTAGGTGACCCTAAGAAGAAAGGATTACAATCCTGATCAAGGGCTTTATCCCTTTAATAGACCTCCCCGACAACCTCCAGCTCAGACACAACTCTGGGGAAGGGAAAGAATGCTGACAGAAAAAGACAAGTATGATAGGGAGGCCAAAGATTGGTTCTGAAGACTTGAGTTAACTGAAAATTTCTTTTAAGGTCTTCACCTGTTAGTCTGGTATTTTTCTAGCTTTAGCTAGTTTAAGTGAATACACATACATTCCTCCAATGAGAATAGTTTAAAATTTGTTTTCTGAATAATCTAAATATGATTTTGAGATGAGCAAATTATTTTAATTGAATGGTTACATATATGGAATAAAAAACACAAACGAGTATAGATTGTAAGTATAGATAATAAGTTTTTTTTTTTTTAGTTTGTTTTGCCTCCAGGGTTATTGCTGGGGGCTTGCTTAGTGCTTACACTATGAATTCACTATTCCTGGAGGTCATTTTTTCCCCCATTTTACTGGATAGGACAGAGAGAAATTGAGAGAGAAGTAGGAGACACCTATGGACCTGCTCCACCACTTGTGAAAACAACCCTCTTGCAGCTGGGGAGCTGGGGACTCAAACCGGGATCTTTGCATGGCTCTTTGCACTTAGTACTCTGTGCGCTTAACCCAATGTGCCACCGCCCCCAAGAAGTGTTTGGTCTACATGACCTGTTAATCATTTTAAGAATACTTTATTCTAAATACTTAATGTTACATTGTAAGAATGAGTCATTTTCTCTCATTTACTTGATAGGGAATGTTAACTTTTAACATACAGTTTTCAAGACAATCATTATGTAGGTTCAATTAAAATTTCAATTAATTCTCTTGGGGCAAGTATTTTAACGTCATTGTGACTATAAATAGTAATGAAATTAGAAAATATATAATTTCTCACTGAGTAAAAGGTTAAGCAAAGAAAATTAATGCTCTCAAATTTACTTTGCTTAAAGGAAAGAATTAGCAAAGTGACTTATCTAAAATGATTACTATTGATTAATTTTCAAAAGTGAGTGAACCAAGAAGGTAATTCAGAGATGGAATAATATAGTATATTAAATTCAATTTCCTCAGTCCTATGGAACAGAAACTAAATGAAATTGAATAAAGGAGAAGGGAATTTATAAGTCAGTGACAAAAAAAAAAAAAAGCGAACTGAACAGTTCTTATTAAGATTTTTCTAACCCAAATAGCAAAAAAAAAAAAAAAAAAAAGAGTAGCTGAAAGATCTCACCTGAGTCTCAGTCTTATGACTCCAATTTGTCCCTTCAGGTATTTTTGAGTCAGAGCTATATATTCCCCAGACAAAGAAGATACTAAGAACCCTCCCAGTCTGTTTGGTTCTCATCAGTCTTACTAATGATATCTGTAAGATCACGGAAGTGAAAGATCATTGCTAGATGTCAGAACCTTTGTGACAACCATCTTTCTAGCTAGTCCTTCTAGTAAACTTGAACAGAAAGATGTTACATGTTCCTTAACTCACATCTGAGTCCACAAGTTTTTACCATATAGTCTTTGCTCATGATGCTAATAGCAGTGGGGCCAGTTTTCACCCACCAACTTTTGTTGGGTGATGCTGACTGATCAAAATTAGCTTTATCTTCTTCCTACCACTAAATTTTGGAGAAATTCCACTTGAAAAACGTATATAAAATAAAAGATGAGTCTATCTACAACACTATAAAGACACCAGGAATCTTGCAGGAATAGTAGCTATCTCTAATACTTCTCTCCAGAAGATGAAGGAATTATGAGTCTAGAGGCTACATGCTGTCACCCAATAATTTCAAAACTGCTTCTAAAATACAGCTGGGGCAACATTTAAAAATAATAGAATTTACTCTGCCCAAGGAACTAGATTTAAGCTCTCCCTGCCTCCACCAGCACTAAACAAGACTTTCATGCATGCAGTTCTGAGATCCAAGGTCCAATCTCAAGAAGCACCATAAGCCAGAGCTGAGCTGTGCTCTAGTATCTCTTTCTCTGATGTCTCTGTCTCCCCCTCTTTATCTCATTGATGTAAACTATTTTAGAAAAACAGCAGGATTACACATGTATTGAATAATTTTGAGAAAGTATCAGAATTCCCTCCGACAACAGTCATTCAGAGTAAGCATGTTATTGTTTAAAAACAAACAAACAAACAACTCTTCACTAAGTGTATTAAATGACTTTTTACAAGTAAAATGACCCAGGTATGGTCAACTATGATTTGAGATCAAGAGGCTTACTGGTCCTAAGACCTTTATCCTTTATTTAAATTAATTCTGCCTTTATATTTTATAAGTGAATTTTTAGTTGCTCTTGCTTCGAAATATTTGTGATGCCAGTCAACCCAACACATTGATATAATCAATTTATTGTATAGCTTCATTGACTAGAACCTAAACAAAAGTGGTTACAACTGAAAGAACATTTACACAGATACATGCCTATTTAATATAATTTAATATGAGAATATGGTATTTTTGCCAACACATTGTAAAACATGAAACCCCAACTATCAAAAGTTCTAACTCAATAGACAATAGATGTCACTTCACTGAATTTCAACGACCAAAGGATTGGAAAATCCTACCCTAACATAAACTGTGAAACTGGTACAGCTTATGCTAAATGAAACAGTGAAGCTATATTTGTCTCCCCCTTGGTATTTGTTATGGAGACTTCTCTGTCATCTTGAAATTTTTGTATCTTTGCCTAAATAGGAAAATAAAGTAAATGAACAGGCAGTAATCCAAATCCTTTCTGAATGAATCATATTAGCAATTTGAAGCTACCTCTTGATACTTGCGTTAGTTTCTTACGATTTATATAACAAATCATTGCAATTTGGGTAACTTAAAACAATAACAATGTATTATGCCATAGCTCTGTGCAGCAGAAAGTCCATGGATTGGACTGGGACCGCTGAAGACTCACAAGTCCCAAATCAAGGAACTAACAGATGTTCACTCGTTACAGGAGACTCTAAGATAAACCTTCCAAGTTTATTAAAATTGGTGGCAGAATTGAGTTCCTTATAAGATAAGGCCCAATTCCCATGCTAACCAGTGACCCCTCACAGCAACTAGAAGCTACCACACCCAGATCTGTGCCTTCTTCTTAATTTAATTTTGTAATAGCTTATTTTAAAACAATTTTATATTCAACGTTTACCTATTTATCTTTATTTATATATAGAGAGAAATTGAGAGGGAAGGGTGATAAAGAAGGAGAGATAGAGACATTTGTAGCACTGCTTCGCCACCTGTGAACCTTCCCACTGCAGATGGGGACTGGGGGTTTGAACCCAAGTCCTTGCACGTGTTTTCTACTAGGTAGACCACCATCTAGCCCTGACTTGTGGCTTCTTGATCTTTAAAGTCACCAGTGTTAGATGGAGTTAAGTTCCAAGCGTGAATTGAAATCACTCTGATTTCCTCTTGTGCCTTATCTCACTAACCTCTCTTCAAATCTGAAGACAATTGTTTGTCAGGGCTAAGGGTCAGCCCAAAAGACAGGCTCACTGCGCTGAGGGTGATGGCTCAGAAGGGTGAGATCCTTAGTATGCTAAAGAAAAAGGAAGGTGGAGGTGGGGGAGGGGAGAGGGATACGTGGGCAACAGCACACTGGATTAAGCACACATAGTACAAAGTTCAAAGTTCAAGGACGTGCGGATAGATCCCATTTTGAGCTCTGGCTCCTACCTGTGGGGCTGGGGGGGGGGTTCACTTCACAAGTGGTGAAGCAAATCTGAAGGTGTCTAGCTTTCTTTCCACATCTCTATGTCCTCCTCCCCTCACAATCTCTCTGTCCTAGCCAATAAAAATGGGGGGGATAGCCACCAGGAGCAGTGTATTCGTAATGCTGCACAGATCCCCTGCAAAAGCCCTGAAGGTGGAAGAAAGAAAGAAAGAAAGAAAGAAAGAAAGAAAGAAAGAAAGAAAGAAAGAAAGAAAGAAAGAAAGGAAGAAGGAAAGGAAGAAAGAAAGAGGGAGTTGGGTGGTAGCGCAGTGGGTTAAGCACACATGGCGCAAAGCGCAAGGACCGGCATAAGGATCCTTGTTCGAGCCCTCCAGCTCCTCACCAGCAGGGGAGTCACTTCACAGGTGGTGAAGCAGGTCTACAGGTGTCTATCTTTCTCTCCCCCTCTCTGTCTTCCCCTCCTCTCTCCGTTTCTCTCTGTCCTAGCCAACAACAATGACATCAATAACAACAACAATAATAACTACAACAACACAAAGCAGCAAGGGCAACAAAAGGGAATAAATAAATAAATAAATACAAAGGAAGGAGGGAAGGAAGAAAGGAAGGAAGGAAGGAAGGCAGGCAGGCAGGCAGGCAGGCACAGGGAGCCAGAGTGAGGGAGAGAAAGAGGCTGGAGGGAATGACAGCTCTACTGCCACTAGCTACCTTCCTCCTCTAATGCTGTTCCACACAGCCTTTATCCATTACATCAATAAGTGTCAGGAAAAAAAGATTAACATCACATCATTCAAGCAAAACGCAAGCTTCGAGCTACAGCTATCACATACATCCACTGAGGACATTATCCTGTCCTGATAGTTTCTACAGATCCATTTGATTAATTAGAATGCACCAGGACCTGTGCCTTTTTAAATTCATTAATCTTTATTGTATCTTCAAAGTCTGGTGGAGATAGCAAGATAGCATAGTGGTTATGCAAAGAGACTCTCATGTTTGAAGGTCTAATATTCCAGGTTCAATTTCTACAAGTGTCTATCTTTCTCTCTGTCCTCCCTTCCTCTCTCCATGTCTCTCTGTCCTATCCAACAATGACTACAACAATAAAACTAAAGGGAATAAATAAATATTTTTTTTAAAAAAGACTCATGGGTCCTGTTTGTGCTTCAGCATGTATTCATTGGAAATCTACCACATTATTAGTAATGATATAAGAATAGTAACCATATCTTATGTGATAGGATAAAATACTTTTTCTAAATTATTTTCCAAATTGTATAGATGTAGGTTAATGGGGAAAAAAAAGTTTAGACAGCTTAGATCAATAATTTTAGATATTTTGGATATGTTATTGACTTACAATCGAGTCATACTTCTGATGTCAATATGCCTGAAATGAATGGGCTATAAAAAACTCATTCTGCAATTTGATTAACTGAATGGGATATATTAATATCGTAGTACTTAATAGCCTACTTGGTAATTGGTGATTATGCAATTTGGAAGTAACTATAGAAACTAGGTGGAACTGAGCAGTTACTTTTTAAGAAAGATTGTATTTATTTATTGATGAGAAAGATAGGAAGAGAGAGAGAGAAAGAACCAGACATTACTCTGGTACATTTGCTGCCGTGGCTTGAACTCAGGACCTTGAACTCATTTGCTTGCCTCATGCTTGAGAGTCAAGTGATTTATCCACTGCGCCACCTCCCGGACCACAACTGAGTAGTTTCTATCAAATCTCTTACTAGGTTATTTCATATATTATGTAACTTCATAAGCTCAAATTACAAATAATCCCTTTATGCAATGCATTGTTATGCAATTATGATAAACACAAGTTCTTCCTTCAAGGCACTTGCAGTGTAATAAAAGAGTTTACAAATATCTCAGTACTTAGATTTCAATGTATAAATTAATATTCATTTATAGTCTAGGAAATACCCATAAGAAACATACACACACACACACACACATTACATAGTCTAGGATAGACATTTAGTACATGCACTAGAATACATTAAGTTTCTCATTTGCTCTGAATCTTGATATGTGTGGGCTGGGAAAGTTCACCTCAGATGAAGTGATGCAAATAATAACAAAAATAAAATAAAAGTGCAAATTTTATAGTTTCCATTTCTACCTCTTAGATTTTGTTTTTGTCAATGACTTCATTCTTATACACACTTTCTCATCCTGATTTCATCACTCTTACCTTATCTGTCTTTTCTCCTTCCCTCTCCACCTTGAACACATAAGCTCATAAAATTCTATCTATTCACAGCATAACACAGAACACTAGGCATCTTCTTCTTTGTATTTTCACTGCTATCATTGCAGATAAGCACCCGTTCCTTATTATGACTGGTCTGTTGCAACCACCTCCCCTTGTAGTTTGTTTTCTCCTTGTATATTCTGTGCCATTTAAAATCCTCTTAACAGAATTCTGAATGAATACGTCATCCCAGAAATGAAAACTATTTAATATTTCCCCAATACAACCTGATCCTTGCCATAAAGGTGATCTATTAAACTCGGTTCCCCACATCCACCCCTTGCCCCCCCATTTCCTTTGGATTCTCCACCCAATCTCTTTTTTCCAGCCCACCCAGTCTTCTTGCCAAGATAAAGTCTCTATTGACACTTTGCCCTATTTGGGGGGATGGAGAAAAGGAGAAAGAGAGAGACCACAGCAGTGAATCTTTTTCCTTCAGTGCAGTGGGGACCAGCTTCAAATTCAGGATGTACACATGACAATAGTTTACTAAGCAAGTGAGATATTTTGCTAGCCCCTCACACCCACCCTAGAGAAGTCCCCCTTTTAGCCTCAAATAGCTCTTTACCTTGTTCTCTTGTCTGGAAATAATTTCTGTCCACATCTGGACACTTGTTTCTTTTTTCTGCACTTTTCCCATGTCACATTTCACACTATTTCACAGTATAGTTGAAACTAGCCTTCAAACTCTTTTTTTTAAATTTTTGTTCTTTTTAAATTTTCTTTCTTTGTTGGTATCTTCTAATTCTGCTTTTAAAACCCCCTTCTGTTTCATTTGGTTTAAATCCCCCTGCTTAACACTGCATTCTATTTACATAACCACTGTATTCTATTTACATAACCACTGCCGTCTATTTACATAAATCACTTTTACATTTACATAAAGCACCACCTTCCCTCCAGGGCATTGGTGGTTTAGTGGTAGAATTCTCACCTGCTCCACCCCCTCTCCTTGTCACACCCTGATCCTCTCCTTGTCACACCCTGATTTTCACCAGTCACTTTTCTCTCCACCCTCTCTGCGTCACATCCTGTTCACACCCTACTTGGGAAGTATATATAAAAACAACACTGTTCGTTTTAATTGGTTGTTAGTTTAGTCTAGCTTGGTATAGATTGCGCTGCGTCCTGCGTGAATAAAGAGATACTGCGTACAGCTCAACCATGAGTCCCTGGTCGTCTGTCTCCCATCAGTGAAGCTCAGCCCGACATTTCTTTTCTTCTTTTTTTTTTTTTTTTTGCCTCCAGGGTTATCACTGAGACTCAGTGCCTCTACTACGAATCCACTGCTCCTGGAGGCTATTTTTTCTCCTTGTTTATAATTGTTGTTGTTATCACTGTTGTTGTTGGATAGGACAGAGAGAAATCAAGACAGGAGAGGTTAGACAGAGGGGCAGAGAAAGACAGACACCTGCAGACATGCTTCACTGCTTGTGAAGCCACCCCTCTGCGGCTGGAGAGCCAAGGCCTTGAACAGGCATCCTAACACTGAGCCTTGTGCTTTGTGACGTGTGTTTAAGCCGCTGTACTACCACCTGGCCCCTATCTTCAAATTCTTTAGGGGAATTTTCTATGCATTTTAGAAACTGTGTTTCCTTATAAAGGCTGCTTAGTGAATATTCAGTAAGGGTTTAGTGAATTGTTGTTCTGTAGTCATGTGGTGCCTCCCTTCTTCATGTCTCTGAAAAATATCATTTACTATATTTAGTATTTTTCACAGTTTTGGGGCTAATAAAGCTACTTACAGAAAGTAGGCTTATACCACAATGACACTATATAAGTATTTTTAGGCTTAGTATTGTCATATTTCTGGACTACTCGGTCCTATGAATAACTCTAGCTAAAATAATCATTAACTTTTTCCTTTCCTTTTCTTTCTTTCTTTTCTTTTTTTTTTTGTCTCCAGGGTTATTACTGGGGCTCAGTGCCTGCACCATGAATTCACTGCTCCTGGAGGCCATTTCCCCCATTTTGTTGCCCTTGTTGTGGTTATTATTGTTATAGTTGATGTTATTCATTGTTGGATAGGACAGAGAGAAATGGAGAGAGATGGGGAAGACAGAGAGGGGGAGAGAAAGACAGACACCTGCAGACCTGCTTCATCACCTGTGAAGCGACTCCCCTGCAGGTGGGGAGCTGGGTCTCCATCTGGCTACCTACTGCCAAGATAGAGGCAGATATAAGATGAAGGTGTTTCTGAAATTAGTGCAACCTAGAATGTTCCTGTCCATGACCACAGAATGTGAGCTCAGGCCCACAGGGATGCAAAGATTACACAGGTTCCTTTGCTGACTATGGGCCCCAGATCAAATCAGTGGGGTTTACTGTTAACAATATTTATATACTTTTCAAATATCTGTGAGCTACTCTCTTCCCTGATCCAGGTTTCTACTCCTTTTTCCAACTATGACAACATCTCCCCAGACAATAACTCAGGTCACCTGCATATTAGATGTGAGGCTCAGGCAAAAACTAGTAGGGTCATGGGCCCCTTGGAATATACCTAAAATAGACCTACTAGCTTTTCCAAAAAGGAGACCCCAAATCTTCATCTGCAATATTCTTGTCTTCAGGTTTATGATTAGTCGACAATTTGTTCTGCTTTATATCTTAACTCTTTTTCAACCACCAGGTTCCAGATGCTGCCATGATGACAATATGACTTCACTGGGCAGACGACCTCACCGATGTGTGCTAGAATCCCACCTCTCCGGATTCCTACCCCACTAGGGAAAGAGAGATAGTCTGGGAGTATGGATCAACCTGTCAATGCTCATGTTCAGCAAGGAAGCAATTACAGAAGCCAGACCTTCCACCTTCTGCATCCCATAATAACCGTGGGTCCATACTCCCAGAGGGATAAAGAATAGGGAAGCTATCAAGGGAGGGGATGGGATACAGAGTTCTGGTGGTGGGAATTGTGTGGAATTGTACCCCTCTCATCCTATAGTCTTGTCAATATTTCCATTTTATAAATAAAGATAGAAAAGATTAAGGTGTTTTTCTTTTTCCCTACCCCTTTCTTCTTTTTTTCTTTCTTTTCTTCCTTCCTTCCTTTATTCCTTCTTTTATTTCCTTCTGGATTAAACCTAAATGGGAAGTATAATCCTTATCTTCATTTTATTTTGGTGTTGTTTCTTCAGTGTAATGTTCAAAGGTGCAAGGGTTTAGGATGTAGCATCTATAGGGACAATATTCAGCTTCTAACTTACTATGGCAACACTGATAAGGATGACTTGTCTGTTTCCTGTACTGTGCCCCCTCCACCCTACTTACCAGTAAATTCTTTTGGGAGTTCATGTGATTATTATTATTTTTTTTTCAAAAGCTGAGACCATCAGTACTCTGAAATGGAATTATGACCTAAACAGCACAATCAGAGCATTTGATGTCTCTGTCTGCAGTGACTGGTTTGCAGTGGGTATGTGATGTAATTCAGAGTCACACTGAATCTCAGCTCTTCTTAGAATTGTGAGACAAATTATCTTCTTGGGGTGGGGCCAGAAGACAACTCACCCAGCATATTCATGCCTCAGAACCACGTGCACAGTGAGGCAATAGGGAAGACTCCATTGTTCTCCCCACCCCCACCATACACCCTCTCCATATATATGTCTGAAATGTTAAAAAGAAAAAATCAATCTCAGAGCAGTGAAACAGCACATGAATGAGATCATGCACCACAAATTAAAAATAGAAAAAGCAACTGATAATAAGGAGTATAGCTATCCGGCTGGCTAGCGTTATAATCATTTTTTTTTTTTTCTACCATAGACTCTATCCTAAGAAAACACCATGGCCACAGTAAAATACCAAGGAGAATGTAAAGAAGTGAAACTAGAACCCAAGTAATATCATATTCCTAACGATCAAATTGCCTAAAGACTGAACCATTCAGTTATATGTTCCAATGGATTCTTTTTTTTTTCTTATTTAAGATAAGGTGGTTGTTTTGTTGCTTGCAAAACAAAGTGTTCTATTATAGGAAAACACACTCCTGCATTATCATAAATAGTTTTCATTTTCTCAAATTTAAAAACAAAATCCTCACTAAATATTATAAACCATGGAACTTTTCAGTATTATTTTAGACAATATGCTTTACCTGAGTTCACCTGTGTATTAGATGTCAGGCCCAGGCAAAAACTAATAAAGTCATGGGCCCTTTGGAATAGACCTAAAATAGACCTACTAGCTTGTCCAAAATGGAGACTCCAGATCTCCATCCACAGTCTTCTTGCCTTTAGGTTTATGATTAGTCAACGATTTGTTCTGCTTTCTCTTTTAACTCTTCTTCAGCCACCAAGTTCCAGATGCTACCATGATGCCAACTTGACTTCCCAGGGCAGAGGACCCCACCACATGTCTTTGTGGGACTATGTGAAAGCTTGGTAGAGCTTAGGGGAGCTCTCCCATTCTTGGATGGAGGTCTGGAAAGACACCCTGCTTGTTAGCCTCTCTCCATAGAGATGAGCCAAGAGGGAAACATCTCCTAGACTCAGCTTGCCCCTGTTAGACTCTCAAGCCCACAGAAATCTCACAGTTTATCCCTTCTAGCAGCAGGCCACATGGCTGCCTGCTTTAAGGTTCATTTAATCAAAGTTCACCTCACCTTCTGATGACAAAGGAGAACACACCTTATCACACACTCCTAACAGTGTCCCTTGATGTCCTTAATTTACATCAATCCTTGTTTATCTTCTCTCTATCTCACTTTAACTGGTTTAACCCCTATTCTCTCAAATGCCTTTGGGTAATTAAATGCCTAAATCAGGCGACTAATTATCTTGACCTTTATGTATCTGCATCAATTCTTGTCATACAAGCCCCCTAACATAGGGGCAAGCTGACCTTTAAGAAACCTGTAATTTCTGACGTATTTGAAGAATGTTCTTTGTTTATATCTCTATATAAACCCAAGCCCACCCCCTGAATAAATTGAGAGTGTTCATATCAAAATACTCCCGGTGTCTCCTTTCTGATCTCTGGACCCCTTAGAGCCGGAGAGGGAGAACTGGTCAGCTTACCTTCCTGGCTGGAGTTACTCCACGTGAGCCCCAGTATGTCTTGGCCTGCCTTCCCAGATCCCTGCCCTACTAGGGAAAGAGAGAGACAGGCTGGGGTGTATGGATTGACCTGCCAATGCGCATGTTCAGCAGGGAAACAATTACAGAAGCCACACCTTCCACCTTCTGAACCCCATAATGTCCCTTGGTCCATGCTCCCAGAGGATTAAAGAATAGGAAATCTATCAGGGGAGGGAATGGGATAGGGAGCTCTGGTGGTGGGAATTGTGTGGAGTTGTACCCCTCTTATCCTATGGTTTTGTCAGTGTTTCCTTTTTATAAATAAAAATTATATAAATTGTAATTAAAAAAGAAGAGAAGATATCAAGGGAGGGGATTGGACATAGAGTTCTGGGGCTGGGCATTGTGTGGAAACGTACCCCTCTTATTCTATAGTCTTGTCAATATTTCCATTTCATAAATAAAAATTTTAAAAATATGCTTTCATGTTTTTAAAATAATTTTTAAAAGCTTAAGCAATTTTCTGGTGTCATCGAGAAGAGATGTTTATAAAGCTTAATTTGGATATTAATTTTTCAACTTTTAGCCATTTAAATAGGAACACCTGAAAGATATATAACAGAGACATGAATAGATTCTTTTTAAAGTGAAGAGTTAACAGGCAGATTCTCAAAAATCTCAACTATTTAAGAGAAGAAGGATGCATTTTTATCTTGTCTCAGCCTAGTGACCTGTCTCCCATGTAAATTTGAAAACTTCAAGTGTGGGAAAATGGAGATAGCTTTTTAAAATATTCTGAAAGAGATGAGAGTCTAGAAGAAAATAAGAATTTATTGAAAGTCACTTTTAAGGTTTAAAAAAACTTTGATTTAAAGTTCCTTTCTTTTTACATGAAAACATTCCACATGCCACTCTTTCTCAACACAAGTAACTGTAAATGTTAAGCTTTTGAGAACAGGGACAAAGCACAGCTTGCTGAAGTTTTGCTTTTCTGCTTTTTAAAAATAGACTTGGTCCAGAATCATGGCACGAACATACTTAAAAATTTTGGCTATAAGAAAAAGAAAATAGCTCTTGTTTAGCAAAGAAGGTTTAGTTGGAAAGACATTAGTCATGAGCAGGTGTGTGTGGAAATGACTGGAATGTGGGGAATCTAAGTCTAAGAACCAATCTTAGAAATAAGTAGAAAACAAGAAAGCTGGGGGCTGGGTGCCAAAGTTAAGCATGCACATGGCTCAAAGCGCAGGGACTGGCTCAAGGATTCTGGTTCGAGCCCCCGGCTCCTCACCTGCAGGGGCGTCACTTCACAAGCAGTGAAGCAGGTCTGCAGGTGTCTATCTTTCTGTCCTCCTCTCTGTCTTGTCCTCTTCTTTCAATTTCTCTCTGTCCTATCCAACAACAACAGCAATAACAATAATAACAAGGGCAACAAAGTGGGAAAAATGGCCTCCCAGACAAGAGCAGTGGATTCTGAATGTAGGCACTGAGTGCCAGAGATAACCCTGGAGGCAAAACAAAACAAAACAAAACAAAAAACAAGAAATCGGAGGGTGGGACAAGACACCAATATTAGAGTTTTCACTTTAAATTATATTTTGTTTACTTTTAATGAGATACAACTGAGTATATGAAGATTTCGGGGACTTGAGGCTTTATATATGTAAGTCATCTGCTGAACCACAAAGATTTTATCCCAACCGTTCTTCCATTTTGTTAAACTGTTTAGAACCCCATCACTGGGATTAAAAAAATCATCAGCCGTGCCCTCCATCATGGGTCTACTTGCTTTATAATTCCTAGAAGAAGAAAAAAAAATTTTACCACATGCTTGCACAGGGAAAAATATATGGGACACAGGGAGATAGCATAATATATAAAAGACTCTCATTCCTGAGGCTCCAAAGCCTCAGGTTTAATCTCCTGTAACACCATAAATCAGGCTCAAGCCCCCAGTCCCCTGCAGAGGGAAAGCTTCATAAGTGGAGAGACAGTGTTGGAGGGCTCTCTCTCTCTCCCTCCTCTTTTCTTTCCTTTCTTCCCCTCATTTTTTCTTTCTCTTATTTAAGTATATTTTAAAGTTTTATTTATTTGTTAGATACGGAGAGAAATTGAGAAGGGAGGGACAATAATACCTTGGCAATAAAACAAATATATATGCATACACACACACACACACACACATGTATTTGTATGTATATGCCACACAGATTCCAAGACAAAGTAAAAAATGCAGTTTTTTTCCCTCTCTTTTGTTGCCCTGGTTGTTTTATTGTTGTTGTTATTATTATTGTTGTTGTTATTGATGCCATTGTTAGATAGGGCAGAGAAAAATGGAGAGGAAGGGAAAGCAGAGAGGCGGAGAAAAAGATAGACATCTGCAGACCTGCTTCACCACCTATGAAGCGACCCCCCTCTGCAGGTGGGGAGCCGAGATCTCCAACCAGGATCTTTAAGGCAGGTCCTTGCTTCACACCATGTGTGCTTAACCCACTGAGCTACAGCCCAACCCCCCAAAATACAAGTTTTACTGAATTTAATGTCTGTGAAACGACTGGGTTGTCAGAAAAGTCAAGACATATTTTTTTCCTTAGCATAGAAAAATACACCATGAATTTTCCAGCAATCCAATAAAAGGAAAGAAACAGGACTGAACATAGAAGTCTTTAGACTTGAAACTGAAATGCATATCTTACCCAGTCAAGCCTGATTAAATAAGGAGCTCAGCAAGTATTGTTCACTGGAGTTCTCTGTTGGATAGCAAAGGCCAATGATAAGTGTTTCAGTCATACTTAGTCACTGAGGGGGCCACCTGGTGTGAGTGAGGTCTTGGCTCTAAAGATACAGAAAATTTTGTAGGAGATTGGCAGCTTACAGCACTCCTTGCAGATAAGCAGCATATATTTTCTTTTTTTATTATCTTTATTTATTATTAGATAGAAGCAGAGATAAATTGAGCAGAGAGGGTGAGACAGAGAGGGACATGAAGCCCTGCTTCACTGCTAGCAAAGCTTTCCCTCTGCAAATGGTAACCAGGGACTCGAACCGGGGTCCCTGTGCACTGTAATGTGAGCACTTAACCAGGTGCACCACCACCTGGCCCCTAATCAGTATGTTGTTTCCTTAAGGGGAGTTATAAACAGTGATTGAAGTCAAAGAATAATTGTCATTTATATGATAAAAAGAGATTAGCCCTAAACTGCAGGGCAAGAGAGTAAACATTGAACAATTAATTATTACAGCTGTGCTATTAAGTACAAAATTCACAGGTTTACTATAAACTAATTAAAATTGAAAAATCACCTTAGTTTTGAGATGCTATAATTGACTTGATGTCTTAAACAATGAGCACTTATTTTATTTATTTATTTTTTGCCTTCAGGGTTATTGCTGGGGCTCAGTGCCTGCACCATGAATCCACTGCTCCTGGAGGCCATCTTTTCCCTTTTTAAAAAATATTTATTTCCTTTTGTTGCCCTTGTTCTATTGTTGTAGTTATTATTGTTGTCATCGTTGTTGGATAGGACAGAGAGAAATGGAGAGGAGAGGAGAAGACAGAGAGGGGGAGAGAAAGACAGACACCTGCAGACCTGCTTCACTGCTTGTGAAGTGACTCCCCTGCAGGTGGGGAGATGGGGGCTCTAACGGGGATCCTTACACCAGTCCTTGGGCTTTGCACCATGTGCGCTTGACCAACGCTACCTCACGACTCCTGCCCTTGTTGTTTATAGTTGTTGTGGTTACTATAATTGTTGTTATTGATGTTGGATAGGACAGAAAGAAATGGAGAGAGGTTGGATATACAGAGAGGGAGAAAGATAGACATCTGTAGACTCGCTTCACCGCTTGTGAAGCAATGCTCCCCCCCCCCCCACACACACACAGCTGGGGAGCCAAGGCTCGAACCGGGATCCTTCACTGGTCCTCGCTTTGCGCCGTGTGCGCTTAACCCGCTGCGCTGCCTCCTGACCCCCAACAATAAGCACTTATTTATCAAAGTTCTGGGGGCTTTGAAGTACAAAGACCAGGATATCAAGATATCAGCAGATCGCATCTTTGGTAAGGTCACTCTTGCAGGCTGTGGACTACCATCTCCTCATTGCAACTCATGCGGTCAAGATCAAAGAGAAATCATCTTTTCAGAAATGAATGCTAATTATACTTGTGAGGGCTCTGCTCACCATCTCCCAAAGACTCTAACTCCAAATCTTACACCAGCGAAACTTTAGGTTCAACATATACATTGAAAGTGTATGTGTATGGGGATGGGTGGGGGAGGGGAGCAGAAACACTCAACCCACAGAAAACTTTTTTCTTTTTTCTTTTATGGAGGATGGGGGTGGCCCTCATCACACTGTTCTGATTTTGTTCAGATCTAGACTTTCTGTTCTTTGCAACTTTCTTTATGATCCCGTAGGCTGCTACATATAGCCATAAAGATTCACTTGTAGTGCTTCAAATTCATTCATTTATTCAATACATTCTCAAAAGGGGTTAGGGTGGTGTCAAATACCTTTTTTTTCACATGGTTTACTGGATTTAACTTTTTTTTTTACTTTGATTAATGTTCCATTGTACTTGCTGAGAGGATTTTGTGAATTTACTGGAAAAGAGTGGGCAAATAATATAGAGAAAATGACTGATGATGATGAAGATGTAAGAAATGAGGTCCGAGTATCAACTGTGCCTCTTAAACTTTCCCAGTGTGGATGGACAGCTCCAGCATCGTTAGACATACAAAGCGACTATGCAAATGAGATATCTGAAGGCAGACATGTCTTTTTATCTTTATTTTTTAAATTTTTATTTATAAAAAGGAAACACTGGCAAAAACCATAGGATAAGAGGGGTAACAACTCCACACAATTCCCACCACCAGAACTTTTCTTTGGCTAAGATCCACCTAACTACAAGAACCTCTGAATAGACCTTTAAGCTTCCTTCTGCTCTTTATTAAACATTCTTGCCAGTTGAACCTTTACTGATGTCTCTTGTGTCCTTATTTTCATCTCTACATAGATCTGCATCAACATCTCAGCCACTCAGAATTTACAGCCTGAATTTCTGTGATAAAAAAAGTAATCTGTGATAAAAAAGTATGTTTCCTGAATCGTAAGTCAGATCCAACATATCCCTAAAAGCCCATTTAAAGAAAGTTTGAAATCAACATGACATTGGGAACCTTCAAATCTTATATTTTTTCCTTCAAATCTTATATTTTTTCCTATCCATTAAAGCACCCAGAGATATGTGTCCTTCCTGCCCTTTATGATGTCTGCTCATGGACAGTCATTCCTATTTCATCTCTCCTGCCCTGTTTTCCAAATCTCAAGTATGATACACAACTATTTCGGCACTCCAGACTATTTCAAGGATTCATCCAAAATTCTATATTCTCAGTAATGTTCTGAAATATTTTAAATCATACGAATTGCTCTTTCTCTGTCACTTGACATAAGTTAACTTGTACGGTTATTGTATTACTTGTGTCATCTGTGATACATACTTTCCTATGTTTATTTCCATAGTTAATCATCAACTTTTTATAAAAAGGGACAGTATTTTTATTTTTTTAAAATTTTATTAGTTATTTAATATTGATTTACAAAATTACAAGATAACAGGGGTACAACTCTGCACTGGTCCCATCACCAAAGTTCTGTCTCCTCATTCTCTCCATAGTGAGCTGGAGCAGTTCTTCTAAGGTCACAGATATGGGTTGACTGTTATTTCTACAAATATCTGTCTATATTTGCATCTATTTGCCCATTTTTTAATGATCCCATTTTATCTTCCTTTCCAAGTCACACAAACTCCTGTGGCTATATCCAAATGTCCCTCCCCTTTTCCTCCTCTCTTTCTGCTTCTTGATGGAGTTGGAGTTCAGAACCCTCTGGACATCCTCCCCCTATCATTTCTCCCAGGTTGGGAGTATGGACCAAAATTCTCTTTGGGGTGCAGAAGGCGAGAATTCTAGCATCTGCAATTATGCCTTCGCTGGACATGGACATTGGCAGTTCAATCCATACCCCAGCCTGTTTCTTTCTTCCCTAGTGGGGTAGGGCTCTAGAGAGGTGAGGTTCCAAGATACATTGGTGAGGCCATCTGCCCAGGGAAGGAGGGACAGTATTTTTCCATCAGAGAGTATCTCTTAAGTTCATTCACAGAATATTTCCCAAAGTTCTTTGCACACAGATGTTTTTACATAAATTCATTGACCAGTTAAGCTACTAGGACTTTGTGAAAGTAAAATAAAAACAACTTTGAGCCACTTACTAGATTTTACGACATGTAAGGAACCTTTTATTTATGTTTTACTTCCAGCACAAAGAACAAAGCTCAATTCAATTAAAAATGTTGCATAAATGATTCAAAAGATTCTAGTAGTACCTGTATGTCAGGCCCATCTGACAATTAAGGTAAAAGCATGTCCTTGAAAAGCAACAAAGCAAGTACAACTTCTACACAAATGGCAGGAATGGGGTGGGGGATAACACAATTGTTACTGTTTATCTTTGGATCAACAATGATGGGCGTGTCTAAGGGAAATACTAGCTGAGAAAGATGGTGTGGGCACTAGCCTTGACTGGGAGGGGAGGTTACAGCCAAAACTATATATATTTCCTCTTCTTCCAGGGTTATCAGTAGGGCCTGGTACCAGCACTATGAACCCACTGTCCCAGGCAGCCATTCATTCCTTCATTTAGAACTGAGAGAAACTGAGAGAAGACAGGGAGATGGAGAGAGAGAGAGAGAGAGAGAGAGAGAGAGAGAGAGAGAGAGAGCTGCAGAAACGTTTCAGCACTGCTGTTGGGAGCAGGGGGCTTGAACCCAGATCCTTGCACAGTCCATGCACGTAGTACTAAGTGTGTGCTTAGCCGGGTGCACCACCACCTGGCCACCCAATAATTTTGACAAAAGACAATCTAAGTTGAGATGCTTTTGAATAATTTATTTCTGATTATTTGGAGTGACAAGTAGCATGACTGTGGTTTGCAGAAGTGACAGCAAGTAAAGGTGGCAGCTCAGTGTGTCTGAAGCATGAGTGGGCTAGGCTACTGCTTCTCAGTCAACCTGTGCTCCTGTGCTACACAGAAGAGATCAGAAATGAGAGTGTCCATTGGCATAAAGGATGCTTATGAGAACCAGGGAACCTCAGATTGGCTGTTTGGGCATGGCCTAAGTGATTTTTGAATCCAAAGATTCAAAAGATAGCCAAAGATATTCCTATTTAAAGGGTTTTCATGATGTGGAAGTGTATTAGAATGTGAATGGTACTTGTCAGGGCTAAAAGGGACCTGGCTTAGCAGAGGGATGTGTTGAGTTCTCTAGGAACACGATCTGGCTGAATGAATACAACAGGAGTTGACATCAGCCACAGTTAGAGAAGAAACAGAGACAGGACTGAATCCATACCATCTCAGCAAAGAGCAGCCATAAGACAGCTAGGATCAGTATTGGGGCAAGGGAATGGAATGAACCCAAAACTTCACAAAGGACTTTATTTGGCCCTTCTGGAATACCTCCCCATTCTAAACATCAGAGAGACAAGATGCTTTCCTCTCAGCCAGTAACTGTTCGAGAAGGAGCAGGGAGAGTAGGAAGAAGCACGTCTGTTAAGAATACACTGTATAAATGAACTGTTTACCCAATAGAGATAAACTAGACTGAAATAAGATATGAGACTGCTTTGTTTCCATTTCCCCTATCTTATTGACCCCAACCAAGGAAGTGCAGACTAGTGAGAAGGAATAAATAAGTTAGAGAAAATAAAATACTAATTAATTAGCTTTTTCTTCTTCTAGCGTTTGCCCTTCATCTGTACCCAGTCAACAGCGTCAGGTTGAGCCTGATGTAAAGTTTCAAGACCTCCTTTGAATCTGGAGAGGTGGCAGTCGTTGACTATGTGGATCATAGTCTGTCTGTAGCCGCAGGGGCAGTTCAGGTCGTCTCTGGGTCCCCAGCGATGGAACATAGCGGCGCACCGGCCATGGCCTGTTCCATAGCGATTGAGGAGGGCCCAGTCATAACGTGCTAGGTCAAAGCCGGGTTGACGCTTGCAGGGGTCTGTGATGAGGTGTTTGGTCTTTACCTCAGCTGACTGCCAACTCTGTTTCCAAGAGTCTGGAACAGAGAAGTTCAGTGTAGGCGTAGGGGACCAGATTGGATGACGAGACGTCAAGCATTGGACAGGGTGGGCGAAGATATCCGCGTATATTGGCAGGTCCGGTCGAGCGTAGACGTGGGAAATGAACTTAGATGATGCCGCATCCCGACGAATATCTGGCGAGGCAATGTTGCTAAGAACTGGCAGCCATGGAACCGGGGTGGAATGGATGGTTCCAGAAATTATCCTCATGGAGGAATATAATTTGGAATTGACCAAGTGGACATGGGGGCTATGGAACCATACTGGGGCACAGTATTCTGCAGTGGAATAGCATAATGCCAGAGAGGATGATCGTAGTGTGGAAGCGCTCGCGCCCCATGAGGAGCTGGCCAGTCTTGCAATGATGTTATTCCTCGCGCCCACCTTTGCTGCAGTTTTTATGAGATGTTCGTGAAATGACAGAGTGCGATCGAGAGTAACGCCAAGATAGACTGGTTGGACTTCATGCCGGATTCTCGTATCGTCAAGCTGCACATTAAACTCACGCGAGGCCAAGGCATGGTGTAGATGGAAAACAGATGATACCGTTTTTGCAGTGCTAGGGATTAGTCGCCATTTTTCACAGTAATCAGATATCAGAGACATGTCTTTCGTGAGTGTTTCCTCGAGGATGTCGAACTTGGATGCCTGAGTTGCACAGCAGATGTCATCGGCGTAGATGAACTTCCTTGAAGAAGTTTCTGGGAGGTCATTGATGTAAATATTAAATAGCATAGGAGCCAGAACAGAGCCCTGGGGGAGGCCACTTGAGACAAGTCTCCATCTGCTAGACTTGTCACCCAGATGCACCCGGAATCTTCTGTTTTGGAGAAGAAATGATATAGTGTTGGCCACCCATGGAGGCAGGCATCTTGAGATCTTGACTAGGAGACCTCGGTGCCAGACCATGTCATAGGCTGCTGTGAGATCAACAAAGACAGCACCTGTCTTTAAATTCTTCTGGAATCCATTTTCAATGTAAGTTGAGAGGGCCAGAACTTGTTCGCAAGTAGATCTTCCTGGGCGGAAACCAGCTTGGGCGGGTGATAAGAATTTCTCTGTAAGAGGAGAAATTCGTGACAGAAGCAGCCTCTCGAGGAGTTTGTAACACACGGAGAGGAGAGAAATTGGTCTATAGCTGGCGGCCAGTGTTGGGTCTTTCTTTGGTTTCAAAACTGCTATTATCTTCGCACGACGCCAAATTTTGGACATAGATTCGGATTCCAAGATGTGGGACAGGAATGTAGTGAGCCACTTCTTTGCCGCGGGACCCAAGTTAAGAATGAGTTCTGGGGTGATGTTATCATAGCCAGCAGCCGTTCCCGGTTTAACCCTCTTCAAAGCGTCTTCCAGTTCAGACAGTGTAAAGGGAGAGAGTTTTGGAGATGGACAAGATAAACAAAAGTGGGATGACCACTCATGGGAAATTTCTCTTTTCCAGACTGGGTCGATCTTAGCACGTCCAACTTGAGTTAGGTGACTGGCCACTGAGTTTGGAGATACGGGAGGATGGGAGATGGGAGAGGGTTGGCTACTGGCACCCAGACTATGAGGAAGCTTCCAGGCCTTCCTACTTGAGTGGGTGAAGTTCAGACTTTCCGTGAGTTGTTGCCAGCGGGCTTGACGTGCTGCATCCAGGGAGGCAATGAGATGGTCGGCCGCATCTGGGTCGCCCAACTCATCATACTGCTTTAGTAGTTACTCGCATTCAGCATCAAGACAAGGCGTATAGTTAGCACGTCTCCCATGAGGAATAGCTTGGGAAGCTGCTTTGAAGATGGCTTGGCGGAAGCACCTGTAGGAATCTTCAGAGGGGACAGAGTTAATTGGAATTGCAGGAATAGATTTGTTGGTAAGATCACTGAACAGATGCCAGTTTGCTTTCCAAAAGTTCCATCTTAGTTTCTCCGAGCACAGAATCAGTGGGAGCTGGAGACCAATGTGGATGATAGCTGGGTGGTGATGACTGTGCGGGAAGTCCTTGAGAACTTGTCTCATAGCGGGAAAGGCTTGGCCGTTGACTGTGCTAATCCAGCACAGGTCGGGTGACGAGTCTTTATTCCATCTAGCACCGTGAAAAGAGCCTGGCTGTTTGGGATCGTATAATAGGGAGAGGTCATTCGCTGAAGCCCAGTCGGCTAAGATAGAGCCGTCAGCACGGCTTTTATACAGTTTAAGACTCAATTTGGAGATTCAGGGGCCTGAAGAGGGCAGTTCCAAAGGGATAACAATAGTTAACAATACAGTCAGACAGAAAAGGGTGTCATCATCCTCAGTAATCAGAGTGGTCTAAGAAGAGCTGAGTTTGAAATGGGAAAGAGACAACAATGGGAACATTCAGATCATAACTTGAGCTCATAGATTCAGGGAACAAAGTCAACTGAACTGGGAAAATGGCTCTATTCCTTCTAATTTGCTTAGCACTAAATGACTCAGTTTCTGCTAGAATTATAAATTTTGGATCGTAACTGTCCTAAGTTTGTTGTGCTGAGTACCTGAGATCTCGTAGAACAGTGGTAGAAATCCTTTGTGTATGCCAACCTGTGTCATTCTGAAGCTTTCAGTGAGGGTGTGGTGGAGAAAGTCTACAGATGCAGAAAGAGCAACAGAGACTCCCAGATGGTGGTCTGAGAGTCCCAATGGATAGCTCTACTGCTGAGGTGATGAGTCTTCCTCATCTTCCTTTGGCTGACGGATGCAGACATGAAAGAAGCCTTGTGAGACAGATTCTGGTATTTGGTTGACTAATTACTATCTACATCATAAGCAGGATGGGGTTAAGACCCCAAACTTTTAATCTTTAGCAGTCTTTAATAGATCTCTTTGTATATCAAGGAGAGCTGATCACAGTTTTAACTTATACCTGATCTGCCTTTAATTATTTCACTAGAAGATTTGGTATTATATTTAATGTATTAAAACTCCTATAATGTCACCCAATGGAGTTTTCTAGATCATCCTCTTACTAATTTAAAAATAATCATTATTGAGTTTTTATTTTTCTTTAGAAAGAATAAGAACTAGCTTTTAAATGTGAATACATCATCATAGTCCACATTTTAAATTACAGATTATAAAACCAATTATGTTCTCTGTGGTCTTTCCTATACTTTTCATTGATCTTCACTATATCTTTGTGAGAGGTAGCCATATAATCTATTATCTCCCATTAATAAAAGGAAAAAAAGGAAAGTGGTTTGCCCAAGGTCACTCACAAAATTAACTGAGAATAAAGTAAACTTGGAATAAAATCCAGGTTCCATGATTCCTGATCCTATGTTCAATTCAGAAAACCTAGCCATTACCTAATCCACATGGTAACTTCAGTTCAGTTAAATAGGCAGATCTCTTCCTGAGATACTGGGATAGGCAGGAAGAATGCGATGTACTGAATGACTAAATATATTCTTGTCTTTAAGCAGCACAGATTAAACAGGCTGCAGGGTAACAAATTCACCATCACATACCCCCACCTCCACAGAGAACCATGCAACTCAGCCTCATAAACTCTTTGTTGTCACAAAGACACCAAAAGCAGAGGGGCAGCGTAGCTGTCAGCCATATTGACCTATTCAAAAAATTAAACTCTCCATTTTCTAAGTTTCTAAAATGAGCAAGTATCTTTCTTTCTTTTTTTGCCTCCAGGGTTATTGCTGGGGCTTGTGCCTGTACTACAGATCCACTGTTCCTGGAGGCTATTTTTACTGTTATGTTGCTCTTATTGTATGTAGTTGTTATTGTTGTCATTGCTGTTGCTGTTATTGGATAGGTCAGAGAGAAATCGAGGGAGGAGAGGAAGACAGAGAGAAGGAGATAAAGATAGACACCTGTAGATCTGCTTCACCACTTGCGAGGAGACTCCCTCCCTGCAGGTGGGGAGCTGGGGGCTCGAACTAGAATTCTTATGCCCGCCCTAGCGCTTTGCGCTTTGCACCATGTGTGTTTAACCTGCTACACTATCCCCAACCCCCTAAAATGAGCAAGTTTCTAAAGTATATCTCATTCATCTTCCCATCTAATCCTTACACAACCTTCTGATCTGTATACAATTTCCTTACCACTGAGTGCTGACTCCAAGTTCTAATCTCAGGTCCATCTTCATTCTTCATTCATTATTAGAACAGAAGGTGGAACAGAGGGCAAGTTCTGACAAAGTGGGTCATGACTACTCAGGGGGTTGGAGAGACAACCCAAGTAAATCATGTTGGAAGTCTACTCAGAAGGGAGCAGAAGATGGAGTGTCACAAGTGTCTTTTGTGCTACATCTTGACTGTGGTATTAATTTAACTTTGTGACCTTGACCATAGTCAAACTCAGTGCTGAATCAATTCCACAAAGATTTGAATGATTTCTGACTGAAATGAACACTTGGAAGCTGGGAAATGATGAATTCCACCAGGAGGAAAGGGTGACAGGGTCTTCTCACTTCTTAGCACTCCCTTTTCTCAGCCCTGCTCCATTTTAAGTGACAGGAGTAACCCCTTCGCTACAGATATACAATCAAGTGTAAATATCCAGAAGATTCTGACATTTGAAAATATGCCTTTGGCAAAGTAGGACAGGTGAGAATTACAGTGTAGCTTGTAGGCATGAGGGAAAGACACGAGTAGGTAATACTTCACTTCCTGAAGTTACAAGGAATAGTTTACCAGCCAATTGCTGCACAGGGAGAATAAAATTACTAACCAAATCAAGAAATGCATAGGCTAGAAAACAAATAAATTATTTTAACACTATTTCAAAAACCCATGTTTCATCAGTGATAAATCACCAAGTGGTAGGGAAACTATGAACACTGCACTTATTTTAAAGACTCAATATCTCCATGGCATGATATATTCATTTATTCAAAAGTGCACTATGAAATTATCGGGATGGGGAAGTCTCATTTACATATAATCTGCCAGGCAGTGATGACTTAGAACCTTGAATAACTTCTGCCTCAGTTCCCCAGTAATAATCTCAACAAGTTTCTTTCCAAGTAAAGCCAACAAGTAAACCAAATGACTGCTTCCAAAGTTTGCCAAAGAAACTTGCAAAACAGCCTCACTACCAAGTTAATTTTTGCAAAGGAGAGTACATAGCACACAGTATTTATGATACTTACCTGAGAACTGCTACAGGACCGGGAATCTAATAAATATCTTTTAATGCACAGGGAGATTGAGAGGCTTTACACAAAGCAAGTGCCACAGGACTGGATTTTTGTAGTGTGATTTTATGATTATGTGATAACGTGCTCTCACACTACTACACAGAGTGCATTCAAATTTAATTCCAAAACCAAGCATAAGTGCTCAAGATTATTCATGCCTTGCCTCCCCTTCATTAGTGCAAATAATTAAAATCTGACTATAAATACAGAGGCACATGTTTGATAAACTTCAAAGAGATCTGTTTTCTCCTCAGTCATTTCTCTTTTATTTTGTCTTTTGGGTTATTTGGATATTTACAAAGCTTTTTCCATTTGTTTCACTTAATGTCTGCTGAGGAACAGGATAGATAGTTTTATCCTCAATCCTCATTACCTCAGTAAAGGACCTCAAATTCTCAGGGGGAAAGACTTAGTAAAAACAAACAAACAACAATAAAACAATTCTCAAAAAGTGAACCCAAAGGAGCAGAAATCAGGAGAGTTTTTATACTCCTTGTTCCACGTGCAGGACTCTTTCTGCTCTAGCATCTTTATAGTGTATTTTTCTGGTCCTCCCTTCCCCTCCTTTCCCCTCCCCTCTCTTCCCCTTTCCTTCTTTTCCATCCCCTCTCCCCCTTAAACCAAGGCACTACTCCTCTTAAGGTGGGTGGTACATCGAAGGTATGAAAATCTTTTGTCCACCCTCAGTGCTTGCTCCTGGCCCTCCCTGGTGTATTTTACAGGGTGAACCACTCACAAACTGATATCATTTGCTCCAGCAACAGCTATTTACTGGGAACAACACACTGTATGCTGGGAACTTAGGTGCTACAGACACAAAGGTCTCCACAGTATTCAAGGTCACAGTACAATATGAAAAGCAGGAAGGTTCATTCTTTGTCTCTTCTCAGTTTTCTGCCCACTGGAGAACACAGAAATTAGGGAATGGGTTTTGAGCAACATATTTTTAATATATTTATTTACTTATTTATTTATTCCCTTTTGTTGCCCTTGTTTTATTGTTGTTATTATTAATGTCGTCATTGTTGGGTAGGACAGAGAAATGGAGAGGGGAAGGGAAGACAGAGAGGGGGAGAAAAAGACAGACATCTGCAAACCTGCTTCACCTCCTGTGAAGCGACTCCACAGGGAGATACTTTTAATAGTATGAAAGATCCAAAAAGATCTGTGTACACATATGTTCTTGGCAGCACAATTTGTAATAGCCAAAACCAGGAAGCAAACCAGGTGTTCAACAACAGATGAGTGGCTGAGCAAGTTGTGGTATATATACACAATGGAATAATACTCAGCTATAAAAAATGGTGACTTCACCGTTTTCAGCCGATCTTGGATGGACCTTGAAAAATTCATGCTAAGTTAAATAAGTCAGAAAGAGAAGGATGAATATGGGATGATCTCACTCTCAGGCAGAAGTTGAAAAACAAGATCAGAAGAGCAAACACAAGTAGAACCTGAACTATAATTGGCGTATTGCACCAAAGTAAAAGACTCTGGGGTTTGTGGGGTGGCAGAGGAGGACACAGGTCAAAAGTGGATGATAAAGGACCTAGTGGGGGTTGTATTGTTATATGGAAAATTGATAAATGTTATGCATGTAGAAACTACAGTATTTACTGTTGAACGAAAAGATTAATTCCCCAATAAAGTTTTCAAAATATATTAATTTACAGAAGAAGGTTGTAAGGAAATTCTTCAAGGGGTGGAGCGGTAGCACCACAAATTAAGCACAGGTGGCATGAAGCGCAAGGACCAGCATAAGTATCCCCCGGCTCCCACCTGCAGAGGAGTCACTTCACAAGCAGTGAAGCAGATCTGCAGGTTTCTATATTTCTCTCCCCCTCTCTGTCTTCCAGGCGGAATAGCCTCCAGGAGCAGCAGATTCATAGCGCAGGCACCGAGAAGCCCCAGTGATAACACTGGAGACAAAAAAAAAAAAAAAACAAAAAAAGAAAGAAAGAAAGAAAGAAAGGAAGAAAGAAATTCTTCAGTAATTTTGCATATGCACTACCCAATTTCATTATTGTTCTTTTGTTTCTAGATTTCCATAACCTAAAAAGATGTAGCTGAGGTAACTTAGAAATAAAGAATGCCAATATCTAAAGATAACTCCAGGATTAATAGAGTGGCTGTGTCTAGACATTTTAGAATAACCATGAAAAATGCCTGTATTCCAATTTCAAAAAAAAAACTAGAAATACAGTCTTTGCAGAATGACTATTCTTAAGTACAGATACAATTTACAAAGTGAGATTCTATCTTTTTGGTGTGTGTGTGTGTGTGTGTGTGTGTGTGTGTGTGTGTGTGTGTGTGTGTGAGTGATTTTTCCAAGTCACCGAAGAACCCCAAATGGAGACGTCTACAAACCTATACACCTCAATTTTTAGTTTGCTAAAATTTTATTTTACTTAACTTGTTATTGCTAAGATAGTGCAATCCATAACATATTCTCATGCTTGAAAGTCTAGCTTTTTTTTTTAAAAAAAATTTTCTCTTTTTTTAAATATGTATTTACTTATTCCCTTTTGTTGCCCTTGTTGTTTTATTGTTGTCGTCGTTGTTGGATAGAACAGAGAGAAATGGAGAGAGGAAGGGAAGACAGGGGGAGAGAAAGATAGACACCTGCAGACCTGCTTCACCTTTTGTGAAGTGACTCCCCTGCAGGTGGGGAGCCAGGGTCTCGAACTGGGATCCTTCTTCAGGTTCTTGTGCTTTGCGCCACTTGCGCTTAGCCCACTGTGCTACCACTGGACTTGCTGTCCTGGCTTTTAAGACTGAAATTCTAACAAGTTACTGAATCAGATTTCCTAAATGGGAAAACAGGAAGTGTAATGGCAAATCAATAGCCATGCTTCAGAATGGCAGCAAACTTGGCCCCAGACTGCTTTGCTGCCTATCAAGATAGTAAACTACTGCTCTGGGAAGGCAGATGCTGTCAGCTCTTTCCTCAGCTGTCACTTTTCTGAGCCCATTTAAGAGCTATTCCACTGGCAAACAGGTCTATGAAACTCAGCAGAGCAGATGACTTTTGCTAGTTTTATTTGTAGATTTAAAGGAAGTTAGAGGGCTGAAAGATATCTCAGTGAACTAGAGGATAGGGCTTGTATGCCTAATGGCCCAGGATTTATTTACAGCATTATAATATGTCAACTTAACAGTGCTCTTTTCTATCTCCCCCCATACAAATAATAAATTATATTATTATGTGATTTGGAATATTTTTTTTTTCATATGTGTGTTAGAATCTCTTTTGGATCTCTTCTTTGGTGAATATTCTGTTGCTATCCTCTTCCACTTTCTTTTTTTTTTCTTTGCTGAGTTGTGCTCTGTATATTTTGGCTATTAACTTTTTGTGTAATGTATGGTATAAAACCATTTTTTTTTCTCATTCCTTAAGGAGTCTCTGTACTTGGGTGGTGATTTCTTTTGCTGTGCAAAAGCTTTTCAATTTTATGTAGCTCCATTTCTTTTTGTTTTCCTTATGAATGGATTTGATTCATTGAACACACCTATAAAAACTTAGATTGAAAAGAGTTTTGCCATTGTTTTCCTCCTGTGGAGAGCAGTCTGGAGAACTCTCAGAAGGCTAGAAATGTACCTACTCTATGACCCTGCAATTCCTCTCTTGGGGAGATAGCCTGAGGAAACAAACACACCCATTCAAAAAGATATGTGTATGTTCATAGCAGCACCATTTGTAGTAGCCAAAACTTGGAGGCAACCCAGGTGTCCAACAACAGATGAGTAACTGAGAAAATTGTGGTATATATATACACAATGAAATACTACTCAGTTATTAAGAATGATGAAGTCACCTTTTTCACCTCAGCTTGGATAGAACTTGAAGGAATCTGGGCAGGGGTAGATAGCATAATGATTATGCAAAGAGACTCTCATGCCTGAGGCTCCAAAGTCCCAGGTTCAATCCCCTGCACCACCATAAGCCAGAGCTGAGCAGTGCTCTGGTAAAAAAAAAAAAAAAAAAAAAAAAAAAGAACTTGAAGGAATCCTATTAAGCAAGATAAGCTAAAAAGAGAAGGATAAATATAGAATGGTCACACTCATGAACAAAATTTAAGAAGCAAATAAAAGAGAGAACACAAAGCAGAACTTGGATGGGTGGTATGTAGCACCAAAACAAAAAACTCTGGGGGGAGGGTGGGCAAGAAGGGAAGAGGGGAGGAGGAAGGGTGGTTTTCAGGTACAAGATGATGGGCCTAGTTGATGAGTGAGAGTGTTTGTTGACACCTGTTTTGGTGAGATGAGACATTGTATCCAGGTGTCAACAACTGTACTGTAAGCCATTCACTAACTGTCCAATAAAACATAAGGAAACTTAATCAGTTCATTTAAAAAGAAGATGATTAAAGGAAGTTAGTTATTTCAAATGTAACATTATCTTTTAAAAACTTTATTAGTGATTTACAAAATTATAAGATAACGGGTGTATCTTATACTCTGTTCCTACTACCAAAGTTCTGTGTCCCCATTCCCTCCACTAGAAACTGTATTAATTTTCCCAAGATCTCAGATGAGTTACCTATTATTTCTATAACCATCTACCTATGTACATATATATATGTATATGTGTATATATATATATACATATATATATATATCCATTTTTTCCCTATCATTCTGTCTTCTTTTCCTTTCTAAGTCACACCTACTATTTCTGAGTGTCCTAATTTTTTTCCCTCTCTCTCTTCTTTCTCCGGATCTTGAAGTCTTGATGGAATTGGAGTTTAAAGTCCTCTGGTATTATCTCCTAACATTTAACTTCTCTAGGTATATGGACCAAAGATCTTTATGGGACACAGAAGGTGGAAGGTCTGGCTTCTGTAATTGCAATTCCATTTGACATGGAACACAGTACTTTCAAGACAGCAATTTTTTTCAGTTTCTAATTTCCATTACCTAGTATTTGCTCATGATACATCACAATTTCATTTCTTTATGTTCATCTTTGTATATTCTTTAAAATAGCTTTCTTTCATACTATGTTGTTTGGAATACCAAATTATACATCCTCAACTTTTCCTGAACTTTAAATATATATATCCTGCAACCTGGAAGGTTTATGTCCCAAAATGTCATCTCCATCATCCTCTAGCAGTCTGCTCTTTCTCCAATATTTCTCTGTAGACTAAGTACCATTATTAACATAATTATCTAAAATAGAAATCTGAGAGTTGTTATTCCATCTTGCCTTGCCTCATCAAGTTCATATTAGTGCTACTTTGAAAATTATAGAACCAGGGATTTAGCCTAGGACCTCCTCTTGCCTGCAAAATTCTACTGATTCAACTCCCTTATTTTATGTCTTGATATATATATATATATATATATATATCAGAGAACCACTAGAACATACAAGGAATTTCATCCAGTTTAGTCTTTAGAGTTTTTATGTGGTACAGGTGATTAAACATAGGGTCTTAACACATGGAAAACACGTGTTCTACTCATGGAAATACTCTCTACCTATTTTTTTTTTAATAAGGATATATATTTTTTCATTTCACTTTGTCCATTCCTGTTGTCACTATATTAACTACTTGCCTATACTACCATAGCTATTGAAATGTCTCTTTTATTCTAGTTTTAATTTCTGCTCATCTATTTTTCTATCCTGGAACCAAAGTTAAAGTTCTGAAATTCAAATATGATCATATCACTGTACTGTCAAAAATATTTCAGTAACAACTAGAGACATGGAAAAGTAGCGCGCAACTTTTTTTTTTCCAGAAAATGTTCATTCCATATTGAAAATGAATTCAAGAAGTAGAAAATTATTTGTCTGGTTAAAGCATATGAGGTAAATATTTGGACTTTCTTTATATCAGACTAAACACCATGCCCTCCCCACCATTCCCACAGTCTAGAAACAACCCATTTATCATCATAGTCTTCATCTATTTATTTCCTTATGCTGAACTTTCATCATTTCTTCTGAGGCCAACATTGGCAACTCCTAAATTTGTTTGTGTCATATCTGATCTTTAGAAGAGCGAGTGACTATGTATGTAGTACCCTTGGGTGTTCCTTGGTCAGACACTTACATTGTGCGGCAGTCTGGACAGTCAGATGGTACTCACAGTGCTGGGATCCCAGTAACTCAGGGATGCTCTATTACCTCTCTCTTTAAGAGTCCCTGTTTGGTGAGTTCCCCCATGCCTTTTTTAACCTGTTGGCTTTTTGGTCATTCTTTGTTTGGTGGAATAAAGTCTCCAGTTTCGGTTGAGAAAATTTCTGTGTGTGTTGGGGGTCAGCCTCCAGAAATGAGTGACATGTAAAACGTAAATAAATGTTTGAATATTGTAGGGAAAGCGTGAGTAGGAAGGGTTTTGGTTGAGGGCTTCCGGGGTCTCCTGTCGCCCCTCCACTCCCTTAAGTCGAGATACAGTTGATATCCTGGACCCAAGACGCAGCAGTGTCCCTTGAGGCCACCTCTCAAGAGTCCTTTTCACAGGCCACAACAGGAAACTCAGGGTCCTTTCAAAGTGTGATACTGCCTAGCCCCTCTCCACAGGTATTCGTCCCTTCCATGGCTGAAATGATCCAGAAAAAGCTACAGGGAGAAGTGGAGAAATACCAACAACCACAGAGGGACTTGAGTAAATAAATCTATGTCAGGGTGGCAGAAGTTTGAAGCACAACTAACAGATAATAATATCCTGAAGGAGGAACTGACCTTGCTGGATGGGTCCAATGTGGTCTTTAAATTTCTGGGTCTAATGTTAGTCAAACAAGAGCTGGGGGAGGCTCGAGTCACAGTGGGGAGGAGGCTGGACTGCATCACAGCAGAAATTAAGCGGTATGATCAACTCTGGAACCTCGACCCTTTGCTCAACTGCAGCAGGAGTTCCAGTGAGTCCAGGCTGCAAAAGCAGGTGATCCAAGGAAGGCCTGGCATGGTGGTCGGGGGGGAGGGGAGGGGAGGGGAGGGGAGGGGAGGGGAGGGGAGGGGAGGGGAGGGAATGAGGCAGCTCTAGGGTCTATACTTTAGCTTTATTACAAGTATGGAAACAAGAAAAGAAAGAAGGAAGGAAAGAAGGAAGGAATGAAAAAAGAAAGAGATGTCTATTGTCTAACCTCCTCACTCCATGTTATCACATTAGAGTAATCTAAGTTGAACAACATAGTACTTAAAGAAGATTTGTAGGGGAATCGGGACGTAGCGCAGCGGGTTAAGCACACGTGGCGCAAAACGCAAGGACCGGCGTAAGGATCCCGGTTCGAGCCCCGCTCCCCACCTGCAGGGGAGTCGATTCACAGGCAGTGAGGCAGGTCTGCAGGTGTCTATCTTTCTCTCCCCCCCTCTGTCTTCCCCTCCTCTCTCCATTTCTCTCTGTCCTAGCCAACAATGATGACATCAATAACCACAACAATGTTAAACAATAAGGGCAACAAAAAGGGAAAATAAATAAATATTTTTAAAAAATTAAAAAAAAAAAGATTTGTAGAAACCTGCCACAGGAAAAGAATTCTAACTAACACCTCAATTCCTACCCACCTTGTCAGGAGGCACTTTTCTCCCAACCACACTAAGTAAAGGAAGTGTTCGCTTCAGAGACTATCACTGCTCTACCTGATAACTGAAGACCAAGCAACAGAAAGGTCTTCTGCAACCTGTGACCTGGCCTGACGCAGATGGAATTTCCCCCACCCTAAAACTGCTCTTTCCCATTCTCTTGCCCCTCTCTTCAAATCCCCAACATGCCCAGAACTTGCATCCCGTATATACCTGAATTTTCTCCACCCCAATTCATGACTCTCTCTCTGGAAGTCTCTGTGCCAAGCATCGTCCCACAGAGACTTTCCCTAATAAAGCCTGCTTTGCCTCTCCACCCCCCTCTCTCTCTCTGCATGATTTTTCCTACTCACATTTCTAACAGTACTTATCTCAGAAAGGAATCATAAGAAATGTTAATCTTAATCCTTAATCAAACTGGGTGCAGTTATTGCCCTGGGTAGAGAATCATAATGGCAAAATGGAAATTGTTTTAATGTTACCCAAAAGAAGAGTTTGACAGTCCTAATTTCCCGTTATTTCCTTTCAGGCACTCTTTTTGAATGCTCAGCTGTTGAGAGCATGTTTTCACATTAGACTTCAGTTTTGACCTAATACTAGATTTAACCCCATGAAGAAATTCATAATTACTTGTGATTGTTTCCTTCTCTTTCATAAGGGAGTAACTATTTACTTCAACGAGTTGTTCAGAGAATTAAAGGTATAGTCACTGTCATATTTTTTCCAGATATTATTTTCTCAAAAATGGCAGTTGTAACACTCAACCACGGACCCTATCGCTATCATGAGAGAACAGGAAGATTCAATACAACATTCAGACAACTGACATATCAGACTAATCCTGGTTTACCTCAAAAACTTTGTCTCTTTAAAACCTCATGAGAGTTTTTTTTTTTTTTTTCTTTTAGTCTGGCTAAAAAAAAAGAGGCTAGACATTTTGGGTAATTTTTGGTATTGTCTTAACATTGAGAAAATGAGAATACTTTTTGTATTATTCCTCAAAAAGTTATCTGTCTTTGAAAACAACGATCTCTTGTGTTTGTGTGAGTTTCAGCTAAACTACAGGGTGGTTTGAGTGAGCAGAGCCTCTGACTATTCGTAAGAACCAATTTGGATAGACCACTTTAGTATTGAAGACAATATAAATAAATAAAAAAACAAACAAGAACAACAAGCCCTTAGATAGTTATACTTCCATGTAATCTACTAGATGGTGTTACTGAGCTGCCATGCAAATTGCTGACTAATATTCCTCCCACAACTTCCACAAGGGAGAAAACAATCTGCAAATGAGATCTAATGAGGTGAAGACTGGAGTGCTATTTTAGTTGTTATAATAAGAGACTTGACAATTGTTATCCCTCTTTGGTTCCCTAAGTGTCTCTTCAGGCATTCAAAGTATAAAGAGGTGCTTAAGGAAAGATGTCACACCTTTTTGTCATGCAGATATGGGCATAAAGTGTGACTAAAATTAAATTGCAAATTGAAGAAAAAGGAAATATAATGGTGTTATTCTGGGGGGGGGCATATTTTTCTCAGAGGAATATATTCTTGCAAATGCATTATCTTCTACTTTTCAAAAAGATGTTTATTTTTTTATGGGCCCTGTGGGGATATTGAGATATTCACAGAAGAGAAAACACAAGTAGAACCTGAACTGGAATTGGCATATTGCACCAAAATAAAAGACTCTGGGGTGGGGGTGAGGTGGGGGAGAATACAGGTCCAAAAAGGATGACAGAGGACCTAGTGGGGGTTGTAGTATTATATGGAAAACTGGGAAATGTTATGCATGTACAAACTATTGTATTTACTGTCAAATGTAAAACATTAATTCCCCAATTAAGAAATTTTTTAAAAGATTATATTCAAACAAAGTCTCATTAAAATAAATATTTTACTATTCATTCTCTGAATTTCTTAAAAAGTTTGAGGAGTTCAATTAAGACTATGCATAAGATAAAACTCCTATTAAAATCTTATCCTATAAAAGTGATGTAGCAATAGCAATAAAGAGTCTTCATAGAAAATAAAAATTGCTTTAGCCAGTGTAAAATCACTATGATTCTTATAATAGATTCTACAATATCTATAGCTTCTATAACATCCTCAGTATTGCGATATCCATTTTTAAAAAATATTTATTTTATTTATTTATTCCCTTTTGTTGCCCTTGTTGTTTTATTGTTGTAGTTATTATTGTTGTTGTCGTTGTTGGATAGGACAGAGAGAAATGGAGAGAGGAGGGGAAGACAGAGAGGAGGAGAGAAAGATAGACACCTGCAGACCTACTTCACCGCCTGTGAAGCGACTCCCCTGCAGGTGGGGAGCCGGGGTTTGAACCGGGATCCTTATGCCGGTCCTTGTGCTTTGCGCCACCTGCGCTTAACCCGCTGCACTACAGCCCGACTCCCGTGATATCCATTTACTCTATTCTCTACATTTCTAATATATATGTTAAGAAGTTGCTATCTGCACTGACAAGAACAGTCAGCCTAAGGTCAATGTCTACAGGCTACACTTTGGTTTTTAATTGGTGGCAACTGGAAACACAGCACCTAATACCATCATGATGTTTACTAGTGTGTCATTAGTAAGAGAACATATCACTTTATTTAACTTGCTTTGTCCATGAGATCACACCTTCTGGAAAATATCTTGACTTAAAATAATTTATCACCAAGTCAGGAGTTAGGAATAAAGAACGATAGAATTGGACAGGGAAGTAGTTCAGTGGTAGAGTACCTTCTGAATGAATGTATGACAAACACTTGAGTTCATTCATAGCACCAGCCGGGAGCAGCAAGGATTCCATGGATGCTGAAGCAGCACTTTGCTCTCGGGCTCCCTCGTGTTCTTTCCCTGTTTCTTGTTGTTCTGCTCTCTTAATTTAAAAATAGTTTTGAAAAAGTGTTGGGCCGTGAGACACTTTTATGGTGCTATACATACAAAAGACTGCAGGGTCCCTTTCTGTTACTACAGGAAGAAAAGATCAAAATATACACTATTACTAAAGATAAGAGCAGATTATGCTAAAGACTCTTAAAGAAGTATAAGTGAAATTCACTATAGATATTTGGGAATGCGGTCTTTCGTTGTATGATTTAATTGATGCAGAAGTATTTAGTTAAGTTTGGCAATATTCTCCTAATAGTAGGTTAGATGATGACTGATGGAGTAAACACTGACTAGGATAAATTCCGTTGTTGTTATTCTATTCTAAGCCTTGGGCAGGAGCTACCTGATTTTTGCAGTGTATTTTGAATAGAAAAGAAGAGTAGATAAAGGCTGATAAAATAGCAATGGCTCACTTGGGTAGTGTGCTACTTTGTCATGTGTGTGACCCAGGTTTGAATGGATCCCACCACATCAAAGAAAGGTTCAGTGCTACGCCCTCTCTTTCTTTCATTCTTTCTCTCTCTCTCTCTTTCTTCCTCTCTCTTCCTCCCTCTCTTCCTTTCTCCCTCTCCCCCTCCCTCTTTCTTTGCCAGTCTGTGGCTTTCTGTAAAAAAGAAAGAAGGAAGGAAGGAAGGAAGGCAGGAAGGAGCACCAAGTATATAAGAGAAAATATTTTAAAAACAAATGGAAACTGCAGTGACACAGCTGTTAATTCTCATGCAAAGAGTTGCAAGATAAGAAGAGCTACATAAAATTCTATATCCATAGTCACTACAGTGATAAGATGTTGCAATAAAAATGAAATTTTATTCAGTCTTATGAAAGACAGAAGGATGCTAACATCTGTTAGATTCCAAACTGTTTGGTTCTTGTGGACTATTCCTTGCTCAGGTAGATTAATCGTCTAAAATGAAAACTTTTAGCTAACAAAATTTCACTATCTGGCGCAATGTTAACTATTTGGGGGAAACAGAAAATTAAGATCAAACCTATTCACTATCATGAAGATGTCACAGTTGATTAAATTGGCACAAGGCCTATCTGAATTCTGACAATAGAGGTGAGCCTCACTTGATACAGCACACCTGGTTCTTAGAGGAAGCCCAGAGCAACACGGCTTGAAAATGCCAAGACTGGTGGCCTGGGAGGTGGCACAGTGGATAAAGCATCGGATTCTCAAGCATGAGTTCCCAAGTTCAATCCCCGGCAGCACATGTACCAGAGTGATGTCTGGCCCTCTCGCTCTGCTCTTTTTCTCTCCTCCTATGTTTCTCATTAATAAATAAATTTAAAAAAAAATGGCAAGACTGGTTGCAGGTGGTATTTCCAGTAACTCTCTGGGTTTTCCAAACATTAGTTTGATTTTTCTGAAGTCTTTACACAAGCAGATGGAATTGCCTTTTAAGGGTTGAGGAAAAGAGGGTGAAGTGCTGTAAGAGTATCCCCAAATTCCGCTACCTGCCCTCTACTGAAAACATCCTCGCTAACATCAACAACCACTGCTGTTGCATTTTATGGATAATTCACTGCTTCTGTCATAGTCAGATAGCTTCTGGTTACATATTCCAGCAAAATAAGTCAAACCAGATTGTCTTATCTTTACCTACAGATTTTTTTTTTTTCAATTACCACCAGGGTTATCTCTGGGGATTGGTGCCTACATGACAAATCTACCATTCACAGTGTCTCTCCTCATCCCTCCTCTCTCTTTCCCTCTCTGTCTCTCCTAGAAAGGAGAAGATATATGATACATGTAGAGAGAAAGAGAGACACTTAATGGTCTGCTTCAGCACTCCTGAAGCATCCCCCTTGCAGGTGGGGAGCAGGGCATTAATCCTCGGTCTTTGCACATGGTAACATGAGCTCAGTTAGGTACACCACCATCTGGCCTCCTATCTTCAAATTAATTTCTTACCTCTCACCAATATGGAGGATCTATGTTGCTCTACTGATTTTTTTTAACTCTCATGATTTCATATTTTCACTCACTCCCAAGTTTTCATACACATTATTTTTCTCTCTTCTTTCTCTTCTTCATCTAGATCATGTCTATATATCCTTCACGTCTCAACCCAGACATCACTTGCTTTAGAAAGCCTTTCTTACTCTTCACTTCCCCCCACCCCCAGTCTAGGTCAACACCTACTGTTCAAAGTTTCCCTACATACTCAACACTTAAATTGTGTAGTACCAGTTAGACCACACAATTCTGTACCTACCTTGCTTTTCCCAGAACCTGGCAGAGTGACTGGAGTTCTCATTTTTCAAACAGTTCCATGAGAACGTTTGCCACATTTTCTCTCTGGTTATTTGAAGTCCCCAAATATTCAGTGCTTCCTCCTCTGAGTGTCAGACATCTATTGTGGGCTGTTTTGTACTTGCCTACTCTTCTGTTAAAAAATTGATTTAATAATAATGGTCAACAAGACCATAGGATAACAGGGGTACAATTCTACCCAATTCCCACCACCAGAGTTCCATATCCCATCCCCTCCATTGGAAGCTTTCCTATTCTCTATCCCTCTGGGAGCATGGACCTAGGGTTATTATGGGGTACAGAAGGTGGAGTCTGTTATCAGTTTCCTTTACAAAGTCCAACGTGACAGTATTAGTCCATGGCTAGGGAGGAAACTCTGCAGGTAGAGCACTAGACTTGCAATATGTGAGGCCTGGGGTGAGATCTCTGTCACTGTATTAGCCTGAAAATCACCCTATTCTATTTCTTTCAGTATATAAATATACCTTAAAGTAACTCTTACTTATTCATTTATTGGGTAGAGACAAACATGATAGAGACATTTATTAGAGAGTGAAAAATTGAGAGGGAAGGGGGATGTAGACAGGAATAGAGAATGAGAGACACCTACACCACTGCTTCACCACTTGGGACGTTTCCTCGCTGCAGGTTGAGACCAAAGGCTTGAAACCCTGTCCTTGCACACTGTGCACTCAGTTAAGTGTACCACCACCCTGACTCCTATAAAAAAAATAATTTTTACCATAAAGAATAGGGAGCCTTCCAATGAAGGGGATAGTGGAACTTTTATGAATTGTGCCCCTCTTATCTCACAATCGTGTCGATCATTATTAAACCACCAACAATAAATTAAAAAAAAAGGAAGTTAAACAATAAGAAAACATAAAGCAGAAGTTGGGCTGGGTTTGGTGTATTGCACCAAAGTAAAGGACTCTGGGGTTCAGGTCTTAGAACATGATGTCAGAGGACCAAGAGGGGGTTGAATTGTTAGGTGGAAAACTGAGAAATGTTATACATGTAGAACCTACTGTATTTTTGTTTTTTGTTACTTTATTTTATTGTTGACTGTAAACCATTAATCCCTTCGACTAAAAAATGAAAGAGCTCAGAAAACAACAACAACAAAAGGGTAGGATATATTATTGACTAGTTCTAAGAACTAATAACACCAAGGGCCAGGTGGTGGCGCACCTGGTTAAGTGCTCCCATTACAGTACATCCTCATGTACATAGGCCAAACCACCTGCAGGCAGAGGAAAGCCTCAGGAGTGGTGAAGCAGGGCTGCTGGTGTCCCTCTGTCTCTCTCCCTCTTTATTTCCTTCTCCCTCTCAATTTCTCTCTGTCTCTATCCAATAATAAATAAATAAAATTAAAATTAAAAAAGAAATAATAACACCACATAGTTGTGAATCCAAATTTCTTAGACTTCAATTAGGCCTTTTTACCAAAAGTTGAAGAAAAAAAAAAAAACACTTTGAAAATCCATTTGACAGTAAGTGAATAAATTAAGTTCTCACTGGAATTTCATCCAGGAACTATATGTATGGACTAGGGGCTCCCTATCACCCTTTATTCATTTATGCTTCTTTCAACTGATATTCACTGTTGTTTACTCCCATGGCTCTCTAGCTTGAAGTTTTCATTTTGTGATTGGCTGAATCTATTATAACTTCAAAATATTTTTGTTATCTGTTTTGGCTCATATGTTTTTATTTTATATTGTACTACTTTATGTAGTCACATGACATGTTTGCTTTATGTATATTTCTTTGCTTTGTTTACAGTGTATTATCTGTTGAATAGGAGTTGCTGATAGAATTTTTTTAGGGTTATAAACTATAATATGTTCTCATATCATAAATGGAAAATTTTAAATGGAATTTATTCCTAAAGAAATCAACTCCATGCAAAAGCTAGGCCTGTTCAAAATAAATAAGTTTGATGGTTTACTATAAACACAAGGTATATATGGGTTTTATGCTCAGAAAAGAAAAATTATTATAGACTCAATAAGCATATTTTTATGTGTAAGAATATTATCTTTTATATTAATTTCCTTTAGTATCCTAAACAACATTTTTGGAATTGGGCAAATGAATAAAAAGTTTCTACAAACACAGATTCTTACTTCTGGATGTAACTATATACGTTAGTAAGAGTAAGTGCCTTAAAACTCAGAAGTGACAAATGACTTGATTTTTTAGGTCATTGCCATATATATATATATTGCCATCTATATAGTACATATATATCTAATATACCATCTAAAATGATTTTGGCATATATTTCAAAGTAGAAGATTTTATGATTTAATTATAGACAAGAAAGTAGCTTTTAAAGAATAGTTATATTGTGGAAAGTTATATATGAATTGTAATTATAAATTGGTTTTCAGATACTTCTGAAAACTGTCTAGAGAAGCAAACAATTGATTTTTTTGTCTCAGATTATTTGTATCACAAAGTGAACCAATGACAGAGTAGAACTGAAAGTGGAAGCAGCAGAATACCTTTGTCTCCAGCAAAGGAGAAGTTCAGCAGTTAATCCCTTTACATAAACTTGAGACAATTCTCCTTCAGCAATGTGGCTCTTTGAGATGCCATGGAATCTAACATTTCATAGAAATCGAACTGTCTTTTAGATATCCAATCTTGCATAAATTTCATTGTTAAAAAGAGGGGAATGGGGAGTCGGGGCAGGGACCGGCGTAAGGATCCCGGTTCGAGCCCCCGGCTCCCCACCTGCAGGGGAGTCGCTTCACAGGCGGTGAAGCAGGTCTGCAGGTGTCTATCTTTCTCTCCCCTCTCTCTCTGTCTTCCCCTCCTCTCTCCATTTCTCTCTGTCCTATCCAACAACAAAGCAACGTCAACAATGGCAATAATAACCACAATGAGGCTGCAACAACTAGGGCAACAAAAAGGGGAAAAAAATGGCCTCCAGGAGCGGTGGATTCATGGTGCAGGCACCGAGCCCAGCAATAACCCTGGAGGAAAAAAAAAAGAGGGGAATGATCTATAACGCAGTGTGTGCTTATATACACCATGTATTTTACATTTTAATTTATATTTTATTATTATTATTTGCCACCGGGGGTGTCACTGGGGCTCCGTGCCTGCACAAAAAGTCCACCACTCCTAGTGGCCATTTTCCTTCCTTCATTCTAGAGAAAGAGATAAATTGAGAGTGCAGGGGAAAAGGGAGAGAGAGACTTGCAGCACTACTTCAAGACAGGTAAAGATCCCCCCTGTAGATGGAGAACAGGGGCTTGAACCCAGGCCCTTGTGCATAGTGATGTGTGTACTCTACTGGATGGACAGCAGCCTGGCCTGGTTTTGGTTGTTTTAAGGATATTTACTCTCACTCATATTTATTTATTAATTTATTTTAAATTTTATTTATTTATTATTGGATAGAGTCAGAGAGAGAAATTGAGGGGGAGGAGGAGATAGAGATGGAGAGAGACAGAGAGACACCTGCAGCCCTGCTTCACCACTTGGGAAGCTGTCCCCCTGCAGGTGGGGATCAGGGGCTTGAACCCAGGTCCTTGAACACTGTAGTATAAGCACTTACCCAGGTGCGCCACTGCCTGGCCCCTCTCACTCATATTTAAATGAACACAGTGGAGAGGCCAAATATTCTTTTACTCTTATTCCTAAAAGAAGAACAATATTATTATTATCACAAGAATAGACACTTTCACTCATGTGTTACCTAGTAGGATTTTTTTCTCCCCTTAAAAAATATAAAAATTGGGGGTTGTTGAGGAATTGATAACTCACTTGGAAAGTATGCTTGCTTTGTCATGCATATAACTCAGGTTCAATTACAACCCCAGTGCATTGCAGGACACTTCAGTACTGTGGTGTCTCCCTCCCTCAGTCCTCAATGTCTTTCTATTTCTATGTGGAAATATCAACTCATAGTGGTGAAGTTCTGGCAATGAGATAAACCAAAAAGAAAGAACTGAAAAAATAAAAAGAAAGTAAAAACACTGAGGTCAATGAAAGGTTTTAATTTCAGTTTGTCCAAAGTATGAAAAACAGAAAAATTACAGATTCAGTTTCCCTCTAGAACTGTTCTTATTTTGATGTATTCGACACTATGACCTGAAACTGCTTTAGTAGTGGGCTTTTAAGTAGTTGCCCAACTTCTCGGCTTTTCCTACCTAGAGGCTCTTAATTAGTTAGAATCAGATCAAAGGATTAGTGTGATTTGACTTAGGTGAGTGATAACCTAATCAGGCAAAGCTGAAGACCTTTCCTACCAGTAATGCTTGCTACATAATCTCCTGTTGTTAAAATTTTCAGAGGCTCTGGCCGGGCTTGCTTCACGGTGGTGAACAGAGACGCGCGGAGACAACGGCAGGGCAGGGAAGCTGTATTTCTTTATTCAGGAACAACGATTCACAAACTAAGACAAACTAATCACCAAACAGAACTCTGCTGTCTCTTTGCGGCGGCGCAAGCAGTCTTTCTTTTTTTCTCGAACTCAGGAACCCTCTCCCTTACTCTCGAACTCAGAAACTCTCGCACCCTCGCACTCTCGAACTCCGGAACTCAGGAACTCTGTCACTGGGGAACTCAGGAACTCTCGGACTCCGGAACCCTCTCCCAGGGTCCCTTGGGGCGGGGCCAAGCAGGCCCGCGAAATTAACAGGACTCATCCAATTCTCTTGGAGGGGGAGGGCTAGAACAAGCCAATGTAAAGCATACGACAATTCCCCCTTTTCTTTTTAACTAAATGACTATAGTATCAAGGGTGTGGGGTGAACAGAAACATATATAACCAAAACCAGCATGTTGCCAAGGGAAGGCCTGAGGGGGCCATATCTGAAAAAAAAAAACATTTCTTGCCTCTGGGGGGCTACTTGCCTCGACGGGCATTTGCATGGGGGCGGGGAACGGCCTAGGGTCCCAAAGGCAGCTGGCTGCAACTTACTTACTATGAAACAAAACTTGTTATTAGCATATCTACTGCACGATCTAACATTTCTAATAGAGAAGGAATTTGAGACTTTTACATATCAACAACGTCTTTTAACCTTTTGTTACACCCATTCAAGATGGAGACACACCCTAGGTGTGGGCCGGAGAGGAAACCTCAGGAATGAGAATAATTAGCATAGCCATTGTGCGATCTACCATTTCTAATAGAGAAGGTAGTGTTTTACATATCAACAAGTCTATTTAACCTTTTGTTTAGACCAACTTAGTTGAAATATATTGATTGTTAACTAATTTTTACCTCAAACTTTAAATGTAAGTTAATTTTTATCTTTATGAGAATTACGTTGAAAACCTTTTTCATTTATCTTTGACTAGTAAGAATTTAGCCTTAAAGCTACTGTTTACCAAACTTTAAACATACACATAAACATAGTCATTAATACACGAGGAGAGAAACCTATGTTACGAAGACATGTCATTTTAAACACGAATTTAAATCTGTACTGTCTTAGTTGTTGGGGGGGGTTCACCATCCGGAGGTGGCTTCCCGCACAGCTCCACTTCTAGGAATTGCAGGTTGCGATCTCTGCACAAATCTCTGCGTACTCCAGCTTGTCTGCCTTCAGACCGGACCGGCGGCTGGAGATCTCGTGTGCCCAGTTTCGGCAGGGAGCCCGGGGGTCCGGGAGGCCCGGGATGGTTCCAGAATTCATAGAAAGAGGGCAGGCAGGCCATCTTTGTAGAAGGCGTGAGCCTAGGTGCCCAGGGGTGGTGGCCATGATAGAACGCCGCGGCCCTGCCCCATGGCCTTGCCATGTCTGCTGCCCTGTTCGCAGTGGCCGAGCAGTGTGGAGGGATCACGCGTCCAGTGCCCTGCGCCACGCGGTGGAGAGCCGGCTCCTGTGGGCTGGCCTCAGGCTCTTGCATGTTGGCCTCGGGCTCCAGCATGTTGGCCTCAGGCTCCAGCATGTTGGCATCGGGCTCCAGCATGTTGGCCTCAGGCTCCAGCATGTTGGCATCGGGCTCCAGCATGTTGGCATCGGGCTCTAGCGTGCTGGCATCGGGCTCTTGCATGGTGGCGTAGGCCTCCTGCGGGCTGCGGGGCTGCGGGGTTGCAGACGCAGTGCGTGGGGTTGTCTGGGCGCAGCCGGCTGGCTGGCTGTTCCACCAGGTGGAAACAGCAGCTCTGCGCCTCGCCTCCCGCCCGCTGGCTATTCCCGCTGGCTGTTCTGAGTTCGCCCGAGCGAGTGGAAACCACAGAGTGGTCCAGACATAAATGTTCCAGAAACAGCAAAACAGTCTAGTGAAGAAAGAGCAGAGGCCTTTGGAGATCTCTCCACAAGCAGAAGAGAAGGCCATAGTGCATAGGTAGCCAAATTGTCTTTACTTATCTGAGAGATGCGCAGGTCAGATCCACGTGGGCGCCATTTGTTGTTAAAATTTCGGGAAGGCTCTGGCTGGCCGGGCTAGCTTCACGGGCGGGTAACAGAGACGACCAGACACACGGCTGGGCAGGGAAGCTGTATTTCTTTATTCAGGAACAACGATTCATAAACTAAACCAAACTAATCACCAAACAGAACTCTGCTGTCTCTTTGCGGTGGCGCAAGCACTCTCTCTTACTCTGCAACTCAGGAACCCCTCTCACAAGCACTCTCTCTAACTCTCGAACTCTCGCACTCTCGAACTCCGGAACTCAGGAACTCTGTCTAACTCAGGAACTCAGGAACTCTGGCTAACTCTGGCACTCTCGAACTCAGGAACCCTCTCCCTTACTCTCGAACTCAGACACTCTCCAACTCATGAACTCAGGAACCCTCCCTCAGGGTTCCTTGGGGCGGGGCCAAGCAGGCCCGCGAAATTAATTGGACTGATCCAATTCTCTTGGTTTGGGGAGGGCTAGAACAAACCAATGTAACGCATACGACAATTATTTTTTCATAGTAAGTAAGTTGCAGCCAGCTGCCTGTGGGACCCTAGGCCGTTCCCCGCCCCCATGCAATTGCCCGGTCGAGGCAAGTAGCCCCCCAGAGGCAAGAAATGTTTTTTTTTCAGATATGGCCCCCTCAGGCCTTCCCTTGGCAACATGCTGGTTTTGGTTATATATGTTTCTGTTCACCCCACACCCTTGATACTATAGTCATTTAGTTAAAAAGAAAAGGGGGAATTGTCGTATGCGTTACATTGGTTTGTTCTAGCCCTCCCCAAACCAAGAGAATTGGATCAGTCCAATTAATTTCGCGGGCCTGCTTGGCCCCGCCCCAAGGAACCCTGAGGGAGGGTTCCTGAGTTCATGAGTTGGAGAGTGTCTGAGTTCGAGAGTAAGGGAGAGGGTTCCTGAGTTCGAGAGTGCCAGAGTTAGCCAGAGTTCCTGAGTTCCTGAGTTAGACAGAGTTCCTGAGTTCCGGAGTTCGAGAGTGCGAGAGTTCGAGAGTTAGAGAGAGTGCTTGTGAGAGGGGTTCCTGAGTTGCAGAGTAAGAGAGAGTGCTTGCGCCGCCGCAAAGAGACAGCAGAGTTCTGTTTGGTGATTAGTTTGGTTTAGTTTATGAATCGTTGTTCCTGAATAAAGAAATACAGCTTCCCTGCCCAGCCGTGTGTCTGGTCGTCTCTGTTACCCGCCCGTGAAGCTAGCCCGGCCAGCCAGAGCCTTCCCGAATTTTAACAACAATCTCCCTCTGGGCCTTCCTTCAAAGTACCTAATGAGCAAATGCAACAAACCGCATGTTTTCTAGAAAGAGTGTAGCTGTCGCAGTCTGCCTGCATGCACAAGTTCAGTGCTGTTTCTGGACGACTGCACATACAGTTAGTTATGCAAAGAAATCAATCACTTATCAGTTATTACTCATTGGCTTTGTACTTGAACTCTGCCAGATATAGCACACAATAGAGACTTAAAGACTTTCCAAATGCACACCAACATCCAAGGAATCATTTAAAATACAAAAAAAAAATCCATAAAGAAATAGGAAAATCATATGTAAAATTTATCTAAAGTCATTACTTAGCTTTCCATCATAAGACAAAGGAACTGATTCAAAGTTGAATTTTTTTTTTTAGTGTTCATTATGTAAACATCTGGTTTACTTAATTTTAAAAATGTGCTTAAAAGTCACAATTCTGAATTTCTTGAAAAACTAGAATAGAGAAGCACAGGTAGAAATAAAGTGACAGTGATGGGGTTGGGTGGTGGCCGCTAGGCTGAGTGCTCATGCGGGTGGTGGCCGCTAGGCTGAGTGCCCATGTGGGTGGTGGCTGCTAGGCTGCGTGTTCATGTGGGTGGTGGCCGCTAGGCTGAGTGCCCATGTGGGTGGTGGCCGCTAGGCTGAGTGCTCATGTGGGTGGTGGCCGCTAGGCTGAGTGCCTATGTGGGTGGTGGCCGCTAGGCTGAGTGCCCAGGTCACCATACTCAAGGACCCGAGTTCAACCTCCAGGTGCCCGTCTGCTGGGACAAGCTTCACAAACAGTCAGACAGGGCTGCAGGTATCTCTCTCTTGTTCTCTCCCTCTCTATCGCCCCCTTCCATATCAGATTCTCTGCATCTCTCTATCGCCCCCTTCCATATCAGATTCTCTGCATCTCTCTATCGCCCCCTTCCATATCAGATTCTCTGCATCTCTCTATCGCCCCCTTCCATATCAGATTCTCTGCATCTCTCTCTATCGCCCACTTCCATATCAGATTCTCTGCATCTCTGTCCAAATATTTTAAATACAAACTATTGTATTTACTGGCGACTATAAAACATTAATCTCCCAACAAAAGAAAAAATGTTTAAAATAAAAGGAAAAAAAATAGAAGAAGGCTCATGAATCTGCACTGGGAAAGGAAGTGCTTGATGGCAGCACCAAAAAAAAAAAGTGTACATTTATGGTATAATCAAAATGATATATTTTTATATTAAATATATATATAGCAGAAAACAAGAAAAGATAATGAAGTAAACATGCACCTACTATCCATACAAAACATACTAAACATACAATGTCACTGTATGTCTCATCACTTTGTCTTTATATATCTAACCTCTTAATGAAGACATTCTTTTTACCTTTCAGATAAACTCATAATTCACATGAATAAATAAGGTCATTTATGAAATAAATAGGGTCATATTTAATTATAATTCTTTAATGATCACTAAATTTCACTATTACAGCAGCCATAGAAAAAGAAATAATATATAATAGTTTGATTTTAATCGATGGTATTTGCTTTAGATCTTGAGATGTGGGTATGTATATCTTGACACCTACTAGGGAAAGGCAAATATGGAGAGAAGAAACAGCACACACGAAACTAGAGAAAGGAAATACAGTTCAGATATACTAAGTAAACACCCTGAAAAGGCAAGTCTAAAGTAAGACAGAGCCAACAAGAGAGTTTATCTGGGCCACAGATAACAGCCACTTTCAAGCCTGAAACCAACTGAACCAGAACGGTACCCACCACTCTGGTGCTTTGCTGTCCTTCTCTATCTGTCTCTGTCTGAAGAGGTTGATCAAGAACAGTGAAATGACAACAATGATTACAATAATAATAATAATAATAACAAAAAGAATAAGATAACAATCCTTCCATGCTTTGAAGGCCATTCTAATAGAGAATTTAGTCTATATCCATGTGTATGTGGGAGTTATTATATGCTTTGACTAGGGTAAGAAATATTATCTTCACCCTACCTTCAAAACATTACTTTGGCAAAGGATCACTACCCTATGAGATGATTCATTCCATCCTAATTCAAAGAATATATTCAAGTTTCCCATTCTTTACATCAAGGCACAAAATAGTATCTATTCATTTTCATACCACAGTATGAGACCCAGAGAAGAACCACTCCTATGGGTATTTCTATCACAGGCATAGAAACAGTTAAACTTTCATTAAACTCTCTCTCATTCTGGCTTGGTTTTTGTTTGTTTTGTTTTTGTTTCAGTTTTAATTTAATTTAATTTTTTTATTTTAATGAGAAAAAGAGATAATAAGAAACAGAGACCAGGGTATTTCTCAGCTCAAACTCATGATGATTATGTCAATTGAACCTGGGGCTTTGGAGCCTCAAGCATAAAAGTCTTTTTGCATAACTATTATGATGCTTCCCCTCCCCTCTGTACTCCTGTCTGAAAAAAATCATCCAGCATTGTCTTTTCATTCTTTTTTGAGTATTTATTTATTTATTGGTAGAGGGTGAAAGAAATTGAGAATAAAGACAGAGAGAGAGAGAGAGGAGAGGGAGGGAGAGAGAGAGAGAGAGAGAGAGAGAGAGAGAGAGAGAGAGGTTGAGACCTGCTGTGCTGTTCCACTCCTGTGAAGCTTCCCTTTGCAGGTGGGGACTGGAGGCTTGAACTCAGGACCTTTCATATGGTAATATGTGTGCTCAAGGAGGTGTGTCACAGCCTGCCTCCAAGGCAGATTTTCTTAATTACCAAAACCAGATAAGAAAGCTTCCAACACTTGGATTATCTTTAAGATGACTTTTGATAAAGCAAGCTGCCTACTTTTACTGCAAGAAAAGAAACAAAAGGGGATCTTAGTAGAGAAAATAAATCAACATCGCTTTAAAGTAACTAGGGTGGGGTTTCCAAGGACAAATTTGTTTTACCAGAAACAAACAAAAGCAAAGGGATGTGAATTCATTAATAACATTGCGTGCATTTTGAGTATGTCATCTAGCATTGTAATAAAGGTGAAGAAAGAGGAAATTAAATCATAAAGCTAAGACTCTTATCTGATCTATGGTCTTAATTCAGCCCCATATTATCCAATTTAAAGTAAAATTGGCAGCCTAAAAATAGCTCACTGTAACAACTACTATCTGGGTCTGAGAATATATAATAACAGTAAGTATTAAAGACAATATTGTCCTTGTTTAATGGACTACATACATACACCAGCATCCTACAGAATTATGCTTGAGAAACAGAATGATGTCATGTGATATATGTCAGAAGTTTTAGCTGCCAGGAAAGAAACTAGGAGATAACATCTGACAAATTTTGTTTCTTAGATTTTAGACCAAGTGTCCCCCTTACCCCACATATTTAAATGGCTTTGGAACTTGAATCAACTCTGTGGTCCTGAGAAGTTTCCATTTCAGCTTTGAGGGTATGTGATGTCTAAGCTAAAAGCTGGAATGGTCAGGCCGTTTATGTGCAATGGGTAAAGCACGTTCACACAGTAATGTGCAGGGCAAAGGAAAGAAGTGCTACAGCACTTTCTGAGTGTTCCATTGAACTTTATTCTAAATCCAACAAATGTCTTGAGGTGCTCACTTTACAGTGTCTTGGGCAAAAAGGTCACATAAAAGAGCCTTGACCTTTGCATCTTCCTCATCTCTACCAGTTAGTGTTCACTCTTGTGCAGATGCGGAAGATCTCGTTCTCAAAGTCCCTGACAGTCAGTGTGTCCAATCGAGTACCAGGACAGCTCTTCAACCTGTCCTATTTATACTATCATTATCCATCTTGATTGTCTCAAGTGAATCAATGACAAATGTACAGGGCTTATAGTATTTCCCCTTTGCAGGACAGTTAGCTGAGAACTCCATTTAGACTCATCTAATAGTAGTTCAAAAGACTATAGACTCCTTGTGATAGAGTACTAAATGCAGATAAGAAGATCCCTGGGGATGTCTGTTAATTGCTGTTTCATTATTTTGTTTTTGTGCAGGAAACTCCAGGCTGAAAGAGCCTCTGATTTCTCAGCAGTAATCTGATTAGTGTCTTCCTACTCGAGCTCAGAAACCACATTCTCCAGCAGGAGTTGCAGAATGAGGGAGCTCATTGGCATGTACAACCTACTGCCCAGGTGTTGTCTTGCTCCCATAGCTTGCTTGGTCTCTATAACAAAGCAACATTGCTTTGAACCTTTTGAGCAGCAGTCTCTTGGGCGCCCTTCAAAGATTCAAGCAATGAAAAGGAAGAACAGGTCTTGTGGTTAAATAATGAACACTGTTAATTAGCAGAAAATGTTTATTCTATGCCTGTTTATGTTTCTTATTAGAGTTTAATACACACACACACACACACACACACACACACAAACACATATACTCACTTTTTTAAATACTTGATAGGACAGAGAGAAATTGAGATGGAAAGGGGAGGTAGCAAGGGGGAGAGAGAAACAGAGACACCCTCAGACTTGCTTCACCACTTGTGAATCCTCCCATGCAGGTGGGAAGAAAGGACTTGAATCTTGGTCCTTGCACACAGTGGTATGTGCAATTAGCTGGGGGCACTACCAGCTGGTTTGTTATATGTATTTTATACTATAATCACAAACCTGAAACCATATATATTTTAAAATATTTATTTATTTATTCCCTTTAGTTGCCCTTGTTGTTTTATTGTTGTAGTTAATATTGATGTCATTGTTGTTGGATAGGACAGAGAGAAATGGAGAGAGGAGGGAAAGACAGAGAGGGGGAGAGAGAGATAGACACCTGCAGACCTGCTTCACTGCCTGTGAAAAAACTTCCCTGCAGGTGGGGAGAGAGGGGCTGGAACCGGGATCCTTAAGCTGATCTTTGGGCTTCGCGCCACGTGCGCTTAACCCGCTGCGCTACTGCCTGAGTCCCTGAAACCATATTTTTTCAAAGCATACTAACTCATATTTCTCAAGGAACTGATACTTGCTGATAAATAAAAATTATATGCTGATATAAAATAAGAAACTACTTCACTACATGAGAAAAAAGATCAACTTTAGCATAATTAAAAAATGTAAAAGCATAGTTTAGAGCTCATCATAATGACATGAAATTTGCTAAATAGTTTGTCTCTTCAAACATCAACTAGTCATCACTAATTGCTATCACTATGGAGTACAAACATAAGATTAATGTGGACTTTAGAGTTGACTAATGAGGTCCTTCGCAGTGAAATTTATACCAGTGGCATGATATCCTTCTGTTTAGGATATCTGTATAATTACTTAAGTTCTGTATTTGTACGAAAAGTCCAAGTAGAGTTAAACCTAGCATCAGTGAAAGAATTTTTTTCTTGGGACTGCCATGGATATGAATTCATTTTCTTTTCTACTCATTTATTTATAATTTTTATTTATAAAAAGGAAACACTGAAAAAAACCATAGGATAAGAGGGGTACAACTCCACACAATTACCACCGTGAGAACTCCATATCCCATCCCCTCCCCTGAGAGCTTTCCTGTTCTTTATCCCTCTGGGAGTATGGACCAAGGGACATTATGGGTGGCAGAAGGTGGAAGGCCTGGCTTCTGTAATTGCTTTCCCACTGAAATTCTGTAATTCTCTTTCCCTAGTGGGGCAGGGCTCTGGGGAAGCAAGGCTCTAGGACATATTTGTGGGGTCATCTGTCCAGGGAAGTCCAGTTGGCATCATGTTAGCATCTGGAACCTAGTGGTTGAAAGAAGAGTTAACATATAAAGCCAAACAAATTGTTGACTTAAAGGCTTAAATGCACTTAAAGGCTGGAATAGTTCAAATGAAGATTTGGGGGGGTGTCTCCGTTTTTGTAGATAGTTAGTAGCCCCATTTTAGTTATATTCCAGAGGGCCCATGTTTATACTCGTTTTTTGTTTTTTTTCTTGAGCCTGACATCTGATATGCAGGTGTATCCAAGTTATTGTCTGGAGAGATGATGTCATGGCTGGAAAAAGGACCAGAACGCTGCATCAGGGAAGAGAGTAGCTCCCAAATATGGGAAAGGTGTATAAATATTATTGATTGTAAACCTCATTGATTTGATCTGATCTGGGGCCCATATTCAGCTTAGGAGCCTATATTCCCACTGTATTCCTGTAGATTTGAGCTCACATTCAGTAGTCTTGACCAGGAACGTTACAAGCTGCCTCAATTTCAGGACCATCTTCCTTAGGTGGCACATAGTGTATGTTGTCCAGCCTTCCTTTGGAGGATGGAACATTCTCTACCATTGTTGATCCAAGTGGAGGACAATGTCCTATGGGGGTCCACAAAGGGGTCTATTTTGTTGTTCCTGATATAATGACTGGTAACAATGGAGAGAGGGATTTATTCGAGGTCTAGGCCCATCATGTCTGTTTGGGAATCTCAGGACTCCTTGAATAGGGCACCAGCTGATAGGGTGGCCTGATAGTGATTAAAGAGTCATTGTTAAAGTATGCTAGTCTCTTGACCTTATTCAGCTTTGCAGTCCTTACTTTGAGACGGTTACCTTTGGAGTGACTGAGGGAAGTCTAAGTATGTGAGGAGCGTATCTAGATCTAAGTAGAAATTATTTCATTAGGAACTTTATGGTGTAAAACTGATTGAATGTCTCAAACTTGTTAATGCACAGACCACAGGCTGAGTCTTTGAAATGTTGACTCTCTTAAAAGGTTAGACCAGGGAGAACAGAAGCATCCAGTGGCATTACTCTGAAAGATACAGCTATATACAAATAATGTCAAAGACATAAATTGTGGTGATGTTGTGTACGATACAGCATGTGCCTTTCTCATCCTAACTCTCTATTTTATTTTATTTTTTATTATCTTTCTTTATTGGATAGCTACAGACAGAAATTGAGAGGTTAGGGAGATATAGAGAGACATCTGCAACACTGCTTCACAATTCACAAAGCTTTCCCCCTGTGGGAGGGAACCAGGGGCTCAAACCTGGATCCTTGCATATTGCAAAATGTGCGTTCAACCTGATACACCACCACCTGGTCCCTAGTTTATTTTTCTCTATTGGAAAAAGACATGGTCACTGGAAGGATGCAGCCATTGTGAAGGTACTTAACCCCAGCAATAACTCTGGTAGAAAAAGAAAGGAAGAAAAGAAAGAAAAAGGGAAAGAGAGAGGTAAGAAGGAAGGAAGGAAGGAAAGAAAACGAGAAAGAAGAATAGAAAAAGTGACATGCTACCCAAGAATGGAAGCAACCAGTGAAAGACTAACCTGCCATGGCATCCACAGATGTCTTCCTGGATGACACATCAGCAGCATTTCAACATCTATCCGTGTCCCTGGGATTGCCATCTCAGTGTTTAACCTGGCCACTGACATTGCACTATGTTTTGCTATATAACATAGTCTATAATGATGTTGAGATAGGACCTATGACTTAAAGCATCAATAAAATATTGCATCAACCCGTTCAAGGCTTAAAGCCTAGTTCTAGAAATGGTAAAATGGTTTAATTCACAGATATTAAGGAAACATAAGGGAAGTAAGCTATGTGAATTTTCACAAGAGAAATCTTCAGAACAATGACTTTAAAGGGAGATTTGCTAGAACTAGATTTTGAGGTGAAGGGGTTAGCTGCACATCAAAAGGAAGTAGGATTTCTTAAAAGACATGAGAGTACAGAGGAGTCTTTGGAGAGTGGAATAAATCAGAAACAGATAGAATAAAATACCTTTGGAGGAAGGTCAAAGAGAGAAAATAATTCAGTCAAGAAAAAGTCATGAGGGACTGACTATCTTGATGAACATTTTATCTTTCTTTTTTTCCTTAAAGTCATAAGAAACTACTGAGAGAAAGTTGGGCGTTAGCACAGCAGGTTAAGTGCACATGGCACAAAGTGCAAGGACCAGTTCAAGGATCCTGGTTCAAGCCCCTGGGTCCCCACCTGCAGGGGGTTTCTCCATAAGCGGTGAAGCAGGTCTGCAGGTGTCTATCTTTCTCTCCTCATCTCTGTCTTCCCCTCCTCTCTCGATTTCTCTCTGTCCTATCCAACAACAACGACATCAATAACAACAACAATAATAACCACAACAATAAAACAACAAGGGTAAAAAAAGGGAATAAATAAATATTGAAAAATATATATAAGATACCACCCCCCCACCCCAGTCCTTAGAAGTATGTTTACTAAGAGGCTGTAAAAGAGAACAGTAAATAAAGTGAGAGCTTTGTCTTGTTACACTGACTAGGTAGTGGATTCACCTTGAGTGGGTGATAGAAGAAACTATCAGTTAAAACCTTAGCCCAGGAGAGGTAAGATGGCGACGGCCTGAGAAGTCGCTTAACAGCGAGTGCTCTGATAGCATCGCCGGCAAAGGTAGGATTTTCTGCCTTTAGCAGGCCAGTCAATAAGGGGGAGGGCACCAAAGAAGTTATTACAGTTTAATTTGGGTTAACAATTAGAGCAAAGGTGACACGGACTAGCGGGGCTCCAGAATTCCCAGGCGGCGCCAGGCAAGGCAAGTGCGCCGGGCATTGTCCTCCGCCCGCCCGGGAAGGCGGCTCCTCCTCCGGTTGCAGAGCGCGGCGGGCAGAGGACCCGGAGAGAGCACTTTAGCTCGGAGGCTGCCTCTTGGGAGTTGCCAGGGTCCACCGCGACCCTGAGGGTGGATCCAAAGACTTCTTGAGTATAGCTCTCATTGGATCAAAGGACTTGGAGCTAGTGTTCATTTTTGAGAAATCCTTTAAAAAAGTCTGGAGGGCGGGGTTTCCCGGAAGATGGCGCCCGGAGAAGCAGAAGCGGTTAGCCTTTGAGCTCCGGACACATCTCGTGTAAACAATAGGATTTTCTGCCTTTAGCAGGCCATCCAATAAGGGGCCATAACGGTCATACCAAGGATGTTTCTATAACTTAATTTGGGTTAAGAATTAGAGTAGGGGAAAAAATTCTTTTTTCTTCCTTTTAATTTTCAAGCATACATCCTTCCCGCCGCCCCCCCTCCCCCCATAAGCAGTGCCTGGGACCAGCTACTAGCAGGATACCCCATACCACCAAACAGGTTTTTTTTTTTTTTTTTTTTTTTTTTTTTTTTTTCCTTTTTCCTTTTTTTTTTTTTTTTTTAATTCACTGATACACATTTGGGAAGTTCCTCGCACTGCTCTTTAATTACAACTCTTCTTCCTATCTTCTCCCTTTTCTCTCTCTTATCTCTCTCAATCTCTCTCTTTTTTTTTCTTTTTTTTTTTTTTTTTTTTTTTAATCTTGTCATACACTTCTTTCTTCTTTGCCTTTCTGAATTTCTGAATTACTTTGGGGAAGAAATCTGACCCAGAGTGGACTCTCTATGTGTGTATCTCTGCTCTAGTTCCCTTTACACTCTTGTTACCCTTAGAATATACACTGGATAGTAGATTTGCATAACTGTCTATTCTTGCTATCCTCTCTTCCTTTTCTCTTTCTTCACTGGGATTTGGTTACTATTTTTTCACGGACTGGAGAAATTGTTTGGCTAACTGGTAACGATTAAACTCCTTCAATACTTACTTCAGTTGCTACGGTTATTCCGGAGGTTGGTGAGTGCAATTGTCATAAAGGTATTTAGTACAGTGTTACTTGTGCTCAAAACACAACAACTGAGGAACAACAGAACATTAAAAAAAAAAAAAAAAGAGAGAAACACATAAATTAAAAAAAAAAATGGGTAGATTAAAAACAAATAAAACTGCTACCCCAATGAATGAAGACAAGAGCCCAGAAGAAACCACAAATCAGTCAGAAGTAACCATAGATAAGAAAAGTATGCAAGCAATAATAAACTTATTAATCACAGAAATGAAAACAACATTGGAGGAAAGAAATGGCAGTATTAGGGAAACAACAGTTGAGACCCCCAAGGAAAATACTGATTATCTTGAGACAATTAGAGAACTGAAAGCTGAAATAGCTGTAATGAAGAAAGAAGCTGAGGCAAGGGAAAGCAGACTAACAGAAGCAGAAAACAGAATTAGTCAGACAGAGGATGAGTTAGAGAAAACTAAGAAAGAGGTGAAAGAGCTTAAAAAGAGATTGAGAGACACTGAAAACAACAACAGAGACATATGGGATGATCTCAAAAGAAGTAACATTCGTATAATTGGCCTGCCAGAGGAAGAAAGAGAGGAAGGGGAAGCAAACATCCTAGAGGAAATAATACAAGAAAATTTCCCAGACCTGAATAACAGAAAGGATATCAAGGTGCAAGAGGCCCAGAGAGTACCAAACAGAATCAACCCAGACCTGAAAACACCAAGACACATCATAGTCACAATGAGAAGAAGTAAGGATAAAGAAAGGATCCTAAAGGCTGCAAGAGAGAAACAAAAAGTCACATACAGGGGAAAACCCATAAGACTTTCTGCAGATTTTTCAACTCAAACTCTAAAAGCCAGAAGGGAGTGGCAAGATATCTATCGAGCCCTGAATGAAAAAGGGTTTCAACCAAGGATTATATATCCTGCTAGACTTTCATTCAAGCTAGATGGAGGGATCAAAACCTTCTTAGACAAACAACAGTTAAAGGAGGCAACTATCACCAAGCCGGCCCTGAAAGAGGTATTAAAAGACCTCTTATAAACAAGAACATCACTATAATACTTGTAATATATCAGAGCAAACAAATTGTTTCTTAGAACAATGGCACTACAATACATTAAATCCATAATATCAATAAATGTCAATGGCTTAAACTCACCCATCAAAAGGCACAGGGTGGGGGGATGGATCAGAAAACATAACCCAACCATATGCTGCTTGCAAGAATCACATCTGTCACAACAAGATAAACACAGACTTAAAGTGAAAGGATGGAAAACTATCATACAGGCTAACGGTCCACAAAAAAGGGCAGGAACAGCCATTCTCATCTCAGACACGATAGATTTTAAATTAAATAAAGTAATAAAAGATAGGCAAGGACATTACATAATGATAAGAGGATCAATCAGCCAAGAAGACTTAACAATTATTAACATCTATGCACCCAACGAGGGACCATCTAAATACATTAAACACCTATTGAAACAATTTCAAAAATACATCAATAGTAATACAATAATAGTGGGAGACTTCAATACCCCACTCTCACACTTAGACAGATCAACAAAGAAGAGAACCAATAAAGATATAAGAGAATTGAATGAAGAGATTGACAGACTAGACCTCTTGGACATTTTCAGACTCCTCCACCCCAAAAAACTGGAATACACCTTCTTTTCAAATCCACATAACACATACTCAAGGATAGACCACATGTTAGGCCACAAAGACAGCATCAATAAATTCAAGAGCATTGAAATCATCCCAAGTATCTTCTCAGACCACAGTGGAGTAAAACTAACTTTTAACAACAAACGGAAAATTATTAAAAGACATAGAATTTGGAAACTAAACAACACGCTCCTTAAGAACCACTGGGTCAGACACTCACTCAAACAGGAAATTCAAATGTTCCTGGAAACTAATGAAAATGAAGACACAACCTATCAAAATATTTGGGACACAGCTAAAGCAGTACTGAGAGGGAAACTTATAGCTATACAATCACATATTAAACACCAAGAAGAAGCCCAAATGAACGAACTTACTACACACCTCAAGGACTTAGAGGAAGAGGAACAAAGGAACCCTAAAGCAACCAGAAGGACAGAAATCACTAAAGTTAGAGCAGAAATAAACAACATCGAAAATAAAAGAACCATACAAAAGATCAATGAAGCCAAATGTTGGTTCTTTGAAAGATTAAACAAAATTGACAAACCCCTAGCCAGACTCACCAAACAAAAAAGAGAGAAGACTCAAATTAATAGAATTGTCAACGATACAGGAGATATCACAACTGACACCACAGAAATCCAGAGAATTCTGCGAAACTTCTATAAAGAACTATATGCCACCAAGCTAGAGAATCTGGAAGAAATGGAACAATTCCTAGAAACCTATGCACTTCCAAAACTGAACCAAGAAGAACTACAAAATCTAAATGCACCAATCACAGACAAAGAAATTGAAACCGTTATTAAGAATCTCCCCAACAACAAAAGTCCTGGACCTGATGGCTTCACAAACGAATTCTACAAAACTTTCAGGAAACAGTTAATACCCATACTTCTTAAGCTATTCCATAAGATTGAAGAAACAGGAATACTCCCTTCCACCTTTTATGAAGCCAACATCACCCTGATACCAAAAGCTGATAGGGACAGAACAAAAAAGGAAAACTACAGACCAATATCTCTGATGAACATAGATGCCAAAATATTAAACAAGATCTTGGCCAACCGGATACAGCAACACATCAAAAAGATTGTTCATCATGACCAAGTGGGATTCATTCCAGGAATGCAAGGCTGGTTCAACATCCGTAAATCAATCAATGTCATTCATCACATCAATAAAAGCAAAGCCAAAAACCACATGATTATCTCAATAGATGCAGAGAAAGCCTTTGACAAAATCCAACACCCATTCATGCTCAAAACTCTACAAAAAATGGGAATAGATGGGAAATTCCTCAAGATAGTGGAGTCTATATATAGCAAACCTACAGCCAACATCATACTCAATGGAGAGAAGCTGAAAGCATTCCCCCTCAGATCAGGGACTAGACAGGGCTGCCCACTGTCACCGTTACTCTTCAACATAGTATTGGAAGTTCTTGCCATAGCAATCAGGCAAGAGAAAGAAATCAAAGGGATACAGATTGGAAGGGAAGAAGTCAAGCTCTCACTATTTGCAGATGATATGATAGTATACATAGAAAGACCTAAAGAATCCAGTAGAAAATTACTGGAAGTTGTTAGGCAATATAGCAAGGTATCAGGCTACAAAATCAATGTACAAAAATCAGTGGCATTTCTTTATGCAAACACTAAATCTGAAGAAGAAGACATCCAGAAATCACTCCCATTCACTGTTTCAGCAAAATCAATCAAATACCTAGGAATAAAGTTGACCAAAGAAGTGAAAGACTTGTATGCTGAAAACTATGAGTCGCTACTCAAGGAGATAGAAACTGATACCAAGAAATGGAAAGATATCCCATGCTCATGGATTGGAAGAATAAATATCATCAAAATGAACATTCTCCCCAGAGCCATATACAAATTTAATGCAATACCCATCAAAGTTCCACCAAGCTTCTTTAAGAGAATAGAACAAACACTACAATCATTTATCTGGAACCTGAAAACACCTAGAATTGCCAAAACCATCTTGAGGAAAAGAAACAGAAATGGAGGCATCACACTCCCAGACCTTAAACTATATTATAAAGCCATCATCATCAAAACAGCATGGTACTGGAACAAAAATAGGCACACAGACCAGTGGAACAGAATTGAAAGCCCAGAAGTAAATCCCAACACCTATGGGCATCTAATCTTTGATAAGGGGGCCCAAAGGATTAAATGGAAGAAGGAGGCTCTCTTCAATAAATGGTGCTGGGAAAACTGGGTTGAAACATGCAGAAGAATGAAATTGAACTACTTTATCTCACCAGAAACAAAAATCAACTCCAAATGGATCAAAGACCTAGATGTCAGACCAGAAACAATCAAATACTTAGAGGAAAACATTGGTAAAACACTTTCCCATCTACACCTCAAGGATATCTTCGATGAATCAAACCCAATTGCAAGGAAGACCAAAGCAGAAACAAACCAATGGGACTACATCAAATTGAAAAGCTTCTGCACATCCAAAGAAACTATTAAACAAACAGAGAGACCCCTCACAGAATGGGAGAAGATCTTTACATGCCAGACATCAGACAAGAAACTAATCACCAAAATATATAAAGAGCTCAGCAAACTTAGCCACAAAAAAGCAAATGACCCCATCCAAAAATGGGCAGAGGAAATGAACAAAACACTCACCACAGAGGAGATCCAAAAGGCTAACAAACATATGAAAAACTGCTCTAGGTCACTGATTGTCAGAGAAATGCAAATTAAGACAACACTAAGATACCACCTCACTCCTGTAAGAATGGCATACATCAAAAAGGACAGCAGCAACAAATGCTGGAGAGGATGTGGGGACAGAGGAACCCTTTTACATTGCTGGTGGGAATGTAAATTGGTACAGCCTCTGTGGAGAGCAGTCTGGAAAACCCTCAGAAGGCTAGACATGGACCTTCCATATGACCCAATAATTCCTCTCCTGGGGTTATACCCCAAGGACTCCATAACACCCAACCAAAAAGAGGTGTGTACTCCTATGTTCATAGCAGCACAATTCATAATAGCTAAAACCTGGAAGCAACCCAGGTGCCCAACAACAGATGAATGGCTGAGAAAGCTGTGGTATATATACACAATGGAATACTATGCAGCTATCAAGAACAATGAACTCACCTTCTCTGACCCATCTTGGACAGAGCTAGAAGGAATTATGTTAAGTGGACTAAGTCAGAAAGTTAAAGATGAGTATGGGATGATCCCACTCATCAACAGAAGCTGACTTAGAAGATTTGAAAGGGAAACTAAAAGCAGGACCTGATCAAATTGTAAGTAGGGCACCAAAGTAAAAACCCAGTGGTGAGGAGTAGACATGTAGCTTCCTGGGCCAGTGGGGGGTGGGAATGGGCGGGAGGGATGGGTCACGGTCCTTTGGTGATGGGAATGGTGTTTATGTACACTCCTAGCAAAATGTAGTCATATAAATCAGTAGTTAATTAATATGAGAGGGGGAAATCAATTGTATGTCTCAAAGGTTCTCAAAAGACAAACTGAATCTTTTTAATAGATAGGCTACGTATTTGATATGCGGACTCTCTCAAAAGCCTAGACCAAGTAGATTAGAAGCTTCCAATAGCACAGCTATATACAAGATACTGGGTACTGTACAGCAAACCATAACAAAGGGACTTTTCAAAGTTAACCCAATTAACAAATAATGTGTGGGTAATATTAACTATTGATTGTCTTTTTGAACCCTAAGACAGCAGGAACCTCACATCTTCACTATAGAGCCCCTACTTCCCCCAGTCCTGGCACCCTTGGATAGGGCTCACTTTCCCGTATGCTTCTCCCATTCCATACCAAATAATATTGCATCCGCCGATCACAACCTAACCAAAGCAACGATTGCCATCTCAACATGCTTCACCTCAGAGTGTATCCAGAGACTTCACGTGTGGAGTGACAACCCTTCAGCTTCATTACTCGGGTGAGACCTTTCCTTTTATAGTACACTCTAATTTCATCTCAGGTAGTTCACTTTCTAACAAAGTCCCACAACCTAGACATATACCAGTTTCTGTGAGAGAGAGCGTATGTGCACACGTATCCATAAACTACTGCAAAATATATACCTGAAAGCAGCATTACACTAGAGTTTGCAGTGAGTACCTCCCCAACACTTCCTCTCCACTATTCCAATCTTGGGATCCATGTTTGCTCAACAAATTGATTGGCTTTGTATGTTAACTCTCTTTTCAATCACCAGGTTCCAGATGCCACCAGGATGCTGGCTAGGCTTCCCTGGATTGAGGACCCCACCAATGTGTCCTGGAGCTCAGCTTCCCCAGAGACACACCTGACTAGGGAAAGAGAGAGGCAGACTGGGAGTATGGACCGACCAGTCAACACCCATGTTCAGCAGGGAAGCAATTACAGAAGCCAGACCTTCTACCTTCTGCAACCCTCAACGACCCTGGGTCCATGCTCCCAGAGGGCTAGAGAATGGGAAGGCTATCATGGGAGAGGGTGGGTTATGGGGATTGGGTGGTGGGAATTGTGTGGAGTTGTACCCCTCCTACCTTATGCCTTTGTTCACTAATCCTTTCTTAAATTAAAAATTTAAATAAATAAAAAAAAAAAAAAAAAAAAAAAAGAAAAATATATATAAAAAGAAAGAAACTACTGAGGAGCTACAAATACAGAAGAAGCATGGGTACTGATGAGATTTTCACCATAGGACAGTTACTGCGCATCAGGATGTAGTAGGCATGGGAGAAAAGAGAAGATACAGAGAAATACTGGATGCTTCTGCATCAGAATTTTCCTCACCAAAGTAGGGGAAGTCAAAGAGCAGGATGGGAAGAGATAAACAAGGCCAAGACATCACAGAAAAGTACTGAAGACAAAATGCCCAGGCACAACCAGAAATATGTGTATGATAGCCAGGAAAGACATTGCTTTGGGGACCTGAGTTTTAAAGAGAGATGAAGAAAGTGTATGGTCAAAAGTTGTCAATGGCTCATAAAGTTCTCCTCCAAAGGAGCCCACTAGGAGTCAACCTAAATTTCAGGGGAAGGTCATTAATGATCACTGAGAGTGGAATGGTGAGAGACTCTCCCTTTCAGGAGAAACAGAAGTTTTGAAACTGGAGAGTTAACAGATCTTTCTGGGGCTTGGTGCCTACACTACAAATCCACTGCTCCTGGAGGTCATTTCCTCCATTTTGTTGTCCATGTTGTTATTGCTGTTGTTGTTGGATAGGACAGAGAGAAATGGAGAGAGATGGGGAAGGAAGAGAGGGGGAAAGATAGATACCTGCAGACCTGCTTTACCACTTGTGAAGCGACCCTCTTCTCCCTACAGGTGGAGAGCCAGGGGCTCAAACCAGGAGCCTTACACTGGTCCTTGGATTTTACTCGATGTGCACTTAACTCGCTGCACTATCGCCCGGACCCCAGATCTTTCCTTTTAAAAAGCTGGGAAATGAGAGATTGGAGAGTAAGTGGAAGAAAGCTGATTTTTTCCCTTAGTGTTGGAGAAGAGATTCAGGCATCTTTATATTCTAAAGTGATATAGCAATGGGATTGATTTCTACAAGTAGAAGTTGTTTGATTAACATGCACCTCTGAGTGATAGAAGAATTAAGACACAAAGACCGAAGGTCAGGGGGTAAGCTGAAAAAAGCTACAAAAAAAAAAAAAAAGAAGGGGTAGGGGTAAACTTCTATTTCCACTTAGCCATAACCAGTCAGCCATGTCATCTGCAGAACTGGTGGTTGATGAGGGTCATGTCAATAAATAGAACAAAGTGAAGGAGAAGGAGACATGGACCAATGCATGTGCAGTGATCTGGAAACACTTCAACACAGTTTAGGTGACTTGCTAACTATAAATCAAGAAATACTTTTTTTTTTTTTGAGGGCAGATGACAGAAATGGTATCAGCCTTTAAGAACCAGAACTGCCTTAGCACATGATTATAAAGCTCTACTTTTAATGAAGTTTCAGCTCTCCAATAATAATTAGGTTAAGTATCATCGTAACTGTTACATGTTTTATACCTCATTTTTACAGAAGAACTACGTTCATATTCATTTGAAAGAAAAACTCCATGGTACAGCATGGAGTATGTTCTTAGAGTTCAGATTCTAAATCTTGCTGAAATAATTTTCTAATGTAATAACATAAGAACTATTGGTATACACCTTTAAAAAATGCAAAATGAATAAAATTATTTGGTAGAGATCCATATATAGTTCTCAAAAGTTCACATGTATAATGAGAAGTGAATGAAAGTACTTTGATTAGTAATTCTCAGTCACAAAGATTATGTGTTGTCCCATATTTATAAGTAATTAGACTGTGGTCTAACAGTTGGAAATATTTTTTTACTTTGTGAATGTCTATTGAATAATTTACTCTCTCCATCTCCTCCTAATCAATGGAAAGCATATATTTTAGCTACTTTACCTATGCCACTGCATGATAAGGTATCTAACAGTTACTGAATGTCTAGATGTCATCATTGTTGTAGGTAATTTTGCTAGCATCATGTTAGTGCTTCTAACAACCATATAATATAAGTACTACTATCAGTATAAGATTGTGAGGGCAAGGGTATTTTTTTCTGTCATAATTACTATGTTAAAGGGACCACAAATTGTCAAAGGACAGAGCTAAAAACCATCATATTACTTGGACATATGTATAAGCCAAAAGTTAGAAATATGGTTCTCTGAAGAGATGACAGTTCCAACCTGCTGATATTCTGATGGAAAAGCTATGTCCAGAGACACATCCTCATCAAATATTAGAAACAACCAGTTCAAGGCACACAACTCCAAGGTCTATGAAGTTCAACTTCCTGTTTCCAGAAGAATGGAGTTAAGGGGATAGATAAAAAAAAAAAAAATCCACCCTCTGTGGAAAACAATCTAGAGATTCATCAGAACACTAAAAATGGACCTAATCTATGACCTAGCAATTCTTCTCCTGGAGATATATGTGAAGGAAACAAAGATACCTATCCGAAGAGAGTTATAAACACTTATGTTGTTGATAGAAGCAAAACTTGTTATAGTCCAAACTTGGAAGCAACCCAGATGCCCCAAGACAGATGTGTAAATAAGAAATTTATGATAATATACACAATAGAATACTACGCGGCCATTTAAAATGATGAAGTTATCTCCTTTGTCCTATCTTGGACAGGCCTTGACATTATCATGTTGACTGAGGCAACCCAGAAAAAGAAGAGTGAATACCGGATGATCTCATTTATATAAGGTGGAAATTAAGAAGCCAGGATAGTGAAGGGAAACATAACATGGAACTTGGATTGGGTATGGTGTATTTCACCAAAACAAAGAACTCTGTGGAAGAAGGAAGGGAATGGGATAGAGTAGTGCTGGAGTCCTTGGGCATGATGATGAATAAAGGACCAAATTTGGAGAAGAGAGAATCTTGTAGTGGCCAATCCTGAAGAAACCAGAGGTTGTACTTATGTGTCAACAACTATACTGTAATACTATACCATCAATCCCCAATAAAGTGTGGGGGGGGCACATAATCATACACAAAAGACTGAACCAGCAAAATAGTTCACTTGGATAGTATGCTGCTTCACCATGAGTAGAACTCAGGCTCAAGACTTGCCCCCACTGCATTAAAGGAAGTTTCAGTAATATGGTCTCTGTCTCTCTCTCTCTATCAAAATAGAAAGAAAGAGAGAGAAATAGATAGAAAGAGAGATATATAAAGAGAGGAACAAGCAAAAGAAAAAGAGAGAGGGAGGGAGGGAGAAAAAAGAAAAAGAAATGAAAAGAAAAAATTGTTGTGTTGCCTCAACAAATATAAACTAAGCATTGTAGGCATGTTGGTCTCCAAGCCTATTTTTGTAGTATTTCCCAACAAATGTACTATAACTTCCCTTAGATCTCTATGCTAGGTCAACATTTCTGGACCAATTATCTTAGAGTAACCTGAAGAAGACTTTTCCCAGGCTTCAGTCCTTCCTGTACTCAAGTCTTCAGTTTACTTCTTAAAAATTTGCCTAAGGTCAAGTTTGCTCAGTTTTGAGAACATAACTATTACTGCTCTGCTGCATACAATGTCTGACAAAAATATTCAGTAAACAATATTCCACATGACAAAGCAGGAAGCTAAACCATAAGGATGTTAAATAACTTGTCTTATTCCCTAAGGCTGGGTTACAAATAAAATGAGCAAATATAGGATAAGTACTTGAATATGTCAGTGATAAGAGCAAAATGATGTTGATTTATGTTCACTGTTAATTATCCCAATATTCATAACAACATTAGAACACTTAGTAACACTGTCCAAGAACTGACCCAGGAACAAAGAAGAAGACCTTGTCTGGTCCAGAGAAGACATAAAAATAAAATAAACAATAATTTACTAGTGAAAGCAAATTACCTGAACATGAATTTGGTGGTACACATGCAAGCTCAAGGGTCAAAATGTTTTCAAATAGATATTGGGTGCTTAGTTGAGTGTTTACTGTAATAAGGCAGGCATAGATAACATAGTGGTTATGCCAAGAGACTCTCAAGCCTGAGGCTCCACAATCCCAGGTTCATTTCCCCTGACCACCATAAGCCAGAGCTGAGCAGTGCTCTGGTAAAAAAAGAAAGAAAGAAAGAAAGAAAGAAAGAAAGAAAGAAAGAAAGAAAGAAAGAAAGAAAGAAAGAAAGAAAGAAAGAAAACAAGATTATTTGCTACCATAAAGGTAAAAATGAAATCAAGTCATATAGTCAATATTCACTCAGTGAGTATGTATAAAGCTCTAGCAAGGTACTCTGATAAATGTTTGGAATCTCCCGTATAGGCACAACTTAAGAAATGGGGACAGAAAAAGGAAACAGTAAAACTTGCACTGGGGATTGGTGTATTGCACCACAGCAAAGGCCTCTGAGGAGTGATGGCAGGGAGGTGGTGGGGGGTCAGTTTGGGGTCCTGGGGCAATATGGTAGAGGGAGACTTAAATTGGGAGTCAGAGTGTTTTGTAGACATTTATCATGAGGAGGTGAGAAATTATACCCATGTATCAACAATGGTACTGTAAGTCATTAACCCTCACCCAAATAAAATTATTTTAAAAAATTGTAAAAAGTAAAAAAAGGATAGACTCTGGCCTCATGGAAGGTGCTGTCTGGGAAGGGAAAGAACATTAATATATGCCTTGATTTTTTTTTTTCTTCCAGGGTTATGTTGGGACTCGGTGCCTGCACTATGAATCCACTGCTCCTGTGATAGGACAGAGAGAAATTGAGAGGGGAGGGGGGAAGATACAGATGGAGATAGGAAGACAGATACCTGCAGATCTGCTTTACTGCTTGTGAGGTGAACCCCACTGCAGGAGGGGATGCCTTGATTTTTTTAAATTTATTTTATTTATTTATTTTATTCCCTTTTGTTGCCCTTGTTGTTTTATTGTTGTAGTTATTATTGTTGTTGTCGTTGTTGGATAGGACAGAGAGAAATGGAGAGAGGAGGGGAAGACAGAGAGGAGGAGAGAAAGATAGACACCTGCAGACCTGCTTCACCGCCTGTGAAGCGACTCCCCTGCAGGTGGGGAGCCGGGGTTCGAACCGGGATCCTTATGCCCGTCCTTGTGCTTTGCGCCACCTGCGCTTAACCCGCTGCGCTACAGCCCGACTCCCGCCTTGATTTTTTTATAATGCTGAAGGGAAAGTTGTATAGAACTATGACTGCTTCATGAGAAATCTATACAAATAACTCAGTGACAAACTAAAAAATAAAGTAAAAAGTGTGATTAAAGGAAAATTCAATAAGAACACAGTATATATTAGAGAAAATTGAAATGAGAAGAATTACTAGTAATATTTGGGAAAATATCAGAAAAGGCTATAGGAATACTTAATAAAACTGATCTAGCATTGCAAAATAAGCAGTAATATTACATATGCGCCAAATGAAACATTTCTATTGAACATGAAACAAACAAAAAAAACTGATAATGATTAAATTGGTTAGATAAAAGGATAATTGTCAAGATGCATCCTACTTTTAAACACAGATGATGACAAAATGGGCAAAGTCTGCAATGCAAGCCATGGAGAAACCCCAAGGGAAAACATTAGCACATTAATAATGTATTTTATTGTGTGGCAACGAGACACGCAAAAGCTCTTAATTCAGCATTGAGATAATGATATTTTAGCATCTCAAAGACACAGCTTGGATATAGGCCCAATCTGCTTTCACTGACTCCTCAGAGACTTTCCAAAGTTGATGTGCATGATAACATGATCTCTATAGAGCCCTTTGACCTCTGTGGTCTCAGGGTGCCTGCCTTAGGAACAGGGTAATGATCTCTCTCACAGAGAAGGGAGTAATAACCAGCATTTACAGATAACCCCAAAGTGTTTCAGAGTGAAGGATGCTTTTATAGGTGCGTGTGGCTATTATAATAATTAACCAACAGAGAATATCTTGCTTGCAGGATGCTGTGTTCTATCACAACCTATGAATTAGTACTATTAATCTGAGGGCCTGTGATTCCAGAGCATGTTTACATTTATTTGTTAGGGCTAAAGCAGCCATGACTTTCTACTATATAATTCACTGTCTGTTTTCAAGTCTGGGCCCTGCTACCTCTGATGAAGATTCAAGGAGATACATGTCCTTGAAACCAACAGCCTAAAATTGACAAAAGAATCACCCTTTGCAGTCATCTATTTTACCAGAGCTGGGGCTTGCTTTTTCAGAAGATTAGGCACTTTTTAAATGTGAAAAGGAAAGAAGGTGTAATTACTGCAATCACCACTACATCATTACAGTGATGAGCATTTTGATAGCTGTCTTTCTCAGCTTCACTTAAAGGTACAAGTAACATTCTCTGCGTTTTGCTTCTCCAGTCCTTTCTCCTTCTGACATCTTTCTGTCTTTTTATTTTGTGTGATATAGATATATAAATTGCTGATGAGGGAAGTGTTGATTTATAAGACTGGTTCTCTTGTGTACACAACTTCACATCTCCTCATGAGCATGAGACAGTAGAGAGAGAGAGAGACTGACAGGATGGATGTCCCCTCAAATCAAGCCTTCCCAAGCTCAACCACATCCTCACAGTTTCCCCACATTTCTCCTTATTTTAGAGCCCAAGGATTTGCTGCAATGGACCCCATCTAATTATGTTTGCTTCCGTATTTTATCTTTTTATTCAATCCCTCCTGTGAGGGAGTCGGGCGGTAGCACAGCGGACTAAGCGTACATGGCACAAAGCCCAAGGACCAGCTTAAGGATCCCGGTTTGAGCCCCCAGCTCCCCACCTGCTGGAGGGTTGCTTCACAGGCGGTGAAGCAGTCTGCAAGTGTCTATCTTTCTCTCTCCCTCTCTGTCTTCCCCTCCTCTCTCCATTTCTCTCTGTCCTATCCAACAACGACGACATCAGTATTAACTACAACAATAAAACAACAAGGGCAACAAAAGGGAATAAGTAAATATTAAAAACAAAACTCTCCTGTGAGTGAGTCTATCTGGTATTTGTTCTCCTCCTGGCTCATTTTACTAAATACGATTCCTTCAAGTTTCATCCAATTTGCAGTAAAATGGAAACTCTCATCATGTTTCTCTCTCTTTGGTCTCCTTTTTTAAAAATTGTATTTATTTATTTTTAATTTATTATTTTTATGTGATTTACACCCACCACTCCCATCATCAAAGGTCTGTGTCCCTATTCCCACCTCCATAGATAACCACTCTAGTTCTCTCACAGTCTTGAAAATGGGCTGATTTTTTTCACATTTGTATATTCGCTTGTCTATATACCATATAGGAGTGAAGCCATTTTGTAGTTATCCTTCACGTTTGTATTTGTTTCATTGAGCATAATCTTCAATTCCATCTACTTTCTTCCAAAGGACACAATACCATCCTCTTTTTATGACCACATAGTACTATCTTGAGTAAATATCCCATGACTTTTTTTTATCCCGTCACCTGCTGAATGGCATTTTGGTTGTTTCCAGGCTTTTGCTACTGTGAATAAAGCCTCTATAAACATGGGGGTGCATATACCCCTTCCATATTTTCCATTATTTAATATTTTGAGTAATCTCCAGACGAATCCTGACAGGGAATAGTCCGATTTTTATTTAAAATTGTATCAGGGAATAATAAGCTCAAGTTCCTTTATTTAAAAAAATTATATTTTATTTTTTTCCCTTTTGTTGCCCTTGTTGTTTTCTATTGTTGTAGTTACTATTGTTGCTGTTACTGATGTGTTGTTGTTAGATAGGACAGAGAGAAATGGAGAGAGCAGGGAAAGACAGAGAGGGGGACAGAAAGACAGACATCTACAGACCTGCTTCACCGCCTGTGAAGTGACTCCCCTGCGTGGGGAGCTAGGGCCTCAAACCGGTATCCTTTTGCTAGTCCTTGCACTTCTCACCATGTGCACTTGACCTGCTGCACTATGGCTCGACTCCCTCAAGTTCCTTTTTTAAAAAAGGTTTTATTTATTTATTACTGAGATATAGGAGGAAAGAGAGAGAGAGAGAGAGAGAGAGAGAGAGAGAGAGGAAGAACCAGGCATCATGGTAGTACATTTGCTACTGGGGACTGAACTCGAAATCTCATGCTAGAGAGTCCAATGCCACCTCTTGGACCACTAAGATCAAGTTCTTGAAATGCTTCTCCAATTGTTTCCAGAACATGATTTATTATTTTGCATTCTGAGAGACAGACACAAAAACACCACTTCACGACCCTTGGAATTCTATTCATTTATCCTTTGTGTTCCCATGTGGTGTTGGGATTGAATGCAGGGTCTCCTGAGGAAATGCATTAGCCCTAGCCACTGAACCCATGCAAGGATCCTAGCTTGAGGCCCGGGCTCCCCACTTGTGGGGGAGGGGAGTTTGCTTCACAAATGGTAAAGCAGGTCTATAGGTGTCTTTATTTAAAGACGGGTGCGTGCTGTCTTTGTTGATCTCACAGCAGCCTATGACACGGTCTGGCATCGTGGTCTCCTAGTAAAGATCTCAAGATGCCTGCCTCCATGGGTGGCCAACACTATATCGTTTCTTCTCCAAAACAGAAGATTCCGGGTGCATCTGGGTGACAAGTCTAGCAGATGGAGACTTGTCTCAAGTGGCCTCCCCCAGGGCTCTGTTCTGGCTCCTACGCTATTTAATATTTACATCAATGACCTCCCAGAAACTTCTTCAAGGAAGTTCATCTACGTCGATGACATCTGCTGTGCAACTCAGGCATCCAAGTTCGACATCCTCGAGGAAACACTCACGAAAGAGTCTCTGATATCTGATTGCTGTAAAAAATGGCGACTAATCCCTAGCACTGCAAAAATGGTATCATCTGTTTTCCATCTACACCATGCCTCGGCCTCACATGAGCTTAATGTGCAGCTTGACAATACGAGAATCCGGCATGAAGCCCAGCCAGTCTATCTTGGCGTTACTCTCGATCGCACTCTGTCATTTCACGAACATCTCATAAAAACTGCAGCGAAGGTGGGCGCGAGGAATCACATCATTGCAAGACTGGCCAGCTCCTCATGGGGCGCGAGCGCTTCCACACTACGATCATCCTCTCTGGCATTATGCTATTCCACTGCAGAATACTGTGCCCCAGTATGGTTCCGTAGCCCCCATGCCCACTTGGTCGATTCCAAATGATATTCCTCCATGAGGATAATTTCTGGAACCATCCATTCCACCCCGGTTCCATGGCTGCCAGTTCTCAGCAACATCGCTCCGCCAGATATTCGTCGGGATGCGGCATCATCTAAGTTCATTTCCCACGTCTACGCTCGACCGGACCTGCCAATATACGCGGATATCTTCGCCCACCCTGTCCAATGCTTGATGTCTCGTCACCCAATCTGGTCCCCTACGCCTACACTGAACTTCTCTGTTCCAGTCTCTTGGAAACAGAGTTGGCAGTCAGCTGAGGTAAAGAACAAACACCTCATCACAGACCCCTGCAAGCGTCAACCCGGCTTTGACCTAGCACGTCATGATTGGGCCCTCCTCAATCGCTATCGAACAGGCCATGGCCGGTGCGCCGCTATGTTCCATCGCTGGGGAGCCAGAGACGACCCGAACTGCCCCTGCGGCTCCAGACAGACTATGACCCACGTAGTCAATGACTGCCACCTCTCCAGATTCAAAGGAGGTCTCGAAACTTTACATCAGGCTCAACCTGACGCTGTTGACTGGCTACGGAAGAAGGGCAAACGCTAGAAGAAGAAGTGCAGGCACTGAGCCCCAGCAATAACTCTAGAGGCAAAAAAGAAAGAAAGAAGAAAGAAAGAAAGAAAGAAAGAAAGAAAGAAAGAAAGAAAGAAAGAAAGATCCAAGTACCAAATAGCCCCAGCAATTACACACTTGGGCATTTATTCTAGATAAATAGAAACTTTATATAATATTCACAAACAAAAAAAAAATCTTTACACAAATGTTGGTAGTGGTTTCATTGTTCATAGTAAAAATCTGGAAACAAGTCAGATATCTTTCACTGGGGAAAGTGAATCGAAACTATGGCATGTTTATATAATTAAATACTACTCAGAAAACAAAAGCTAGTACCTATGGGTTACATATGTATAATTCCACTTATAGAAGATGTTGGAAATGACAACATTATAGAAATTGAATCTGAAGAACAGATGAGTGATATCTAGGTGGTAAGGTAAGGACAAGATGAAAGAAGTGGTGAGAATATCTCTAGCTTCCATGTGTCATGGTGAACATTCTGGTTATAATACTGTATAAGATGCTATGATTGGTGACATTTCATTCATATATATATATATGTATATATATATATATCCTATTATTTATCAGATCTGCATAAAACAAATAAGTTTCTTTTAAAAAGTCTAATGAATCAGCAGCTTTCAAAGATTATGTGTTACATAGAAATTGCCCTTAACTGAAAAAAAAATGTATTTTGCTATAATTTTAGTGATGAGAAATTTAACAAAATTAAATAAATACAACTTAGAGAAACTTGAATATAGGCTGAGCGTCACAGATATATATATATATATATCTGTATACACATATGCATATATTACACAGATATTTGTGCTAAACCTTACCAACTGGTGTATAAAATATGATAAGTAGTAGTACAGGGCAAGGTAGATATGTATTTATTTATTTTTAAATTTAAATTTTTCTTTATTGCCACAAAGTTATTTCTGGGGCTTGACACCTGTACTGCAATTCCACCAGTCCTAGTGGTCCATTATTTTTCCTTCCCTTTTTTTTTTCTTTTCTTTGTATTGGATAAGACAGAATTTGAGCAGAAAGGGGAAGATAGATGGAGGCAAACGGACACCTAAAGCATTGTTTCAGCACTCGACGCTTCTCTACTGAAGGTGGGGACAGGAGACTTGAACACACATGGTAATATGTAAGTTCTAGCAGCCCCAAGATAGGTATTTTTATTCATTATAGTTCAGTGTCTTCTAGTCTTTTACAATTATAATCTGCACTTCTAATCAACAAATAAAATAAAGCTTTAGCCATGATAATTCATTTAACTCCTACTTCAAAACATCAGATCTTTTCCAGTAGGGTCTCAGAAGAAATGATAATCATTTACAAATTTGAATCTGATATTAAGTAAATTATTCTTTTATACTCCACAAACTGATCACGTTTAGTAATTAATAGGCTAATTTAATAGCATCTTCAAGTCAGTAATACTAATTAAAATGAAGACATAAAATGACCTTCTGCAAAGGAATGATCTATTAATTTGCCCACAAATGAGCACTTGCAATTGTTTTTTATCAATACCAGGAAGATGGTTAGAATTAATGCTAAACCTCTAAGCATTCAGCCATTATTAAGAACACTCAGGATCACTAAAACACGCATACTTTTTAAGGCCAGACCTGTATGTTCCTTTAAATTACATGACCTTTCAGGCAGAGAGTGATTTGGGGGCCTTTACAGGTTTGGTCTGAATAACTGGCAACTTTCACTACTTTAATCATTGACCAAAAGCTTTGGGAAATGTCAGCCTTTCCTATAAGATTGTTTTAATATGTTAATAAGACCAGCTTTCTTTGCTGAGAAGAAGGCTGGGCGCACTTGGCAGGAAGGGAATGTGGAAATGGAAGGGGATGAATCAAACTTTATTTTTTACTTGTAGGAGAAAAATGCAGTTCTTTCCTCTCTGCCTTTCTTCTTGCAGTACATCTCACACGACTGGTAGTTATCAGCTTACTAAAAACAACACTTGCAAGGCAAACACAGTTGCACTATATGGTAAGTGCTGGGGCTAAACTATATGAAGTGAATATAAACTATATGTTATATTTATTACAAGATAAAATTTTCTTTTTTTTTAAATTTTTATTTATTTTTTCCCTTTTGTTGCCCTTGTTGTTTTATTGTTGTAGTTATTATTGTTGTTGTTGTATAGGACAGAGAGAAATGGAGAGAGGGAGGGGAAGACAGAGAGGAGGAGAGAAAGATAGACACCTGCAGACCTGCTTCACCACCTGTGAAGTGACTCCCCTGCAGGTGGGGAGCCAGGGTTCGAACTGGATCCTTATGCTGGTCTTTGTGCTTTGCGCCACCTGCGCTTAGCCCGCTGTGCTACAGCCCGACTCCCAAAATTTTCTTATAATTAAGTCCTTTGCACATACTCAATTGGGCACCTTTTAAGTTGTTCAAAAAAGTCATTGCTAATATACATTTGTATATAACATTATGCAAATATTCTTTTCAGTTTTAGTCCTTGATTAAATTTATTTATTTATTTTTGCCTCCAGGGTAATCACTGGGGCTCAGCGCCTGCACTATGAATCCATTGCTCCGGGAAGCAATTTTTCCCATTTTGTTGCCCTTGTTGTTGTTATAGCTGTTGTTGTTGTTGGATAGGACAGAAAGAAATGGAGAGAGGAGGGGAAGACAGAGAGGGGGAGAGAAAGACAGACACCTCCAGACCTGCTTCACCGCTTGTGAAACGACTCCCTTGCAGGTGGGGAGTCAGGGGCTTGAACCGGGATCCTTATGACAGTCCTTGCGTTTGGTGCCATGTGCGCTTAACCCGCCCACTGCTACCTGACCTTCTAAGTCGTTTTCTTTCTAAAAGTTGTTGACTGTGTTATTCTGCGCATCTTTCAGGCTTTTCACTACCATGACAATAGTTAGGAAACTCCTTCAAACCACTGGGATAGGCGGGTGTAGACAGCATAATGGTTATGCAAAGAGACTCTCGTGCTTTAGGCTCCAAAGTCCCAGGTTCAATCCCCTGCACCATCCTTGCCAGAACTAAGCAGGGCTCTAGTAAAATCAATCAATAAATAAATAAATAAAGTTTACTGGGGATCCAGCAGGATGCTTATGCAAAGTGACTTCCTTTCGTAACACCTTTAAATCCCAGGTTCAACCCCCAGCACCACCATATGCCATGGCTTCTCAGCAGTGCTCTGGAGGAAAATAAAAAAACACTGGCATAATGTTTTTCTATGTTTTTACTACTGTCTGATTGTGTAGGCAATGATATTCTGTCCCATTAATATAAGTGAAAATCTAAGTGATTAATATGAGACCCTACAAGTAGAACTGTGCTGAGGTAAGACAGGATATGCGTCAGGTGGGTACACTTTAGCAAAGGCAGTGGGTGACTCTTCCATGAAGCCTTCACAGCAGTATCTTCACCTGCAGTGTTTATTTGCATAGTCACTATAGGCTTCTCAAATTTGCAATCTAAGGTCTACAAACACCTGGCTGAGCCCACATGTTACTATGTGCAAGGACAGGGGACCCAACTGCAGCTGGAAAACTTAAAGGAGTGGTGAAATAGTGCTACAGGTATCTCCCTTTCTCTCTCCCTCTCTATCTCCTCCTTCCCTCTCAATTTCTGTCTCTATCCAATAAAGCAGTACAATACAATAAAACAACATTTATGAAAACGTTACCAGAAGCTCAGAATTATACAGCAGCACTTCTTTAGGAGAAAAACATATGATACTTTTCTCTTTCCCTAATGAAGAGAAAGCAACACAAAGTGAGTAAATAAAAAGAGAGGCCGTAACACCTGATTGGCCTGTGCAAGAGAGGCAATCATAACAACAAATTATGCCTGTCTTTAGAAAACAGCTGCATGGGAGAGTCACTTTGAGCCTGCTTAACTTTTTGAAACATGCTCCTCCCCTCTCTCACCGATAGCTGAGGCAGATACTGGACCCTGTAGTGGCAGAAAAGAAACCTCAACTTCTCTGGATTCCTCTCAGGCTAGTCTAGCAATTGAATTGATACAGACAGATTAGTAGGTGCAAATAACTTGAATTACATAGGTATGAAGAATGTGTTGTGGGTTTAGCGGGAAAGCAATTACAGAAGCCAGATCTTCCACCTTCTGCATCCCACAATGATCTTGGGTCCATACTCCCAGAGTGTTAAAGAATAGGAAAGCTATCAGGGGAAGGGATGGGTTACGGAGGTCAGGTGGTGAGAATTGTGTGAAGTTGTACCCCTCTTATCCTATGGTTTTGTTAATGTTTCCTTTTTATAAATAAAAGTTAAAAAAAAAGAAAACTGATTTGTGTAAAGAATCACAGGCTTTTTCCAATTAGCAAAGTTAAAACTTTGTTGTATTGCACCAAAGCAAAGGACTATGGGAAAGAAGAGCAGGGGGAAGGATGGGGGGTAGGGGCAGTGTGCTTAAGGGTCTAGATGCCTGATGATGGAAAAGAATCTAAACTGGGGTGTGACAGTGTTTTGCAGACACCTATCATGGGGAGATGAGAAATTGTACCCATGTGTCAACAACATAATGTCAACCGTTACAATGCCCCCATAACATGATTTAAAGAGAGACAGAGTAGTAGCAGACTTTTTTTTTTTTTGCCTCCAGGGTTATTACTGGGTCTCAGTGCTGACACTCTGAATCCACTGCTCTTGAAAGTCATTTTTTTAAATTGGATGGGACAGAGAGAAATTGAGAGTGGAGGAGGGAGAGAGAGAGGGAGAGAGAAAGATAAACACCTACAGACCTGCTTCACTGCTCTGGAAGCATCCCCTCTGCAGTGGGGGAGCCCAGGGCTCAAACCTGGATTCTTGTACTTACTACGATGTGCACTTAATTGTGCACACTCCGCTCCAGATGAAGACATTTTTAAAGCCTTAGAAGTGCACTTTGTGTTACACATGGTTTCAGTCTTCTCAGCAACGCTCTAATACAAGTATGGCAAAGACAGAATTAGAGCTCTCTTACATCCGACCTCAATCAGTACTGCTTTCCTACTGTACCTTAACTCTGATTAGACTCACTTTCTATTACCACCACCATAGTCCAAGCCACCATAATTTCTGTCGGGCATTAAACCAGCTCCTCCTGCTCCATACTGCATTGCTGATAGTATGGCCTATTTACATAATCATTGTTTTGCCTGATGTATCTTCTTTCTACCTCAAGACCTGCCCTGTCTACAGGGGATATTAATCCCACCAGTTAAAACCATTACAATAGTTGCTAAGGATGCTTCCACCTTCCCAGCATGCCTTTTGCCTCTCTCCAACTCCTTTCCTAGCCATCTCCGTTCCCAACTTGCCACTTTCAGTTTTATCCCATAAAACCCACTTCTGTTCCTGGTTTTGTTCTTTTTTCTCTCCCGTCCTTACCTGGCGAAGGGTTGGCGTGTAAAGCGGGAGGCAGCCATTGCTGTTTGGTGCCATGTGGCCTAACCCACTGCACTCACGCCCAACTCTGGAATGCTCCAGTGTGAATAAAGAATTGTATTACCACGCCACCACGAGCTTGGTTCCTGGCCTTTCTCCCGCTCGCAACACTAGCCCAGCAAACTTCTTTCTTTCTCCCTTCCTTTCTTCCTTCCTCCCTTCCTTCCTTCCTTCCTTCCTTCCTTTCTTTCTTTCTTTCTTTCTTTCTTTCTTTCTTTCTTTCTTTCTTTCTTTCTTTCTTTCTTTCTAAAAAGGAGACATTAACAAAACCATAGGATAAGAGGGGTACAACTCCACACAATTCCCACCATCAGCTCGCTGTATCCCATCCCCTCCCCTGAGAACTTTCCTAGTCTTTAACCCTCTGGGAGTATGGAACCAAGATCATTGTGGGGTGCAGAAGGTGGAAGGTCTGGCTTCTGTAATTGCTTCCCTGTTGAACATGGGCGTTGACAGGTTGATCCATACTCCCAGCCTGTCTCTCTCTTTCCCTAGTGGGGTGGGGCTCTGGGGAAGCAGAGTTCCAGGACACATTGGCCGCCATAATTTCTTAGCTGAACATGATCATCTCTCTGGGTTCTCCTATGTCTACTCTTGTCCTGTCAGGCACAGCATTAATGTTTGATCCTGCCATCCTATGCTCAAATGTCAGTTGAATTCCAAATGTAATTTTGGCCAAATACAAAGTCATACAATGGGTTATGCGGTTCCTGCAGAATTTCGCCAGTGCCTGACATCCAGCCGCCCAGCATGCTCTCTTCATTGTTGCTCAGGCAAAAATACACAACACAACACAGCACAAACTCATGTTCTTGTGCTCTCTTCACACGCTCCTTTCCTGGGGTCCTGAAATTTCCACACACTTCTGCCAAGACTTGCTCCTTTCTGTCACTTGAGACTTTTAACTCCACCCATTCCCATCAAGTCATTTTCTATCCTCCTAGCCTGTCATTTTGGAGCCTCAGGCAGTCTCTTTACATAGCCATTATGCTATCTACCCCTGCCCATGTCCTGCCTTTTTTGTTTTTGACACTTAGTATGTTATGAATATTATGCATATGCTCATTTATTAAATCCCTTGCATAAGAATGAAAACTGCTAGAACAAGTTCTCCCACCCCCCACCTCTACTCTGAACACCAACATCAGTGCTATGCAGTGCATTTCTGAATAAAATCGTCTGATTCCAAAGTTGAGAAAAGGAAATTCTTGAGAAAGTTGAATACTTTCTAAGAATACTTCTGCAAGAATTATCTCTTTATAAATAGGTAGAAAATGTATATTTTTTTCAGTCAGATTTGCCTTTGGCACACTGATACCATCATTATTTCTTTTCTTCCATGTCTGAAAAAGTGTTTTGATGACTGTTATCATGTTTTGTAGAGCCCCCTGAGCTACTTGATGGAAAAGAAAACATAATATAACAGCAAGCTAATAACAAAGTACCTTTCTGCTTGATACACATAATAGAATACATGAAACTTACAATGATTTAGTGCAAAATAAGTAGGTAATTTCTAAAGGTAAAGAAATAGATCAAGTCAAAATCTCTGTATTCTGATCTAAGCAGAAAGGGACCTTAGCATGTAAAAACTTTCAAGACTGAGAGCTTAGAAATTCACTTTCCGCTATATGCAGCAAAGGTGGAAGTGTATTACATACCCTCCATTCTCGTAGACTAGCACCATTATTTCCTCACAATCTAAGCTCTAGTCAAACAGATAAAAAACCTGATTTTATTGTCTGTAATATAGCCATCACAATTAAGCCAGCAGTCTTCCCCTTCTGAAAATCTTTTTGACTTTAAAAACCCTACAGAAAAGAGTAAACTAATCTATATGATTTAATTGGTTAATTAGCCAAAACTAATATTATGTAAGTAATTAAAAACTTTCCATCTAGAACTATGCTAATTATATTTATTGCCTGATCATGGCAAAGTTTATGGTAATTAGATTCTAATCATAAAGACTATACATATATATGATTACATAATGCAGAGTATTTTGGAAAAATTTACTATAGTTATCTATTGCCATCACAAAATTGCATTTTTAAAAGTATTAGGTAAAATAACACTCATTTTTCCACAAGTGGCTTAATACAGCCTTGAGTGTCAGAAGAGTTGGGTCAGAATTCAATCTAGTGTCTTAGAAATAGTTCATTCAGGAGGCTGGGCAGTAGAGTACCGACTTACATGTACTAGTGCTAAGCATAAGGACAGGCACAAGAATTCTGGTTCCAGCCCCAGACTCCCCACATGCAGAGGGGTTGCTTCACAAGCAATGAAGCAGGTCTGCAGGTGTCTCTCTGTCTCTCTCCCTCTCTGTCTTCCCCACCTCTCTCAATTTCTCTCTGTCCTATACAACAATAACAAACAACAACAATGGAAAAAAGCATGGCCACCAGGAGCAGTGGGTTGGTAGTGCAATAGGCCTCAGTGATAACCCTGGTGGTAAAAAAGAAAAGAAAAAAGAAAGAAAGAAAGAAGTTCATTTAGATTTCATTTTACTGATTTTTTAAAAATTAAATAATAACAATATCTGGGTAAAATATCAGTTATTATCTAAAGTTAACTCCTGATATATATATATATATATATATATATATATATATATATATACTTGTATGATGAATTTTGAGCATTTCACAGTTTTTTTTGACATATCATTTTATGCTATGGGGGAAATGTGAAAGCATGATTAAAGCAAAACAGAAGAACTTTCATCTATGTGGTTTTTATCCACTGAGACTTTTGGTATCTGAGTGTTTCTACTGCTCCTGGCAGATTTTTGTCCCATCTAAATTTCAGATAGGAATAGGGAAGGTGGGAAGGAAAGATGGAAGGGAGGAGGATGGAACAGAAACGGAGAGATACCACTTCACTGTTCCTGAAGCAGATGCAGGTACTCCATGTAGTGCCAGGGACTGGAACCTTAGACTTATCTTGTAGTAAAATATGCACTCAGTCCAAGTAACTATCACCTCTCTTGGGGATATCACCTCTCTTGGGGGAATTTCTTGGGGAGTGTTTAGATCTAATCCATGTGGAAAATGGAAGAATGAAACAAAGAAGATGTTTGGCTTAGTTACAGACCAATTTTATTGCTAAAATGATACTTGTTTCTCATATGGCTAGTTAAACGCTCTCTCTCTCTCTTTTTTTTTTAATTGAGGGAATTAATGCTTTGCAGTGCAGTCACTGACAAATGCATACAATTTCATTATGTACCAGGCTCCCAAAGTTTTCTTCCTTTCCTTCCTCCCCTGGCAAGTTAAGTTCTTAAAGGAAACACAGTTACTGTAATATTTGCAATTCCAGAAGAGAATTTCAATTGCAACTCTGATTGGCAAGGTTTAAATTTGCCACAAATCCTATTACATTAAGCAGGCTAGTGAGGCAGACAGGGGCTTAATTACCATGTGCAGTAGTTGTAAAAGGAGAGCCACTGGTCCTCTAAATTTCTTCCATGAAAGGGAACCCCTGAAGGAACAGCTTTTTGCTACACTGTTTCATACTGTTCAGGGAGGTAGGAGTACTTTTCTTTACTGATAAAATTAAACACCACCCCCACAATGACCTTGGGTCCATAACCCAGAGGGTTAAAGAATAGGAAAACTATTAGGGGCTGGGCTGGGATACAGAGTTCTGGAGGTGGGAATTGTGTGGAGTTGTGCCTCTCGTATCCTATGGTTTTGTCAATGTTCCTTTTTATAAATAAAAAAAAAAGTAAAAAAAAAAAAAAAAAAAAACTCCACCATGTCCAGAAACTGGAGGAAAGCTGCCAAAATGTGAAAATTAGTAGAGGGACTCACGTGACTCAACCATGTGCAAAGAGCTAGGTTTGTGTCCTGGGCCAAAATATGGGAGGCACCCACAAATGGGAACCTTCCCAGGGGACGTAGTAGTGTTGCAGGAAGATGAAGAAGGAGGAAAAGGAGCAGGAGGAGAAAGAGAAGAAGGAGAAGAGGAATGAGGAGGAGGAGAAAGAGGAGGAAAGGGGCTGGGTGGTGGTGTAGAGTGGTAGAGTGCACATGCTACAATGCACAAGAAGCCAGGTTCAAGCCCCTGGACCCCATCTACAGGGGGAAAGCTTTGCAAATGATGAAGCAGTACTGCAGGTATCTTTCTCTGTTTCTCTCCCTTTCTATCTCCCGCTTAGCTTTCCTTTTCTGGTTTCTATATAATAAATACATAAAGTTAATTAAAAAATAAAAATAAATAAAAAATAAAATAAAAAAGAGAAGGATGAGAAATGCCACTGGGAGTGATACAGACACCAAGCTCAGCAATAACCCTGGTGGTTAACATACTATACCATACCATACCATAACATAAAATAAATGTGAAAATCCTGAGAACTATGATGCTGGGACAGGGGCACAAAAATTTGGGGGAGGGTATGGTGACTATCCATGCATGGTTGTGAAATTATGCCCCTGATTAGTGTTAGATTAGTGTTAAATCACTAATAAAAAATGGAGGGGAAAAACAAATCCTTACCACCACTACCACCCTGTTCCCCATAAGTGGAAGGTCCTCGAAAAGTACTTGCAATGAGGAAATTTCTGTAGCAGGAAGGGGCTATATAAATATATATATATTTTTAGACCAATCAGAGTCCCTCACAATTAGTATACCCTCCAATTACAAATGGCCAAATCTGACTATTTGCAGTCATTTCAGTGGCCATTTATGAAAGGAAGAGCCTAAGAAAAACCCACAAAAATTCAGAAGACATCTGACATTAGAGCATTTGCTCTTCTAAGGGGTCTGACTACTGTTCTCTCTCTTGAGACTGTACTTCAGGTAGACAGCAGGTGCTTGTGATATGAATATATTTTCCCCACAAAATGCAAGCAAGAGAGTGAAAAGTTCAAAATAGGACCTGGGGCTGCCTCATAAGCTTGGAGGAGTTGGTAAATTAATATAAACATGAGAATAAGTTCAGAATATGTCAAATGTTAAGACAATTTGCTCTTTTTTAGGTGATCATTTATGTAAAAAAATCATAACTGACTCTGAAATGTATCAACCACTATCTAAAAATGTGTTCCATTTTGTACATGGTTTCAATATTGTTTTTACAATATTTTTATTTTGTAATAAAAGTTTTTTTTCACAAATCAACCACTTCTTTATGATGTTTTCAATCAAAAGAATATATCAACTGTTTGTATAGTTCCTTGAACTATCAATCATAGTTTATATCTTGTTGTACTTAATTTACAAGATGCTATATATTTTTCATTATCACTTTATTGGGAACTTAGTGGTTTACAGTACAGTTGTTGACACAGGAGTAAAGTCTCTCTTCTCTCAGTGATAAGTATCTTCAGAACACTCTCATCCCTATCTTAGGTCCATTTTCACCACCATGCATGACCATCCAACACCTTCCCCAGCCCCTCCCTTCAAAGGACCATATTTTCTTGCTATTCTTTCTTTCTCTCTCTCTTTTTATCTTTATTTATCTAATAGAGACAGCAAGGAAGAGGGTGATAGAGAGGGAGAGAGACAGATACCCGCAACATTACTTCACCACTTGCAAAGCTTTCCCACTGCAGGTGGGGATCAGGGGCTCAAACTTGGGTCTTTGTACATTGTAACCTGTGTACTCAATCAGGTGCACCACCACCCAGCCCCCATATTCTTTCTATAGATGCCATTCATCCTTCAGGGGACCTTAGAATCTCAAATTCCTTCAAGACTTGACTACCTTCATTTGAGTTTTCTCTTTTACAAATTCATATATGCAGAAACTATTGTTACTGACTTAATGCCAGTAGGAGAAAGTTCATACTAATAAAAAGGGGATTTTCCTTAATCAGTTTCTTATGAAGAACTGCAAATTATTCACAGTACAGTGTGAAAGTGATTACACCTGCCCAGCTGAGATGGCACAAAGTATGTGTTGGACAATGATTTCTTCTCATAGACAAATGTGGCACAGACCAGAGAAATGCAAAGGTGCTTTCCATTGTTCAGTGCCTATTTCCATACAAATGTTTAACCCCAGTAGGAGGTGTGCATTCATGGGTCTCCTAGGGCAGGAACATAGATATCCTCAGGTAAAAGCAGTTCCTTTCTAAACTTTATATTATCATTCCAAAGTCTAGCTGTCAGTTAACAGCTTTCAGGATGACATCCTAAATCAAGAAAATGTCACACATGTACAGTAACTGGCCTAATCTTTTCTGTAAATTGCTGCCTGTGGTTTTCAAAAACATAGTAAATTGCTGGCAATTGACATTGTGTCTCCCTGCATGGATAACTTCACTTCTGCACAAATCAGTTAACAAATCAGCTTTAAATTATTCATCAGATCACCCCATGTCTAAGCTCTTCTGACTGTCATTGATTTTTTAGGGACCAGTTGCCTGCCTGCCTGCCTGCCTGCCTTTTATACTGAAGTGAAATTCAGACAATGTCCTTAGCATGTAAGATTAATTGCATTCAGAAACTAAGGGCTGTGTTCTTGGTTCCACTATCTTTGTTAATGGTGAACACAATTCACAAGTTTCTGTCCTGTGCTCTCCTGAAGCATGGTGTTTTCTTAAATTACTAAAAGAGCCTTCATCCCCTTCTAATACTTCTGATATGTAGAGAGTGGATCTATAGTTACAGGACTGGAATATAATGATTATATATATCAAAATAGCAGATGACTAAGAAATGATGCCATCAAACTATTGCTCATTGTTCTGGAAACAGGGTGATATCAACTTCCAGGATAGATCAACCCAACTGAATTTACACTGCTAAAATAAGTGTGAGGACAGAGTTGTTCTTCTGAAAGAACTTTTTTGCGTCATCTTCAATTAGTAGGAGTGGAGGAATTTTTCCAGGAAGCCTATTTTCTCTTCCTTGAACTCTTTCTTGATTCTGAGTAAAATAGTGTAGTTGTCTGGAATTTGAGGAATACATATGTTTAGATTCAGTGAAATTATCACTGGATCATCTCTATGGAATCCAGCATTGTTGGGATATTGTACAGATGTGGTTGAGTTAGGCAGGACCCACAAACCACCATATTTCCATGAGAGTATTATTATTTACAAATCAATCTTCTGCCTTGTTTTAAAAATGACTCCTCTGCCACCACATTACCCCCTCAGGGTATCGCCCATTCCTGATCGAGCTAAAACCCTAGCAACCGTTGCTATGGAAGCTGTCTACCTTCCCAGAGTGCCTTATTTTCTCCACCCACTTTCCTAGCCAATTCTGTCCTGACTTGCCACTTCCGGAATTCTCCTATAAAAGTCACTCCTGGAGAGGTAAGATGGCGACGGCCTGAGAAGTCGCTTAACAGCGAGTGCTCTGATAGCATCGCCGGCAAAGGTAGGATTTTCTGCCTTTGGCAGGCCAGTCAATAAGGGGGAGGGCACCAAAGAAGTTATTACAGTTTAATTTGGGTTAACAATTAGAGCAAAGGTGACACGGACTAGCGGGGCTCCAGAATTCCCAGGCGGCGCCGGGCAAGGCAAGTGCGCCGGGCATTGTCCTCCGCCCGCCCGGGAAGGCGGCTCCTCCGCCGGTTGCAGAGCGCGGCGGGCAGAGGACCCGGAGAGAGCACTTTAGCTCGGGGGCTGCCTCTTGGGAGTTGCCAGGGTCCACCGCGACCCTGAGGGTGGATCCAAAGACTTCTTGAGTATAGCTCTCATTGGATCAAAGGACTTGGAGCTAGTGTTCATTTTTGAGAAATCCTTTAAAAAAGTCTGGAGGGCGGGGTTTCCCGGAAGATGGCGCCCGGAGAAGCAGAAGCGGTTAGCCTTTGAGCTCCGGACACATCTCGTGTAAACAATAGGATTTTCTGCCTTTAGCAGGCCATCCAATAAGGGGCCATAACGGTCATACCAAGGATGTTTCTATAACTTAATTTGGGTTAAGAATTAGAGTAGGGGAAAAAATTCTTTTTTCTTCCTTTTAATTTTCAAGCATACATCCTTCCCGCCGTCCCCCCACCCCCCATAAGCAGTGCCTGGGACCAGCTACTAGCAGGATACCCCATACCACCAAACAGGGTTTTTTTTTTTTTTTTTTTTTTTCCTTTTTCCTTTTTTTTTTTTTTTTAATTCACTGATACACATTTGGGAAGTTCCTCGCACTGCTCTTTAATTACAACTCTTCTTCCTATCTTCTCCCTTTTCTCTCTCTTATCTCTCTCAATCTCTCTCTTTTTTTTTCTTTTTTCTTTCTTTTTTTTTTTAATCTTGTCATACACTTCTTTCTTCTTTGCCTTTCTGAATTTCTGAATTACTTTGGGGAAGAAATCTGACCCAGAGTGGACTCTCTATGTGTGTATCTCTGCTCTAGTTCCCTTTACACTCTTGTTACCCTTAGAATATACACTGGATAGTAGATTTGCATAACTGTCTATTCTTGCTATCCTCTCTTCCTTTTCTCTTTCTTCACTGGGATTTGGTTACTATTTTTTCACGGACTGGAGAAATTGTTTGGCTAACTGGTAACGATTAAACTCCTTCAATACTTACTCCAGTTGCTACGGTTATTCCGGAGGTTGGTGAGTGCAATTGTCATAAAGGTATTTAGTACAGTGTTACTTGTGCTCAAAACACAACAACTGAGGAACAACAGAACATTAAAAAAAAAAAAAAAGAGAGAAACACATAAATTAAAAAAAAAATGGGTAGATTAAAAACAAATAAAACTGCTACCCCAATGAATGAAGACAAGAGCCCAGAAGAAACCACAAATCAGTCAGAAGTAACCATAGATAAGAAAAGTATGCAAGCAATAATAAACTTATTAATCACAGAAATGAAAACAACATTGGAGGAAAGAAATGGCAGTATTAGGGAAACAACAGTTGAGACCCCCAAGGAAAATACTGATTATCTTGAGACAATTAGAGAACTGAAAGCTGAAATAGCTGTAATGAAGAAAGAAGCTGAGGCAAGGGAAAGCAGACTAACAGAAGCAGAAAACAGAATTAGTCAGACAGAGGATGAGTTAGAGAAAACTAAGAAAGAGGTGAAAGAGCTTAAAAAGAGATTGAGAGACACTGAAAACAACAACAGAGACATATGGGATGATCTCAAAAGAAGTAACATTCGTATAATTGGCCTGCCAGAGGAAGAAAGAGAGGAAGGGGAAGCAAACATCCTAGAGGAAATAATACAAGAAAATTTCCCAGACCTGAATAACAGAAAGGATATCAAGGTGCAAGAGGCCCAGAGAGTACCAAACAGAATCAACCCAGACCTGAAAACACCAAGACACATCATAGTCACAATGAGAAGAAGTAAGGATAAAGAAAGGATCCTAAAGGCTGCAAGAGAGAAACAAAAAGTCACATACAGGGGAAAACCCATAAGACTTTCTGCAGATTTTTCAACTCAAACTCTAAAAGCCAGAAGGGAGTGGCAAGATATCTATCGAGCCCTGAATGAAAAAGGGTTTCAACCAAGGATTATATATCCTGCTAGACTTTCATTCAAGCTAGATGGAGGGATCAAAACCTTCTTAGACAAACAACAGTTAAAGGAGGCAACTATCACCAAGCCGGCCCTGAAAGAGGTATTAAAAGACCTCTTATAAACAAGAACATCACTATAATACTTGTAATATATCAGAGCAAACAAATTGTTTCTTAGAACAATGGCACTACAATACATTAAATCCATAATATCAATAAATGTCAATGGCTTAAACTCACCCATCAAAAGGCACAGGGTGGGGGGATGGATCAGAAAACATAACCCAACCATATGCTGCTTGCAAGAATCACATCTGTCACAACAAGATAAACACAGACTTAAAGTGAAAGGATGGAAAACTATCATACAGGCTAACGGTCCACAAAAAAGGGCAGGAACAGCCATTCTCATCTCAGACACGATAGATTTTAAATTAAATAAAGTAATAAAAGATAGGCAAGGACATTACATAATGATAAGAGGATCAATCAGCCAAGAAGACTTAACAATTATTAACATCTATGCACCCAACGAGGGACCATCTAAATACATTAAACACCTATTGAAACAATTTCAAAAATACATCAATAGTAATACAATAATAGTGGGAGACTTCAATACCCCACTCTCACACTTAGACAGATCAACAAAGAAGAGAACCAATAAAGATATAAGAGAATTGAATGAAGAGATTGACAGACTAGACCTCTTGGACATTTTCAGACTCCTCCACCCCAAAAAACTGGAATACACCTTCTTTTCAAATCCACATAACACATACTCAAGGATAGACCACATGTTAGGCCACAAAGACAGCATCAATAAATTCAAGAGCATTGAAATCATCCCAAGTATCTTCTCAGACCACAGTGGAGTAAAACTAACTTTTAACAACAAACGGAAAATTATTAAAAGACATAGAATTTGGAAACTAAACAACACGCTCCTTAAGAACCACTGGGTCAGACACTCACTCAAACAGGAAATTCAAATGTTCCTGGAAACTAATGAAAATGAAGACACAACCTATCAAAATATTTGGGACACAGCTAAAGCAGTACTGAGAGGGAAACTTATAGCTATACAATCACATATTAAACACCAAGAAGAAGCCCAAATGAACGAACTTACTACACACCTCAAGGACTTAGAGGAAGAGGAACAAAGGAACCCTAAAGCAACCAGAAGGACAGAAATCACTAAAGTTAGAGCAGAAATAAACAACATCGAAAATAAAAGAACCATACAAAAGATCAATGAAGCCAAATGTTGGTTCTTTGAAAGATTAAACAAAATTGACAAACCCCTAGCCAGACTCACCAAACAAAAAAGAGAGAAGACTCAAATTAATAGAATTGTCAACGATACAGGAGATATCACAACTGACACCACAGAAATCCAGAGAATTCTGCGAAACTTCTATAAAGAACTATATGCCACCAAGCTAGAGAATCTGGAAGAAATGGAACAATTCCTAGAAACCTATGCACTTCCAAAACTGAACCAAGAAGAACTACAAAATCTAAATGCACCAATCACAGACAAAGAAATTGAAACCGTTATTAAGAATCTCCCCAACAACAAAAGTCCTGGACCTGATGGCTTCACAAACGAATTCTACAAAACTTTCAGGAAACAGTTAATACCCATACTTCTTAAGCTATTCCATAAGATTGAAGAAACAGGAATACTCCCTTCCACCTTTTATGAAGCCAACATCACCCTGATACCAAAAGCTGATAGGGACAGAACAAAAAAGGAAAACTACAGACCAATATCTCTGATGAACATAGATGCCAAAATATTAAACAAGATCTTGGCCAACCGGATACAGCAACACATCAAAAAGATTGTTCATCATGACCAAGTGGGATTCATTCCAGGAATGCAAGGCTGGTTCAACATCCGTAAATCAATCAATGTCATTCATCACATCAATAAAAGCAAAGCCAAAAACCACATGATTATCTCAATAGATGCAGAGAAAGCCTTTGACAAAATCCAACACCCATTCATGCTCAAAACTCTACAAAAAATGGGAATAGATGGGAAATTCCTCAAGATAGTGGAGTCTATATATAGCAAACCTACAGCCAACATCATACTCAATGGAGAGAAGCTGAAAGCATTCCCCCTCAGATCAGGGACTAGACAGGGCTGCCCACTGTCACCGTTACTCTTCAACATAGTATTGGAAGTTCTTGCCATAGCAATCAGGCAAGAGAAAGAAATCAAAGGGATACAGATTGGAAGGGAAGAAGTCAAGCTCTCACTATTTGCAGATGATATGATAGTATACATAGAAAGACCTAAAGAATCCAGTAGAAAATTACTGGAAGTTGTTAGGCAATATAGCAAGGTATCAGGCTACAAAATCAATGTACAAAAATCAGTGGCATTTCTTTATGCAAACACTAAATCTGAAGAAGAAGACATCCAGAAATCACTCCCATTCACTGTTTCAGCAAAATCAATCAAATACCTAGGAATAAAGTTGACCAAAGAAGTGAAAGACTTGTATGCTGAAAACTATGAGTCGCTACTCAAGGAGATAGAAACTGATACCAAGAAATGGAAAGATATCCCATGCTCATGGATTGGAAGAATAAATATCATCAAAATGAACATTCTCCCCAGAGCCATATACAAATTTAATGCAATACCCATCAAAGTTCCACCAAGCTTCTTTAAGAGAATAGAACAAACACTACAATCATTTATCTGGAACCTGAAAACACCTAGAATTGCCAAAACCATCTTGAGGAAAAGAAACAGAAATGGAGGCATCACACTCCCAGACCTTAAACTATATTATAAAGCCATCATCATCAAAACAGCATGGTACTGGAACAAAAATAGGCACACAGACCAGTGGAACAGAATTGAAAGCCCAGAAGTAAATCCCAACACCTATGGGCATCTAATCTTTGATAAGGGGGCCCAAAGGATTAAATGGAAGAAGGAGGCTCTCTTCAATAAATGGTGCTGGGAAAACTGGGTTGAAACATGCAGAAGAATGAAATTGAACTACTTTATCTCACCAGAAACAAAAATCAACTCCAAATGGATCAAAGACCTAGATGTCAGACCAGAAACAATCAAATACTTAGAGGAAAACATTGGTAAAACACTTTCCCATCTACACCTCAAGGATATCTTCGATGAATCAAACCCAATTGCAAGGAAGACCAAAGCAGAAACAAACCAATGGGACTACATCAAATTGAAAAGCTTCTGCACATCCAAAGAAACTATTAAACAAACAGAGAGACCCCTCACAGAATGGGAGAAGATCTTTACATGCCAGACATCAGACAAGAAACTAATCACCAAAATATATAAAGAGCTCAGCAAACTTAGCCACAAAAAAGCAAATGACCCCATCCAAAAATGGGCAGAGGAAATGAACAAAACACTCACCACAGAGGAGATCCAAAAGGCTAACAAACATATGAAAAACTGCTCTAGGTCACTGATTGTCAGAGAAATGCAAATTAAGACAACACTAAGATACCACCTCACTCCTGTAAGAATGGCATACATCAAAAAGGACAGCAGCAACAAATGCTGGAGAGGATGTGGGGACAGAGGAACCCTTTTACATTGCTGGTGGGAATGTAAATTGGTACAGCCTCTGTGGAGAGCAGTCTGGAAAACCCTCAGAAGGCTAGACATGGACCTTCCATATGACCCAATAATTCCTCTCCTGGGGTTATACCCCAAGGACTCCATAACACCCAACCAAAAAGAGGTGTGTACTCCTATGTTCATAGCAGCACAATTCATAATAGCTAAAACCTGGAAGCAACCCAGGTGCCCAACAACAGATGAATGGCTGAGAAAGCTGTGGTATATATACACAATGGAATACTATGCAGCTATCAAGAACAATGAACTCACCTTCTCTGACCCATCTTGGACAGAGCTAGAAGGAATTATGTTAAGTGGACTAAGTCAGAAAGTTAAAGATGAGTATGGGATGATCCCACTCATCAACAGAAGCTGACTTAGAAGATTTGAAAGGGAAACTAAAAGCAGGACCTGATCAAATTGTAAGTAGGGCACCAAAGTAAAAACCCAGTGGTGAGGAGTAGACATGTAGCTTCCTGGGCCAGTGGGGGGTGGGAATGGGCGGGAGGGATGGGTCACGGTCCTTTGGTGATGGGAATGGTGTTTATGTACACTCCTAGCAAAATGTAGTCATATAAATCAGTAGTTAATTAATATGAGAGGGGGAAATCAATTGTATGTCTCAAAGGTTCTCAAAAGACAAACTGAATCTTTTTAATAGATAGGCTACGTATTTGATATGCGGACTCTCTCAAAAGCCTAGACCAAGTAGATTAGAAGCTTCCAATAGCACAGCTATATACAAGATACTGGGTACTGTACAGCAAACCATAACAAAGGGACTTTTCAAAGTTAACCCAATTAACAAATAATGTGTGGGTAATATTAACTATTGATTGTCTTTTTGAACCCTAAGACAGCAGGAACCTCACATCTTCACTATAGAGCCCCTACTTCCCCCAGTCCTGGCACCCTTGGATAGGGCTCACTTTCCCGTATGCTTCTCCCATTCCATACCAAATAATATTGCATCCGCCGATCACAACCTAACCAAAGCAACGATTGCCATCTCAACATGCTTCACCTCAGAGTGTATCCAGAGACTTCACGTGTGGAGTGACAACCCTTCAGCTTCATTACTCGGGTGAGACCTTTCCTTTTATAGTACACTCTAATTTCATCTCAGGTAGTTCACTTTCTAACAAAGTCCCATAACCTAGACATATACCAGTTTCTGTGAGAGAGAGCGTATGTGCACACGTATCCATAAACTACTGCAAAATATATACCTGAAAGCAGCATTACACTAGAGTTTGCAGTGAGTACCTCCCCAACACTTCCTCTCCACTATTCCAATCTTGGGATCCATGTTTGCTCAACAAATTGATTGGCTTTGTATGTTAACTCTC